>NC_081185.1:134576781-135176781 GCF_029867415.1 Vicia villosa
TGAAGGTATAGCTACAGCCACACATGGAAAACCGTGGCTAAAGACATGTTTATTTGCAGAACCCTGAACGATGAAGGAGAACAGTGCCCGCGCGTTTATGTTTTTAAAAAAATTTTGTTTCATTCGTTTTTATATATTAAATACTGTGAGTGTTTTGTTAACAGCGGATGAACATAGCTCATTTTGTTTAATTAATTTATTTAGCTTTAATTATAAAAATCACTAAAGCCCTAGGAAACTATCGAAGTATTAGGGTTTGCCCCAATCCCATTGGCCGAAGTATTAGGATTAGGGTTTTCTAACCAACTTAGGTTTTAGCCAAACAATCTTAGAATTTTATTCGCTTCGATTAAATTAATCGATCGCGACGGGTAATAATCAATTGTTTAATTAATTAAATTCAAATCATTAATTCCAAACACATTTTATTTTGCTAACAGGTTGTAACCAAATCGATTGGTTACGATGGTTAGCATTTCTCCTTGTCTATTCGTTATTATTAGTAATCAATCTATCGATTACGAGGGGTAACGATAAATTAACAAATCAATAATTAAAATACTTCCATTTTCTAAAAGTGATAATCGAATCAATCGATTAGAATTGCCAGCAATTTTCTATTAATTTATTAATTATGGTGATCAAACCTATTGATCATTGCGATTAATAGTGCAAAGTTAAACCAGGGTTGTACGCTACTTAAAACACTCAAAATTTCATCTCTTCAATACTGCGATGTTCAAACTACGATAAGGTAATTCAAAATACCTTGCGAACTTTGCATTTTCGTAACTACGATAAGGCAATTCAAAATGCCTTTCAAAGCACAAAGCAACCTCAAACACCTCCATATCAAATTCTAAGGCGTACAATGTAACACCCGTATATTTTAATTTTTAATTTAAATGGAAATTTAATTAATAATTAGAATTATATGTGGTTTGTGGGATTTAATTAGAAAATGATGGTTTATGGTGTTGGGCCATGTGTGATGTTAAGGAATGAGGGGGATGTTATGTTAGTAAAGGTCTTATTCCAATTAAAGTTTATTTTATAAAATAATAAGAATTGGGAGAAAGGGAAAAGGAACGTGAAAAGCAGAGCAGAAGAGATGAGGGATTGGAAGGCTGGTACGTGAAGAGGAGCAATGGAGGGAGAGACCAATCAAGAATCTTTGGCTAAGGTAAGGGGGGACTCTCCAGTTATCATCTATTATTGTGTTCTTGGATAATAATATTGATTGGGGATGTTGTTGAGTCAATTGGATTATATGTCGGGTTTAGGGAGGTTATGAATTTGATGAAAATTGCATGAATTACTGATTGATCATGTGTTGTTTTGATGTGTGATGATGAATAATGATGCAATTGATGATTAACTAACTGTATATGATGTTTAGAGTCAGTTTTGGACTCAAATTGGGTGAGATCGCAGGATCTGACGCAGATCGAAAGTCTGTGAAATCGCCAGTTCGCGCCGTGTCCCAGTGTTGGCGCCGCGAAGGCGTACTTGTTTTCTCGCATCGCGCCGCGTGCATAGGTTGGCGCCGCGAACGTGTTTGTGTGCTTCAGGTCGCGCCGCGAACTTTGGTTGCGCCGCGTGCTGTAGCGAAGTTGTTTTCTTGGAAACGTTAAATGATGTGTAACTTTCGAACCGTAGGTCCATTTTTAGTGTCGTTTCGAGCACGATAAATCTTACGAGATAGTCTACGTGTTTAAATGATGGAATGAGGTGTGAATCCAATTATTTTTAAATATGATTTTATTTCTTGGTGAATGATGTATTGTACATGTATGTGATGAGATGTGTTAAATACATGCTACGTTGAAATATTAATCATGTGACGATTTGTTTAATTGGAGGATATATTGTTGACATATGTGATGAAATGTAACAATATAGGATGTTGTTTTGAGAAACATTATGATGTGATGAATTGTTGAGAATTGTATGATGTTGATTGATTTGTTTTGGAATGATGTGGATACATGTGTGTTCTTCTTATTGATGACGATGATTGATGTGGACACATGTATGTTCTTTAATGATGATGATGATGATTGATTGTGATTGAATGATGTTAATATATATGAACATACTTGATAATGATGATGATGTTGATGATGATGATGATGGTATAAGTATGTTGTATATGTTGCATTCATTCATGTTCATTGATGATACTGTATCCATAAGGGTGTGTCGGATCAGTGAAGGGCATGATTCCCATTGTGTGGAATCTGTGCTGGCAGGGCCGTATCTTGATGATGTTGGATCGGTCATGGGTTATTCCCATTTGATGAGGTTAATCGTGTGCCCATGTGGGGTGTGAGCGATTGAAGGGCAGTATCGTAGAGAGAAGTCCTGTGAATATGATTCACGAATTTTGGTACCACATGCATAGTGTCAGTTCATACATATGCATACTTTTATAACATGATTGGAAGTATTCCAGTGTTATAAATATTGATGGCGTGTTGGTTGCGTGTTTTGTTGAATTAATGTTGAGTATGTTTGTCTGTTTGAAAGATGTGTTCTATTGGCATTTGTGTAAATGATGGATGTTCCTGATAATCTGAATATGATGAAATTGGGTGAATGATATAACTATGATGTGTTGTTATTTAAGATGCAATAACATTTGTTAACTGTGATGAGACTCACCCTTACTGTTGACATTTTCAGATTGAGGATAGCTGCTTTCGACTTGGTGAGGATTAGCTCATAAGTCGGTTTAGTTGTTGTGTCGGTGTCATGCTCTGATAGATGTAACATTGGGGACGCGATGTTTTGAGTTCGATTATAACTCTATTGTTTATTTTATTTGAAGTCTGATACATTAACGATGTAATGTTGACTTGATGATTTGATTCCGCTGTGTAAACATGATTTTTATCTAATGAGTTATAATTTCAGATGTTTAAGTGAATACATGACATAAGCCGAACGTGTGTTTTCTTTTATTTTTGAATTGTGACACCCTTTGCATGTTTACTCTGATTTAATTTTGTTAATTGCCGTGGGGTATTAGAGGGGTGTTACAATAGTGGTATCAGAGCAGGTCGGTCCGTCCGGCCAATTGTTGAGTCAGTTGAGTTGCGCGACAGTTGTATATTGTCGGCATTTTATTCCTTGGTACGCGACATGTGAGTGAATCACTGTCGGTACTTGGTTGTTTGTTGCAGGTGTTGGATTGAAACAAGTGGGGGAGAAGCTTCGCTTCTCGGTTATGTTTCAGTTGTAAGAAGATTGATTCAGTAGACTGTTGTTGGCAACAGTGCGAGCGTTGTTGGAGTTTGTTGTTTCCGAATTGAAGGTGACTTGGAATTAAGACTTCACTGGGAATTGAGCTGGAACATCTTGAAGGAAGATGATTAGAGGTAATTGACAATTATTGTAAGAGAAGGAAATTGGAAAGTTGCAATGTGTCAGCTCTACTGGTGTACTGCGAAGATGTCAGTTGAGTAGCTTTAGTTCTCGGAAGAGATTCAGCTGCAAGTTTGCAAAGAGGATTTCTGTCGTAATGTTCCAGAAATCGCTTTTCGGTGACGAGATATGTTGCTCAAATTATAAGAATGTTTGGAAGTGAAGAGATATGATAAGGAGCTGTTTGGAATGTGATCGAGTTGAAGAGAATGAGTTTTGGAGAGAGATTTTCGTAAGCAAAACGCAGGAAAATTGCTGAATAGCTGCGGAACTTCGAAAATTCATAACTGGAGTTCTGGACATCCGAATTGAGTTCCGTTTGAAGCGTCGGAAAGCTAACGAGATGAACTTTGTTATAAAAATGGTTGCAGCAGCTGTAACATATTTAATTGTGACAGGATGACGTTGGAAAGAGGTGGAGTTACGGTTACTCTTGTTCTTATAACTAGACTTGTTTATTGGTACTGCACGGGATGTCAGTGTCAGTGTTGAATGGATCGAAGGAATAACTAGAAGGTTTGTTGAGGAGTAATTTTAAGAATTGAATTTACCAATTGAGGAGTTTTGGATATATCGTATAGAGTGTCGCTGCATGATGTCAGTGTTGCATTTTCGGGCAATGATTGGAAAATTCATATCTTGAGTTCCGAGTGTCGGATTAATGTGCCGTTTGAACCTACGAGGAGGAGGGATTGTGTTCTAATTTATGGAAGATTTATAAATACAGTAGAGTGACCCTATGAGGAGAGGTTCTGAAGTCGGTTATGGAAGCGTGAAACTTGTTGAATAAGAATGCCTACTACCGCGATTGTTTGAAACGACGTGGAGTAGAACATGTTGTTGATGAATAAGTCGACGAGATGTTCGGTCACAAAGATGATTTGAATACCGATGGATTTTAGTGAATGAGTAAATTAATAGTAAAGATGGAATAAACTTTAGAACTCTTGGAATCGTATTTGTGGTGGCAAAGTAACGATAAGTATAAAAGAAGAATTGTAGGGAATTTCTAACATTTGTTGACGTGAGGAAGACTTTGTTAAGATGTCGAGTGGGATGATATTTGGACGTGAAGGATGTAATAGAATTTGGATTAAAACCACGAGTTATGAATGTTGTCTTGGCCTTGCAGGTTAATTGTATGGTTCAAAATTCGAAGTGTTTAGTGATCATAAGAGTTGAAGTACCTCTTTGATCAGAAAGGGCTTAATATGAGGTAGTAGAGATGATTAGAGTATATTTTTCTTTAGGATTAGGATTTTGGTTTGAATTACCAACCTAATGAGGAAAATGTTGTGCTATTGTGTTGCGTAAGAAGTCTTTAAAATTTCGGTGCTAATGATGAATGAGTTGGATTTAATTGGAAAATTTAGAGACTTGAGTTAGTATGTGAAGTCACTCCTAATAGTGTTAGATTGAGTATGCTAGAAGATGACTAGTGGTATTCTTGACGAGATTTGAGAAGGTCAGAAAGATGATGTTGAGTTGATCGATAGGTTGACTTTGAATTACCAAAGGTAAAGGCGGTGAATTCAGAATCGATGAAAACAATGTAATGAGGTTGAGTGATTGGATTTGTGTAACTGATGTTTTGAGCTTCAGAAGGATATTCTAGAAGGACACCGTAGTGAATTATTGGACTATGACGATGTTGATGAGTTTGGGTGCAAACTCGGAAAGGGACACTATTATGTAGTAACGACGGTTTATGCTTAAATATGATTTTCAACTAATATTGACAAATTTAGGACTTGATCACCCTAAATATCTTGTTGGTAGTAGATGGAATCATATAGAAGAGATAAGCTTGTTTTGTTACCTTAATGGTTTAAGATGTGATGAATACTAAGCCGTGAGAATAATCACTCACTATGTTGTGTGAACTTATGAAGAAGTGAATATGAAAGAGTGCAACATGGTGGATGATGACTTAAGACGGGTAATCAGAGTCGCGCAGCGAAAGTGGGATGTGGAGTAGTGTTATGAGTACTACTCGCGGGAAGTAAGGAATTAATATGTCGGAAGCCTACATAGAGAATATGTATTGATCTATCTGTTGGATTTAGAATCCAGTGGATGTAAGGATGTCGTGTCGAAGAATTATAACTCTTTTGAATAATTGTCGAGATGATGAATATGTTATTACGGTTGTACGTAGTTAACGAGTGTGTATTCGGCGAAATTAAAATGAAGAGTTGATGCCACTTGATGCTATAATAATTTGGTGTTGTTGTTAAGGGTTATTGTAGATTTCCAGATATAATGAGGAATTATACTCTATGAAGGGAGAAATTGATTTAATTCTTAGAAAAGAGCGAAACTCAATTTGAGTTGTTTTGTAAGAAATGGTATATTGAGGCTGATGAGTGTGATTGTAACCACTTGTGCGTACTCGTTCCGATGGTGAGAATTTTTTAATAGATGTAGTAACTCAGGAATTTGTTTTTGAGTGCTAGTAAGTATTACTGAGTGGTAAATTGGCACCATGAATGATGAAGAATGATTCTTGAAACGAATGAGTAAAGAGAGTCGGAATCGGGTAAAACTCAGAAATCTAATTGGTACAGATGATTGTGATGAGTAATCAGAGTAGTGCGGAAAAAGCGGAATGTAAAGTGCTGAATAATTGATGGTGTGGCTTAAGAGGAGTCAGATAATTGGAATTCAATAGTATAGGAATATGAGTATTGAGTTTCTTGAAGGAAGCGGTTGGTGAAAAGTGTATGTATTATTTTATCGCTCAGATGGAAGAGTATGCCTAAGGTTGGTATGTTTGGTAGATGGTATGCATTACTGCAGCGTTGATCAGTGTGATCATACTATAGATTGTGTAATTGTATTACTCGGCTGTTGAGCGTATTGTATAGGTTGTATCTCAATGTTCTGTTGTTGTTAACCTTTTGGAGCTATAGCGAGTGGTATACTTTTGGATAGTCAAATGCGACGTAAGAACTGGGATTTGAATGTATGAAACATGTTTCCTGTTGGTTATGTCAGATGGATTTTGAGGATTGACCGATGGTAATGTTAATTGGGAGCTGGAGGGTCAGGTGAAGGACTCTTATACGAGCTGGTTACTTGAGGTATGTTTTCGAGGACGAAAACTCTTTTAGTGGGGGAGAGTTGTAACACCCGTATATTTTAATTTTTAATTTAAATGGAAATTTAATTAATAATAAGAATTATATGTGGTTTGTGGGATTTAATTGGAAAAGGATGGTTTATGGTGTTGGGCCATGTGTGATGTTAAGGAATGAGGGGGATGTTATGTTAGTAAAGGTCTTATTCCAATTAAAGTTTATTTTATAAAATAATAAGAATTGGGAGAAAGGGAAAAGGAACGTGAAAAGCAGAGCAGAAGAGATGAGGGATTGGAAGGCTGATACGTGAAGAGAAGCAATGGAGGGAGAGACCAATCAAGAATCTTTGGCTAAGGTAAGGGGGGACTCTCCGGTTATCATCTATTATTGTGTTCTTGGATAATAATATTGATTGGGGATGTTGTTGAGTCAATTGGATTATATGTCGGGTTAGGGAGGTTATAATTTTAAGAAAATTGCATGAATTATTGATTGATCATGTGTTGTTTTGATGTGTGATGATGAATAATGATGCAATTGATGATTAACTGTCTGTATATGATGTTTAGAGTCAGTTTTGGACTCAAATTGGGTGAGATCGCAGGATCTGACGCAGACCGAAAGTCTGTGAAATCGCAAGTTCGCGCCGCGTCCCAGTGTTGGCGCCGCGAAGGCGTACTTGTTTTCTCGCATCGCGCCGCGTGCATAGGTTGGCGCCGCGAACGTGTTTGTGTGCTTCAGGTCGCGCCGCGAACTTTGGTTGCGCCGCGTGCTGTAGCGAAGTTGTTTTCTTGGAAACGTTAAATGATGTGTAACTTTCGAACCGTAGGTCCATTTTTAGTGTCGTTTCGAGCACGATAAATCTTACGAGATAGTCTACGTGTTTAAATGATGGAATGAGGTGTGAATCCAATTATTTTTAAATATGATTTTATTTCTTGGTGAATGATGTATTGTACATGTATGTGATGAGATGTGTTAAATACATGCTACGTTGAAATATTAATCATGTGACGATTTGTTTAATTGGAGGATATATTGTTGACATATGTGATGAAATGTAACAATATAGGATGTTGTTTTGAGAAACATTATGATGTGATGAATTGTTGAGAATTGTATGATGTTGATTGATTTGTTTTGGAATGATGTGGATACATGTGTGTTCTTCTTATTGATGACGATGATTGATGTGGACACATGTATGTTCTTTAATGATGATGATGATGATTGATTGTGATTGAATGATGTTAATATATATGAACATACTTGATAATGATGATGATGTTGATGATGATGATGATGATGGTATAAGTATGTTGTATATGTTGCATTCATTCATGTTCATTGATGATACTGTATCCATAAGGGTGTGTCGGATCAGTGAAGAGCATGATTCCCATTGTGTGGAATCTGTGCTGGCAGGGCCGTATCTTGATGATGTTGGATCGGTCATGGGTTATTCCCATTTGATGAGGTTAATCGTGTGCCCATGTGGGGTGTGAGCGATTGAAGGGCAGTATCGTAGAGAGAAGTCCTGTGAATATGATTCACGAATTTTGGTACCACATGCATAGTGTCAGTTCATACATATGCATACTTTTATAACATGATTGGAAGTATTCCAGTGTTATAAATATTGATGGCGTGTTGGTTGCGTGTTTTGTTGAATTAATGTTGAGTATGTTTGTCTGTTTGAAAGATGTGTTCTATTGGCATTTGTGTAAATGATGGATGTTCCTGATAATCTGAATATGATGAAATTGGGTGAATGATATAACTATGATGTGTTGTTATTTAAGATGCAATAACATTTGTTAACTGTGATGAGACTCACCCTTACTGTTGACATTTTCAGATTGAGGATAGCTGCTTTCGACTTGGTGAGGATTAGCTCATAAGTCAGTTTAGTTGTTGTGTCGGTGTCATGCTCTGATAGATGTAACACTGGGGACGCGATGTTTTGAGTTCGATTATAACTCTATTGTTTATTTTATTTGAAGTCTGATACATTAACGATGTAATGTTGACTTGATGATTTGATTCTGCTGTGTAAACATGATTTTTATCTAATGAGTTATAATTTCAGATGTTTCAGTGAATACATGACATAAGCCGAACGTGTGTTTTCTTTTATTTTTGAATTGTGACACCCTTTGCATGTTTACTCTGATTTAATTTTGTTAATTGCCGTGGGGTATTAGAGGGGTGTTACATACAACTCTGTGCCCCGAACTACGTATACTCTGATCCTCCATAAGGAGGTACGTAGGCACTTGGCAACAAGGCGAGTCCCCTCCCCCATAGATCTCATTTTGTCCCAATTCTATTTCTTTGAATTACAAACCTTTAATTATGATAATTTTTGCCATTTTACCCTTTTGACTGTCTGTAGCCTTTCTTTATTTTTTGCCATAAACCTTGATCATTATAATGCAAACCTTAGGAAAGGTTTGAGGGTGCCTAACACCTTCCCTCGACCTGAATATAGTATCTTACCCTGATCTCTTAATTGTGCGAGGTTTCCTATTCGCCTTGGTAGAATAGGTGGCGACTCTAATCTTTAATTTTTAGGGCAGGTTGCTACACAAACCAATTGAAATTACGATGGAAAGAACACCGGATCTTTACAAAAATCGTAAAAATTATAATTGGGATGAGTAATATCACCGATAAAAGACCACCTCCATATCGTTGCCTTAATGTTCCAAACGACATCCAAAATATTCCACCTATCATCACGGAAAATGATACCATCGCGGAGAGTCCAAATACTCCAACAAAAAGCTAACCATAAACAAGCTTCTTTACCTTCCTTAACTCTCTTGGATTTGAAAAATAAATACCACTTCATGAAACTTTCTCTACACCCAACAACATTCCCTTCCTCAACTTCCAACCACTCCGCCAAATCTTTCCATATCAACCAATCAACCAGACAAGAAAAAAAACAAATGATCAGCCGATTCAAAATAAAGTTCTCCTTCACCCTTGCAGTTTCCTCTTCTTCCTCACTTTCATTTTCTTCTTCTTATTCCTTTTTCTTGAGTAACCTTATCTTCATACTTATTACATTCTTAATGATTTTCTTCATTATGTTAGAAATGGGAATATCATCATCCTTATTGTCTTGATCAACCTCTGTAGCGGTGAAATTGGTGAGATTAGAGTCATGGGAAGACTTAGCTCATTTTAAACAGAATTACCACCGCGCTTTACTGTTTCCAAAAAGGAATGGGTGAAAGAGCGAATAAAACCCACATAAGTTTTTAAAATCAAAACTAATAAACTTATCAGAGTTCTAGCTACAGAGGGTTTGTTATAGAAGGGGAAGGTTTTAAGCACCCCTCATATCCATGGTACTCCATAGGAACCTCTTCGTTTTGTGTTATTGTCTTTTGTTTATAAATACCTTTTTTTGTGAAAAACCTATGTGAAAAACTTGTTTGAAATAGAGTGTGGGGATGGGAAGAGAAGTTTTTGAAAGTGAGCTCGATAAGATATCGCATCTTAGGCCTACATACCCCTTAAGTGCAATAGGGAAGTCCGAGCTTCTGTAGTTTCTCTTTTAAAAAAGGAAAAAGGGGGCCAAAGTGGCCAAAATCTTTTTGGGTGTAAGCATTAAAATACTCACATGTTTTCTTTAAAAGAGGGTTAAGCTTTAAAATACTTAACAAGTTTAAAAGGGGATTAGGTTTAAAAATACCTAACAAATTTAAAAGGTTAAGCTTTAAAATACTTAACAATTTTGGAAAAGGAATTAGGCTTTAAAATACCTAATAAGTTTTAAAAGGTTAAGCTTTAAAATACTTAACAAGATTAAAACAAAAGGGACCAAGCTTTAAAATACAAGGTCAATGGGTTAAGAGAAGTTTCACCGGGAATAATTCATCTCTTAACACCAAGGTTTAAAAACAAAGGATCAAGTTTTAACAAGATCAATGGATTAAAAATAGTTTCACCGAAAATAATTCTATTCTTAATACCAAGGTTTCAAAACAAAAGAGGTTTGGTTAAGCTTTAACAATACTAAACCATAAATAAGTGAAAAGCTTTAAAATACTTAACATAAAAGTAAAAGAGATTGGAAAAGAATTTAAGTACCTTGACAATTTAGTCAATATCATTCCCATCCTTTGGATAAAACATCAAGCTTAAATAATTAACAATAAATACCTCATGTATGTACAAGAACAAACAAGTGAGTATTAACAAGCAAGAGATGGATGTATCTAAACCTTTGGATACAAGCTCATGTATGAATGATGAATGATTGATATGATGAATCAATAAGGGGTTAGATAAACAAAACAAATAAGAGATGATATTTAAATAACAATTAAGTACAAAGTATGGATTAAAATCAACAAGTATGTACAAACACAAATAATCATGGATAAACAAAGATCAACATGTTGCAAATTTTTTGGTTAGGGTTTTAAACCTAAGGTTTTTTTTTAAAATAGGGTTTTCAAATTAGGGTTTTAAAATAAACTCCTAAACCTAATTGATTTTAATTGTTAATTACCAATTTCTTTAAGAGAAATGGTCTAAGGGTACATGAGAGAGTCAATGACATCTATACTAACCCTAAACAACTATTAACAAAACATTCACAAAGTTCTACAAAAGAAATAATTAAAATAAACAATTTCTAGTTGATTTTTTCAAAGATAAAAGGACATGTTTTTAATTAATTTTAAAATGATGATAAAATAAATATTTTTGGGATTTTTAACATGGTATTAAAATACACAAATTAAATAAAACAAACAAAAAAGAAGGGATTAAAAATATTAATTTACCTATTTTTTATGATTTTTGAAAGTTTAATAAAAAGAGTAAATAAACAAGTGATAAAAAAGAGGCTTTTGTCTTTAATGGGGTTTGAACGCAGAACACTCAGGTTGCATCTCAAAACATTACCAAGCCAGCTAGCGCGCGTGTGTGACAAAGTAATGACTTCAATTGGTTTTATTTAAAAACAAGTTAGTTTGGAAAACTAAAAAAATAGAAAAAAGGTCTGGGGCGAGGGGGATTCGAACCCCAGACCTGTGGGTCAAGAGCGCGCTAGGTACAAGGGAGATTTCCAATTATGCTGAAACGATTTAGTCATTATGGAATCAACTTCAATTCGTTTTATTTTAAAACGAGTTTTAAAGATGATGAATGGCGCCAAGCCTTCATCTTCTTCGTTGGAACGAACATCAACAACAACACCATGGCCAAAACTCCAACTCACTCAAAACATAATCATTTTTGACAAAATAAAGCACTAACATGATCAGCATGACACCACGAAGCTAGCCATATAATTAACTATCATTTACTCAACCTAAAACATGTTAATTTATGGAAAACGAATAAGAACCCTAAAAATTAAAAATCAAATTAAATGATCAATTCTAACAATCAGGCCCTAAAACCTTAGGGCTATTAATCCCTACATGATTCTAAGCAGAATGGCAACAAGTTTCAATCAAAACAATGCTCAAACAAGTATGCACGAAATCAAGCCAAATACCTCTGAAAATGAGAATTAATACCTTGCTTGGAGATGTTTTTGGGCTACCAATTCAATCTGGAATCATTCAGTGATGCTCAATGAAGCTTTCTGGGCAGTTAGAACACCTTGATCACCGCTCTCTCTCTAAACACGAATCCACCTACAAGACAAAAAAGTTATGGCTAGAACTCTTATTTCTAGTTGTTACAGTTCAGAAACAGATGTTCAAAAGGTATCTAACACATAAAATCAAGAAACGCACGAGCCAATTTCAGTTTTCAAGTTTTGGTTCAAAGGTTCACTTTAATGGAGTTTTGAAAAGTGATTTTTGATTCTTGGCTTTTGATAAGTGATATATATATATATATATATATATATATATATATATATATATATATATATATATATAAGCTATAAGGATGGTTAATTGAGTGGCTAAGTGTTTGGTTTGAGTTTTGGCTAGTGATGAGCTTAAAAGCTTTGAAAATGGGGTAAAAATGGTGATTTTATGTTAGAGGCCTTTTGGTAGGTTAAGGAAGGTATGGACAGCTTCTAAATGGTATTTAGAAGTTGTTCAAACTCTTGTTTGACACCCAGAACTTTTAGAACTCATAATCACTATAAAAGTGCAAAGACTGATAAATGGAGAATTTCAAGTGAGGTATGACTTGGAGAATTCTGGTGTAATTGATTAAGGGAGTGATACTCTCTATTTATAGGCAAGATTTAGGGTTTGTGGAGGGAAAAAACTCAGAATTTTGAAGCTCACATGCGATCTTTTACCATGTTGCTTATTTGTGAAGTTATGTGAATTTTGGGTTTTCATGGAAGGTACAAATTTTAAACATGCTTGCTATGACTTTGATCTGAACATTAGAGGCTTGCTTGTGGGATTTAAAATTCTTTTGATGCAAAGGGAACAAGTTTAGAGGCTGAATGCAAGAGTGGTTGAGTTAAAGCCTCTTTTTCAAAATGGAAGTGTGATTTTTATGCTTAAAATGGAATAATTCAATGGTTAATGGCTTAAGCACTTGGATCATATCCCTAAAGAGTGTGTAATCATCTGATTATGGCCTCTTAAACAAGTTATAGGGGCTGTACTTTGAAGATTCTTTCAGATTTTGAACAAATTCAAACTTGTTCTTCATGTTCTTTACCATTCTTCAAGTGTTTATGGTGGCATATTGCTACTTATCTCTTTGGAAAGCCCTTGCTACATACTTAAAATGAGTAGTTGAAAGTTTCCTCAAAATCTTTTTGGATCATTGAGAAAAATTGCCATAAAGTTAAGAAAAAATCCAAGTAAAACACTTGAAAAATTTTCTAAGTCTTTGAAAATTATCTTCTTAATTCCATATCTCTCAAAATAATCATTTTTTGCAAAAAGTTCCAATGTGATAAGTTGCTTGTTTTGCCAAGATCTAAAACGTTCATGTTGGGAGATTTTTGAGTGTGTAAGCAAAATTTGGAGATCCATGAATTAGGTCAAAATACACTTAAAAACCCT
The DNA here is from genome assembly GCF_029867415.1 of Vicia villosa. Lineage (NCBI taxonomy): Eukaryota > Viridiplantae > Streptophyta > Magnoliopsida > Fabales > Fabaceae > Vicia > Vicia villosa. The sequence continues at coordinate 134,590,301 of NC_081185.1, forward strand.
AATTTGACATTTTGTTGACTTTTTTTATTCTTCATGAATTCTTTGAATTTTCTTTGATCAAATGCCTTTAATATCCATATGATGATGATTTGGATCCTTAAAAGTCCATAGTTGACTATTTTTCTCAAAAGTCGAAGGTTGACTTGCACAGTTGACTTTTTCCAAATGAATTGCAGTTTTGTGATTTCCAAATGAATCAAGCTCTCCTCTTCAAATGAATGATATAGATGGACTATAATGTTGATTTGGATGCCTTGAATCCTATTTTGAGTCTTGGAACTATCTCCTGATTAAAAGTCAACCTTCTAGTGGAATTAGGTCAAAAACCCTAATTGGATCTTCTAATGAACTTGAAGGTGATTGATCTTGTATTGAGACATCTTTGGGCTTTGGTTTTGATTGGAGAACCCTTTGAATCATGGAAGAATGATGAATTCCTTTGTGGGCCTCAAAACCCTAATTTGCTCAGTCTCTCCCTAATCAGTCTCCTGTCTTGGGAAACAAGCAACAAACAACAATTTTTTGTATTTTTTTGTTAACAAATGATAAATGCATGATGATAATGGTGATTATGATGATCCTAATATTTAAATATGGTGGGATCTCAGTGGTCAAAAATTGGGGTGCAACAACCTCCGCACTCTTTTTTACCTTAAACCTCATACTTTTCATTTTGAGGGTCCTCATCCCTCAAGTCTTTAGTGGAACCATGATCTTCATTCAAGATATCATTCACCAACGTATCAAATATGGGTATGTTAACAACTGGTTAAGTATTGGGTTCAATAGGAGTTTCAACAGATGGTTCACCAGATGTTTCACCCAATGCTTTAACATGTGGTTGAACATTTGGTTCAATGTTGGTTTCAGCAGATTCAGCAATATTCTCAATAGGAGTGGTATCAACATCATTAGCCCCACTGTCTTTATTCACAAAATCAACGGGCTTACCAACATGAGCATGCACATAGGTGTATTTATCAGAGGGACTTACCTTTTCAATTGTCTTATTCATCTTGCACTCAACATTCTTAGCTCTTGTCACATTGAGTATCACCTCTTGTTCATCAAGCTTGGAAATTTTCGCATCCTTCCTCTGAGTTGGAAATTCAATCACCAACATGTCATACAGGTTGTATGACACATATTGGTTGACATCTTCATTCAAGTACCTATTTTGGGAGGTACTTTTCACATTCATTTGATATAATGGGAACATAAGGCCACAAAACAAGTCTAGCAACATTCTAAGGGCATCAAGAAGTGCCATAGCAGTAGAAACTTCATCAAATTCAACCCCTCTGATTTGAGCATATTCATGTGATACAAGTTGTGCATTCTTTCTAGTAACAATCTTATTACTTTTCTTGTTGAGAAACACATCTATGTCATTTAAGTTGTCATTATCATCTTCCTCCACATCTTCTAATGCATGAGCCTTTTTTCTTTTTTATGTAGATTTTATTTTCTTATTACCAACAACAACATGGGCTATAACAATATCCACCTCAACATCTCCCTGGATATGATCATCATCACTCATAGAATTATTCTTAGGCATCACATCATCACAATGTAATATATTATGGGGAACAATGTCTGGGACATGTTTCCTGCAATACAACTTATCACTTAAATTCAAAATATTAAGATTAACCTCAATTTTAGCTTTACAAAACACAATATCATATTTTTGAATAGTGAAAAATCCAGAAACACGAGAAGAAATCCCAATGGGAAGAATTATGTCATTAATCACTAATCTTCTTTAGCTTCTTCTTTTGAACCATCATTTGTTGTTCAATGTTGGGAGAACCTCCGACCTGATCATCGGACTTCCCTTAAATGACAACTCCTTTCTTGAGTCTCATAAATTCCATTTGTGGTAATTCAGAAACACAAGTAAGATGTTGAAGCATTTTATACGATATATTGGTTTGCTTCCCAAATTTACAAATGTCATAAATTGTACCTTATTTACAAATGACAACTCCTTTTTTGAGATCTGACACACATATGACAACTTTCTTTGCAACGAATTTCCTTGGACTCTCAAGCTTTTTGTGCCATAACTTAGTTTTTGTATTTGATATTGTGCATTCTGTGTTCTAAAAGGGAGTAATGCACATAATCTTTAAATTTGATGTTTCACCAGTATATATGACACCATTCATATCTTTGAAAGTCAGAACACTCTTTTCTTGATCAAATCCACCTTCTTCATCTATCTTATCATTAGTGACATGGTAGAGTTTTCTTTGATTCCTTAGAAAACTTAAGCATTCAACTTGAGTATGTCCAAAACCTATGCAATTAAGACATTGGATTCCTTTGCCTCTATAACAATAGTTGAGACTTTATTTTTCACCATATTTTTCTTTATGCTGAATTTTACGCCTATTGAAGTCGTGCAGCTGATTGTCTTGAACATTTGTAGAGACATTATTCTCATATCTCATATCTAGTTTTCTAATGACTTTGCTAAAGATCTTAGCAAGCCTGAGATTTTCTTAAGTATCATAATTTACTTGGTCTTCACAATCTTCATGATTATCTTCAGCTCTATACTTTAGAGGGTTCTTACTATCAAAAAGAATCTTTGGTCGTTGAACTGCTCTAATGCAAATTATAATTTTGTTATATGCATGACAGATGTTGGATACGATGTCTAGGACAACATGTTCAACACCTTATACTAGATTTAACATATAACAGAAAATAAATCATATGATAATAAAGAACACAAAGGATTGCTAACGCAGTTCGGTGCAACGTCGCCTACATCTTGGGGGCTTCCAACCCAAGAAAAAAATCCACTTTTAATATTATTAGTACAAAGTATTTTTTATTAACAACTCTTTTTCAATGCCCCTTTTTCTAATACTACAAGTGTATTTCTATTTAGAACTCCCTATAAAACTATTCTACTCTCAATAGTCAGAAGCATAAAATGGGCTTACTCTGAACTCTCGCAGTTCAAGGAAACTTTCCTAATAATACCCGTGAAGCTTCATTTATGCTCCCCTTGAATAAGAGACCCCTCTCTCCCAAGAACTCTCTCAGGTGTAGTATGATTAACAAGATGGAATAATGAAACACTAACAAATATTTTGTTCTCAAGCTTATAAAATTAGTATCTAGGAACTAAGTATTACAACCTTTAAAAACAAGAATCAACTAAAACAAAACTCTCCTAATGAGTACATATTTTTTTCTTGAGGTCTCAGTTCACAAAGGAGATGAACTCCTTATATAGCCATAAAAGTCCAACTCCAAATTAAATGCCCATCATGAATTTCGGATGGACTTCTAAAAAGTACATGAGATCAATCTTCAATAATGATGATGTCAATCTTGATTGATCATTTTGAATAAATTTAAATCTCTTGATTATTCTTGTTGTATTTGATTCATATCACATCCTCCAAAAACTCACATAATCAATCAAATATTTATTAGAAAGATTGAGATCCTTGATTGATACAAATCTTGAACAATTAAGCAATCCACATTCAATCTTGCTAAAATAAGATATTTTCCAAATCCAAACTCAAGCTAGCACACTTATATCTTTGATATAACAGAACATGAAACAAATCTTAAAAGAATAAGATATACTTCAATTTATCTTGCTCACGTAATAATAGTCGGAGACAGATGTCTCACAGATCGATGGAACATTTGGCATGACATCTGTCCACGTAACAAATTTGAATCTTGAACAATTCAAATAAAATATTTACTTTATATAAAACATAATTCCAACTCCTCAAGTAATGAATTCAAAATAAATCTCTTGCCAAAAACTGAACCCCACTTTAAATCATCTTAAATAAAGATTGAAGATTTTCTCATTAAATGCAAATCTAAATTAAATCTCTTCACGAAATGAATCTTTACTTAATATCTTTTCATATTCAATCTTGAATAAATTAAATCCGAAATTAATCTTCCTTCAAGGCATATTTAAATAAATCTTTGGGTTAAATAAGTTTTTGGGCCCTATAAATATTACAGTTTCATTTTTAGTCCCTCCTAGGTTTAGGCAACGATTTTAGCTGGTTTTGGCAACAGTTTTTTTGTAAAAACCGTTGCCTAAAGGCAGAGAGGAACTAAAAATGAAAACTGCAATATTTATAGGGACCATAAACTTATTTAACCCTAAATCTTTTCTTCAATGCAAATCCGATAAAATAAAATCTTCTTATCGAAATTTTTTTATTTAAACTATATCTAAATCTTCTTCAACCTTTATGGATTATGGTTTAATAAGATCTTTTTTCAATTGATTTGAATTAACAGATTTCATAAAAACAAACACAATCCCACACAACTTTACTCACGAAATCTAGCTAACAAACTGAGGAAAGATATTGTACCTCATGGTGGAGCATTATCTCACATAATATCTTTTTATATATTACATCTTGTTGCCGATGTTGTTTTACCTAAAGCAATCAATTAAAGGAACAACTAATATATCAATATTCCAAATAAAAACATATTCATGCTTGTCTTTAACACGTGTCTCTTCAATGTTGAACCACCTATGTCTAACATTATCTTGAACCACTTGAGAGGTTTCTTCGAATGAAGACAAATTATTGATGGTATGTGTCTTTCGTTTGAAGTCATTAATATGTAGAACAATAAAGCTTTTAGAGGTGGTCTTACTCTTAAAATTGATATATGTAAAACCTTAGGTGGTCTTACTCTTAAAGATATTTTTTTTTTTTAAGAACATGGATATGAGGATGCAACATTCTCATGCTTTATTTAAGTTTTTAAAAATTACTGTAAGGTATTTTTTTTATTTTCAGAAATCTTATTTATATGTTGTTCTTGTAATTTTATTCCTAGACATAAAGTGTGAGAATGTAACTTTCTTATAGAAATAAATTCAACCAATAATAAAATTTCACTACCTCTTACATATTATTATTATTATTATTATTATTATTATTATTATTATTATTATTATTATTATTATTATTATTATTATTATTATTATTATTATTATTATTATTATTATTATTATTATTATTATTATTACTTTTTTTAAAAATTAGAAATACAGTCTATAATTATTCCTAAAAAATTGAAGTTTTTACCAAACACATGAGTTAAAATACTACTCCTAAGAATAATAATCTTAAAAATGTCACACGAAAGAATATAATTTTATGTCTTAAAACAAAGACACTCTTAGTAATTTCTTTAAAGAAAATTCTACATTTTTTTAAACTCAATTCTAACTTTTATGACTGGATAAACATTATTTTATAAAAATAATAAACTTTTGCGAAACCGAACTTCAAACATTGCATTTTATAAAAGTAATAAATTTTATTTCAAACCAAACAAATGTAGCTCGACATAGAATTACATTTTTCACATATATAACCTTTCAATCAGACCAAAGATCTCCGCAACCTTACGTAGTGCGTGCGTGTACTGTCCTTCATATAATTTGTGTGTCTAATAAAACAAAATTGAAAAACAGCTGACACAAACTCAGCTGTCACTTTATTTATATAAAATATTAACGGAGTTGAAATTCAAACCGTCACTTACGACCCCTCGAGAAGTTCAACTGTTCAAGCCCAGCTTACCAGAAACACTACATGCATAAATAGTAGTGGTTATCCTTAATGTGATTATATTTATACCATCTTACTATAATCAATCTCAGTTACTACAATACAACAACAAAAGAGTTGTTTAATGGAGGGAAAAGGAAACAACAATGGCGAGGTGCGATATAGAGGTATTCGTAGGAGACCATGGGGTAAGTTTGCAGCTGAAATTCGTGATCCAACTAGAAAAGGTTCTCGTATTTGGCTTGGAACATTTGATACTGCTGAGCAAGCTGCACGTGCTTATGATGCTGCTGCTTTTCATTTTCGTGGTCACAAAGCCATTCTCAACTTTCCAAATGAATATGCCCATTCTAATTCTACTAGTTATTATATTCCAAACACTACTTCTACCTCAAATAATACATTGCCTAACTCTTCTTCCTATCAACAACAAGATGATGATGATATTCTAGATCAACTGGCTTGCTTGGACTACAAGTTGTTGGAAGAATTCCTTCAGGGGAAAGATGATGCTCCAGCTGGTTGCTCTAGACGTGAATAGTAAGAATTTTAAAGCTATAGTTAGTAAGCTATATACGTGCATGTAAGAGAGAGTGGTCTAGCTTTTATTTACGTGAAATATTTGTGGTTTCTCATTTGTAATAATTAATAAATATTTTTCTAATTTTTGTAGGCAATCAAATATATATATATATATATATATATATATATATATATATATATATATATATATATATATATATATATATATTAGAGTTAAAACTTGTTTTACACTTAGCAAAAAGTTTGAAAGATCTAATTAAGTTTTTACCAAATAGGTATACTGCAATATTTAAAAATGGACAATGTCATTGACTATTATTCTAGCTAATTTGAATGGGATGAACCTTATTAATCATGTCCTATGATGAGAACTTTTGATGTTTTAAGGCTATGTTTGGGAGTTTGGAGGGGAGGGGAGGGGAAGGCTTCCAAAAACGAAATTTTAAAAAAATATAGGAAAATATTTGACATTTTTTGAAAATATGATTTTGTTTAGAATGATAAAAGAGTCATTATCATTACTAAATTTTTAATTTTCAGAATACTATAATAACCTAAAAGATATTTGGAAAATTTATGTAAACCCTTCAAAACCCTCCAAAACCCTCCTTCAATACAATTTTTGAGTTCTCCCATTTTATGGGGTTTTTTATGTTATGAATAAACTCAAACCCTCCAAAACCCTCCTACCCAAAATCTTTTTATCATTTTCACCCAATTCTTCCTATTTTTCAAAACCCTCCCCTCCCTTCCCCTCCAAACTCCCAAACATAGCCTAAGATTATGATTAAGGTTTTAAAAACGGTCGTGACCACCTTACGGTCGTGTTGCGGCTTTTGCGATTTTGGTCGGTATAGGTGTTGTGTTGTAAATAACAGACGTCGGGGTGTGAATTTTTCACAATATTGCACAAAAATAGGATTTCTGTAAAAACCTTAGGATTCATATAAATATAGTGTGATTCCATTTTTACAATAAAACAAAATTTTAGTTTAAAAGTTGAATTGATTCCTATAAAGCCATTTGATTTGTACTTTCAAAATAAAAAAATTCATCAATAACAGTGTGTAAACGACTGTAACGATGTTTTGCGCTCGTCATAGCGTTTTGTCACGGCCGTAACAGTGTTTTGTCTGAGATTTTTTTCTCAACCTTAAAATGGTGAATAACGGTATCAGAAGGCTCTGATACCGTTTTGCCGCGGCCGTATTCGCGGTCGCGGATTGTTTTTTAAAACCTTGATTATGATTCAATGATTAGGGTTTATGTTAAGCCTTCTTCATTTTTTTTATAGAGTGAGGGTGCTCGTTCCAACAAGGCTAAGGCCTCTAATATGCTCGATAAACACATATATCAATTGGTAACGCCTTTTTTCATAATGGGTGGGAGTGCGGAGGTGGGTGTCGATTTCTTGTTAGGGAAAACATAGAATGGTTTGCAGTTGTGGGTACTCATGTACTCGGGTCATGGGATGAGCTATATAGGCCCATTTGGAGATGGCATATACTTGTTATTTTATGGACACCACTTATAGATTTAGCCATATAGTGGTATGTTGGGCATAGGTAGAGAACTTTAGGGTATGAAATTGGGTTATATGTTCATGTTTTATTGAGGTTGGGTAGTTTAAAAAGCTTCTCCTAATCCATATTCCTTCAAAAATGAGGCATGTGATGGTAAAATAATTAAGAATAATATGTCGGTCCACAAATTTCCCAAAGATGAGGCTTGTAAGAGGAGATGCTTAAAAATATTATGTTTGTCTCACAATTAATGCTCACTGTCTTGGGTCAATTCCTCCGTGATTCCCAGATCGTGGGTGAACTTGCCCGTTACGAACAGCAAGACGATTTTGCTAGTCACGTGAAATATGGGGATGCACTTGGTGATGTGTCCTCGGATGAGGAGCACGTGGGGAACGTGTTCCCCGCTAGCCCTAATGGTTTGGGTCGTCCTCGAAGTGGACATGGATTGTGTTGTGCTTGGCGGTGGGTCAGCCACATGCCTAGTCCAAAACAATATATATATATATATATATATATATATATATATATATATATATATATATATATATAGTTTTGGACTAGGCCTGTGGCTGACCCACCGCCGAGCACAGCCCAATCCATGTCCATGTCTATTTTAGCAAGCATTACTGAAAAAAGATTAAATGCACCCCAAGGTGCATGTGGCTAAAACACACCTTGATAAAAATAAGTGGGTGTATTTTAGCAAATCTCTGTAGGGTTTGCTATAATACACCCACTTATTTTTATGAAGGTGTGTTTTAGCAAGCTTTAACTAAAAAAAATAGTTAAATGTTCTCTAAGATGCATGTTTCTAAAATAGACCTTCATAAACTAAAAAAATGGTTAAATTAACCGTAAGGTGCATGCTCTACTACAAAACGCGTAAACAACAACGCCATGGTCACCACGGTTCATTATTACACTGTGGTGACATCACTAAAATAAGGCGCTACCATTTTATTTTTGTTTTTTGATTAAAAATTAATTATATATAACAATGGCTGAGCAGCCAACAGTGGTAAAACCATAAAGCTTTCATGGGTTCCAACCTCAACACCATCATCATATATATTATTCCTTAACGTTAAGGCGCATCTTTTCTTTTTATTTATTTTTATATAAAAAACTTAAAGGGATATGACTACGGTTGATACGTTCCACCGTTGTGGTATACTTATAATAAATAAATACTTATCAATACGGTTGGTAGATAACCGTTGTGAAATAATTTACTCATATATAAGCGAATGAACTCTCACTTATTGACAGTAGCGTCGTTTCCTTCACAGTGAAACCCTAGCACCTATTTTTTATTTTCTTCACCAGTAGTCGTGATTCTTGTGCTTCATACGTTAAGGTATTTTATTTCTTACATCTTATTGTTAGATAGTTCCCCATTATCTCATTTGTTGCATGTTGTTTTTGTTGATTAATTGTTCTCACTTTTTCAGTTTCGTCTCCACTACCTTAACAAAGACCATACTTTGGCTATGCTACATATATTTTGTTTAGCTATGGAAAAAGTACAAGAAGCATGAAGCTATATATGATGGAAACATCATCCACCTTGTACTTCTTCTTCATAGCTTCACAAACAAGATGTTTTTCATACTCTGTTGACAAATAAGTTTGCATTTTCACATGTTGATAACTTTCAAGGTTATTGTAGGACTCAACAACAATATATTTTGGTTAATGAAGAAACAACAGAGGCATCAAACTTCATCTAGTTTGAGATACAATGAGAAGAAATAAAAAGTATGAAATTGTTGTGTAAGTTTCTTCCTCCTTATATTTCTTTTTCATTGCTTCACAAACTATATGAATTTCAGAATTGATTTCTGTTCCATGATTAGTTTCAGTAAAAGATGAGTCTTGGAAATTTATAATATATCTTTTTCATGGCTCACAAATTTATAATATATGATTATGTTGTATGATGTTGTTTGAGTTTATTATATTCTATGTAGATTGTTTGTTTCACTAACCTCCACTTAAAATACATTCATTTAAATTAACATAGATACTATAATCTGAAAATTAAATTGTATTTTAAAACTAACTTATATCAATCATTGTTTTTGGATTGCATGCGTCTCATTATTTATTTGATGTTCTTTTACATATAGATTATGGTATAATGACCTGGCTCCTCAGATGCATCGTTGTCTTCGATTACAGTTAAATTTCATTGACAACAAGAAATTTAACTATAATCGAATAGCTCAATTGGTAGCAGGAATTGCTATGAATATGTACTTAACCCCTAGGTACATGGTTCGATTCCTGCGGGAGGCAAAAACAATATTTCCCGGGCAGCCGATAAGCGGACCTAGGGGGGATTATTGATTAAGCCGGTAACATGCTCGGTTGGCCGACACGGTTGATGCGTGCAGCGGATATCGGGGTGTTACAACAACGATGTATCTAAGGAGTTAGACTAATAAACCACAATATATATGTAAAAGAGCATGAAATGCACGAAGAGACGCATGTAATCAGAAAACAATGGTTTATTTAAGTTGGTTTTCAAGAATAGCTTAATTTTCAGATTATAGACTTCTTCATCTATTTAAAAGCTTGTATTTCTTTAGTGAGGTGTATGAAAAACAAGCAATCTACAGACACTACAAGAAAATTCACTTATAGTGACCAAATTAGAGACCGAAAAAGCTTAAAAATCGATCACTAATACGTTTAGAGACCAATTTCGCGATCATTACTTTTCGGTTGAAAAAGTGCTAGTCGCTAAGCTTTTGCGACGAATTTAGTGACCGAAATTTAGAGACCGAACTCAGTGACCGAATTTAGAGACCAATTTTAGGGTTCTTTTTCATAAAATATAATTAAAAATTGTAATACCTAGGAATCGAACTTGTGACCTCCGTGTATTTTAATAACAACTTGCCACTACACCACTTAATAACAATTGTTATATTTTATATTTAAACATATATACATACATATAGTTTTTTATAAATGTATTATATGTTAAAACAATACAAATATGAAAATTTTAGTAAAAATTTAAATTTGAAAGAGAATTAAAATCTTTAAAAAAATGGAAAGGAAATTGTAAAATAATAAAGAGGATTAAAAATAGAAAAAGAAAACAAAAAATATTAGTGACCGAAATTTCGGTCTCTAATTTATATATAAAAATTAAATTGTATATAAAAATATTTTTTGTGACCGATTTAGTGACCACTTAAAATTGGCTCATGAATATTAAATTTTGGTGGCTAATTCGGTCACTATAGTGACCAAAATTTCAGTCACAAAATATTGGTCTCTAAATTGGTGGCTGATTTATTTTAGTGACCGATTTAGTTACCTCTTAAAATTTGCTCATGAATATAAAATTTTGGTGGCTAATTCGGTCACTACAGTGACCAAAACTAAATCGGTCACTAAAAGCGAATTTTTTAGTAGTGAGATTATATAATAAACTCCGGGCACTTTTCACAACGATTATATATTGTAACCGTGATCAAAGGTTATTCATGATTTATATAATTTGTGCTGATGGGTTTCGAACCCAGTACCTATGTGTAAGTATCACAACAGTTTATAAGTATAACCGTTATGATGAGTGGCGCGTGTCCTTCCTTTCAATAACGGTTTCCAGACCGTGATAGAAACATTGAACTTACAACCATACACTACTTAACAACAGTATGAGTCGTGTGATAGTACCCATTCTCCGATCATTGTGAAAGGGGTTTTCCGTAGTAGTGATATTACTAAAATAAACCTTCATAAAAATAAGTGGGTGTATTTTAGCAAGCCTCATAAATGTTAGTTCTCTATGTTTTAGGATTGACATTAATTTTAGTAAAACAAATATAGCAGCACTGTATTAAATAAGATGTGTTAACTTGCTGAGAAGAACATGTTGAGCAAGAAGTCCTATTTTATGTATGAACATATTGAGATGAAATGTTTCATCATTGGGGGAAACATGTCAGACAAGATGTCCTATGCAGAGTCACTCAACGCCGTGATTGTTTGGGCTGGGTTGTTGGATCGATTCAAGATTTAACAAATGTAGAATGTTTCAGGAATATTATGCAGTCCTATATGGCTCGGATTTTAAAGATCTGGAAGATTCAAGTCAGAATGATGAAGAATATGTACTTTCTAATTATGGATATAAATTAAGAAGGATATGATTGAAGACCTATTTTTTACCAAAAGTTTCTGATGATTTGGAGCAGCTGATACGATGTGATTTAAAGTCCAAATCCAGTTGGGAAAAAGGTTATAAATAAAAGCATTATAACCTAGAAAAGTAACCAGCCGAAGATGTAAAGGTTTCAATTATTAGGACTGAGTCTGTAAGCCACTCTCTAGGAGAGTTGGTATGTGTGAGCCTCTCGAATATCATGTTGATATGAGAGTAGGACTGATGTTTAGAGTTGTAACTCTCTATTGTTAATTCTTAAGCTATTAAGCATAGAATGTTTATTATTCTTGGAGGCAGCTTTTAGGAAAACTCTAAGTATTGTTCTTAGTCAAGAGTCTTGGCTAGGTATTGTCATGGACGTGAGTCTTCCTGTTTTATTCTAAGTGTTTAGAAGTATCCAATCACGGTCTGTGGTTGAAGGGGAGTTAAGGAGGGCCTCATACCTAGGTAAGTCTTAGGTAGAAAGTTAACTGGGGTAATGATAAAGTGAGAATTCACTAAACTGGAGGTTGTTTACATGTGAACCAAAGGTTGTTTACATAGTAATTTGAATTGATACTATCATAGTAAACTTTATCCTTGGCTTGGTAGCCCCCAAAGTAGGTGTTGTTGTACATCGAACTGGGTTAACAATTCTGTGTGTTATTTACCTTTCAGTATTGTTGATATGTGTTTATACCTTTCCTATGTGTTGTATCAGAGCGGATGTCTCAACATGTCATATCACATCTGAAGTCTGACATACCAGAATTTCAACTGGTATCAGAGCAGACATCGTGTTCTGTTCTAAGTGAGATCTTGGGAAGATACTTTCTAGTTCATGGGCAAGGAAGGAAGATTCTACTGAAAAGGTGTATGAACTTGGAAAATTCATACTGACTGAGGGAGCATTGTGCTTTCGTGACAGGGTGTGCATTGGCCCTGTCTGAAGTTGTTCTGGCGTATTGTTAAGGTGATGAGCTACTCTGTTGTGTTTGATTTATTTTCAAACCTATGGGTGTACATGTGTTGGGAAAACCCAATAAACATAGTAAAATCCACCCAAAAAGTGGGTTGGATCGAGTTATTGGGTGAATACGATTTTTAAAAATGAAAACCCATTCAAAATAATTGGATTATGGGTAAACCCACACCCAACCCACAAAACCCATGGGTTATTGAGTGATTATATTTTGACTATTTTTTGTAATTTAATAAATGATGAATTTGATGTTTTTAACCTTGGTTGCTTCCATTTCAACCTTTTGAACATCTTTTATTTTGTAAGTAATAATTTTAACTTATTTAGGATGTCACACTTCGATTATTTTAATGCTAATTCTTGTAAGTTGCAAGTATTTTATGCAATTCTAGGTATTACTGTAATGTAACTTTAGTTTTTGCAAACATGTTTATGATGAATTTTATCGTGCATTTAGACATTTGATGTTTCTAAAAATAGCGGTAATATGTTAAACTATTTATTAATAAAATTTGTGACACATCATTAATAATTATATAAGATAGAAAAAAATTGGGTAACCCACTCTCCAACCCAATCCAGCCCACAAATTTGTGATTTTATCTAAACCGACCCAATAATATCGTGGGTGGATATTTTACCTCACCCAAACCGGTGTACCATGTACGGGTTGGGTTATGGTTTTGGCTAAATCCAACCCAAACTGAACCATGTACACCCTTCTCTCCAAAAAGGTCTGGCCATAACAAAAAAAGATGACGAAGCCGCAAGACTGCAAAAAAGAAACAAAGAAGAAAGAGTGTTTGGGGTGAGTGTTTCATTGTTCTTTATAATGTTAGGCATAGGAGGTTGTGAAATGAATGAACTGAAATGGAGGGATGAGACATGGAAAATTGTTTTGATTGTGGATGTGAGTGTGGGAGTATATGTGAAGATGAAATAGTAACCACCTTGCTTAAAATAAGAAAGAGTTGGTTTGACTAAGTTTTAAGTGGAATTTATTTATTAAAAAATATAATTAATTGTCATGAAACAAAGAAAATAGGGATGCTTAATGATAAACACCACCACGTGGAGGATTAGTGAGCAATAAGGGTAATTATGGTTTTTAAACAACACGAAATTTTCTTATATGATAGATTTTGCAAATGACATACTTTTATGAATCCAGGAACACACACCAAATTTATCACGACCAGTCTAATCTCAACGTGATACCTATTTGGAGGAGTGCATTGATGTTTGTCAATCGTCTGATAGACTAGTACTTATAGAGGGGTAAACTAGTATTTATAATATTAATTATTAGTATTGTTATTGGATTCTAGTTGTATTTGGGCTTTTAATAGTTGATTAGGCTTTTAGGTTTATTATTCATTAAGAGTATTATAAAATGTAGTCTCATAGAGACATTGGGAATCAATCAATGATATGAAAAAGTCTTTATTTTATAATTAGTTTTATTTGTCTTTTAATTTCTTAACTTTCTCTAGTTTTGTTAGTGTTTAGATTTAGCTTCCTAACAATTGGTGCTTTCATCCTTGAACTTCAATCCTTCCATGGCATATCCATACTATCAATCTTTCACCCCTTCATAAGTTAGTGCTCCATCACCATTTTATCATCTCTTCATTTCTCCTTATTACTCCATTGTCACAATCATACCACCTACATCATCTAATCCATACACATTATATCCACCTTCACCTAACCCATACATTTTATACCAACAACAACCTCAAAATTCCAATTCACAATCATTTTTTTTTACCAAGAGCTAGAAACTCTAAAACAATATTTGATTGAAACTAATGAAATCTCAAACAAATCTAGAGAAGAGTTGAAAGAACAAATTCAAAAATTGTGTTATTCTCTCAAAGTTTTAAGATCTCTATATGCACTCATTGATGATGAAAAATGAGATTGTTACAACTTCCGGCGCCAACAACAATTTCGACGACTCTCTCGACGTCACTTTTGAAAAATAATTTGTTGTCACTTCTGATATCATCTCTATCAACAGTTACAAACCCACTTTCGCAGTCATCTATCCAACTTTCAAAATTGCAACCGCCACCGAAAATACAGTCACATGTGCAACGGCCACCGCCAGAACCACCACAATTTCTATATCATTCATCATTTTAATTTTGTATTGTTTTAAGAAAGAAAAAAAGAGTTAAAAAAAAAAAAGAAGCATATGAGACGAAACCGAAAACGAGTGAAGAAAGAAAGGGAATGAGAAAAATAAAGGGAAAGAGAAAGAGATTAAGAAAGAAAAGAAAAAAAGAAACTGTTCACGAAATGGAAACTAGTTGTCTCCAATTTGCCCATTTTGGTCCGCGTGAGTTCAAGTTGAAAGGCAAGCTGGCAAATTTTTTTGAAATCCACTACCTATTTTTTCATGACCACTCTCCTATTTCTTTACCCAAATTTTATAAGTAGCACTCCAACATTTCTTCTATCTTTAAAAAAAAAATATTTAAAAAAAATTAATTTAGAGCTTTGATAGTCTTATTTTACAACTTTGAGGACAAGGTTCAAGTGAATCCGACGGCAATGATAGAGGGGTATAATAGTATTTATAATATTAATTATTAGTATTGTTATTGGATTCTAGTTGTATTTGGGTTTTTATTAGTTTATTGAACTTTTAGGTTTATTATCCATTAAGAATATTATATAATGTAGTATTATAGAGATATTTGGAATCAATCAATAAAATGAAAAAATCTTTATTTTATAATTAATTTTATTTATCTTTTTATTTTTTAACTTTCTCTAATTTTGTTAGGGTTTAGATTTAGCTTCCTAACAAGTACCATCAAATGTTGTCTCAATCCTCTAGTAATTTTATTAGGAGAATTTAGATAGAAAAATCCTTTTGATTGTAAATTACAAGATCCTTTGTCATGTATGTGAATAATGTTAAAAGTAAGTCTTAGAAATTTGTAGTTACAAGATCGTCATATTTTTACGCTCTAAACGATTTTTAAAAACATTTATTATATTTTCATTGAAAAATAGTAAATACCGCATAAGGAATTGTATCTAAATTTTTTTTCTTTAATTTTGAAGAAAAAATAATTATAAAATATTTAGTTTGTAATTTACTGTAGTATTATTGTGGCGATATCGTACTTAAATAATTAGGAAACTTAAACTTAAGAAATATTAGTCATGATAAATAGTCATCGAATCCATGTTATGGTTTACATTGTAGTTAATCAATAGCTAATCTCTAATTAACTCTGTTGATAGAAATTACCTGCGAATCAACTTCTGATTCTATTGTAACTAATTACAAATTTTCTTGTATCAAAAAATTAAATGTATTTAAATATCTTTTTTTAATAAACATAAAATTTATCCATTTTTTCTTCTTATAACTTGGTCGGAGTAATAGTGATATACAAACTACAGTCATATATTATTTGAAAAAAATTTAAAGGAGAACTATACTTGTTTAATACTTCAACACATAAACGTAAATTGAAAATAAAAAGTGATGATAGAAAATATTTGCTGCTCTAAAAAAGTGATGACAACTATTGAATTTGGTTGGGTTAGTTTCAATGGTATTGTTTTGCTGTCAAAACAACAACACTGTGAAGCCCTTTGAATTATTGTTGGTAGAAGGAACTTTGAGGGTGATGAATTTCCCGGTCCCCTTTTGGCTGGGGGAGAGCCCTCTTTTTATAGTGAAAGAAATAGGTTAAGAGTTAAATGAAATTAATATATTTTTGACATGATTTTGAAGATTGAAAATTGATTTTTTCTTTACCCACCTCCCTATGGGGGGTCACCCCCAGCGAAAAACCCAAACTACCCCTGCTTCGGAAATGAACTTCCGAAGCTCTTTTTTTTTTAAAAAATTTCCTTAATTCGGAAGTTCATCTCCGAAAACACCTCATGGGGGGTGCGTTCGGAGATGAACATCCGAAAACACCTCATGGGGGGTGAATTCGGAAGCTCATTTCCGAATTATGCTGTGTTTTTTTTTATGTTTTTTCTTAAACAGTCTCGCATTTTAATTAAACGCAAACGCCAAATAAAATATGCGACATATAATTTGGTTGCCATTTTTTTTCAATCACATCCGAATCATTTTCAATCTTTACTCTTTTTCTATACTCACACATTTTATTTCTGTTCTCTTTGAGTTCGGCCCTGATCTTCATCGAGAGCCTTACTGCCGAAGTTACGAATTGGGAAGGAAAATTCAAGTTCGTGCTAATCATTTTCAGTTACGGTCAATTGGGAAGATAAAAGTGGTGTAGATCCTTATCAGCCACTCGCAACTGAATATGATTAGCACAAACTTGAATTTCCCTGTCTGATTCGTGCTGGTTGGTTGCCATTTTTTTTCAATCACATCCGAATCATTCTCCATCTTTACTCTTTTTCTATACTCACACATTTTATTTCTGTTCTCTTTGAGTTCGGCTTTGATCTTCATCGAGAGCCTTACTGCCGAAGTTACGAATTGGGAAGGAAAATTCAAGTTCGTGCTAATCATTTTCAGTTACGGTCAATTGGGAAGATAAAAGTGGTGTAGATCCTTATCAGCCACTCGCAACTGAATATGATTAGCACAAACTTGAATTTCCCTGTTTGATTCGTGCTGGTTGGTTGCCTGACATGTTCCTGTAAACAATTGAAATCGATTAATATGCGAGACAAAATAAAAAACAAAAAAAATTTGAACTTCTGATACATTTCGGAAGTTCATTTCCGAAAACTGGGATGGAGGTGTTTTCGGAAATGAACTTCCGAAACACCCCTTCGCAGAACTTCTCTGCAGCCTCCAATGGCAGACCCCTAAACCAAACATCAAACTTATTTCTACACATTCTAAACATCCTAAATATCAGTATAAACCTAACCTAATACAATTTTTGCTATTTGTAAACACCCTAATATACATTTTAATCATAGATCTAAAAATCAAAATGCTTACCAATTGAATGGATTGGAGGACTTTTGAATGTAATAGAGCAAGTAGATGGAGGCTTTGAGGTAGCTTGGAACTGGTTTGCACAAAAATCTCTTGGGGTGTGAGTTTGAAAGAAGTTTAGGGTAAATGATTTGGGGGAGGGGGCTGTTTTGCTTAATCTGAAAAACGCAGAATATTTCGGAAATGAACTTCCGAAATGGTGTTTTCGGAAGTGTATTTCCGAAATAAGTCAAATTTTTTAAAAAAAAGACGCTTTCGGAGATGCATCTCCGAAAACACCTTTTCCTTGCATTTCGGAAGTTCATTTCCGAAGTCAGGGGTATTCTGGGTTTTTCACCAGAGGTGAGCTAGAAGGTTGGGAGGTGGCCAAAGAATTTTCCTTGAAAATTTATTGAGATTTGATTCAAGTCTTGGTGAGCAAGATTATGAATCTGGATGATTTTGTGATTGAGTGCAAGATTTGATTTGATTTAAAATGATTTTATGTATTTTTTAGGAATTTTGACTATTTTTTGCATAAAAAGTGAATAAAAGTAAAAAAAAAATTGAATATTTTAAAAAAATGCTTAATTTAAAAAAAATGAAAAGTCAATTTAAATAATAAAAATAATAATTTTGTGATTTTTTGAATGTAAGTGGAAATAAAATTAAAACTAAAGTTAGAAACAAATAAAAGGGAAAAATGTTAGAAGTGGAAATCAAACCTTGGACCTTAAAATCGCAAGCCTTACACTCAAATTCTTACCAACTAGGCTATGTCACTTATTTGAAATAAAATAACATTTGCAAATATATGAGGACAAATTTTGTGGTGTAACACTAATCATCAAGTAATTAAAAATATATAGTAAGAATATGACACACCTTTTACTGGTCAGACGCGAAACACCACCTATGTTCACCAATGTCTTCAAGAAGAAGCTTCATAAACCAACTCCAAGAGTCCTTGGTTTCAGTTTGTACAACTCTAAATGCAATAGGTAAATATTGACCATTAGGATCTCTCCCAACAACAATAAAAAAATATCCCACCATATTTTTGCTATACATGACATCCATTAATCCTATAAACAATTTACATTCCAAATTTCCAATATCATAGCTTTCTTTGTCCCATCAAAACACATGTAACACCTTCCAAATCTTGGTTGCAATCTTAGACTTGGAGATTGAATGTTTAGCTTGAAAGTGTTTCGTGGTAAAACCCTCATCAATTCAGCACCATATGACCATAGTAAACTATATTACTTGCTAGAGTCCCCCCTCAACAATTTGTCTAGCAAACTACCTAGCTTTAAAAGCCCTACAACTAGGGATGTCAGTTGCATACTTCATCCTAAATTTTTCCACTACATCATTAACCTTCATCTTATTATTGTTCTCCATCCTATCAATAATGACTTTTGTAACCTAATCCGCCTTGGCACTTTTATTAAAATATACGTTCTCCACATTGGTGATTCTAAAACAATGTATTAATTCTAAATGTTGTCGATGTTAAAACTCTTCTACACAACAAAATATAGTTGCAATGCTTTTTGTCTTTACAAACAACCATACACCTCTTTGTAGCATTTTATTTCAAATCTGACATCCCTACCTTCAAGACATTATGCTCTAGTATAACATTATTGAATTGCTTCAATGAGAAAAATTACATTCCAACCTTGAAAATATAATTCTATGTAATTTTATCTTCTTCATTGAACCTAATCACGTTTGGCCTGTCATCACAACTGTCATCTTCTACTCCACTCAAGTTCATCACTCGTATCATATACTATTCTTCTATGATATGTTTCTAACCCATCTCTGGTGTGATAAAAACATGGTTGACTGGCTCACTTGTAGTAACACCATCTACAACACATGCATTTCTTGGCTTACCATCATCAAAGCCCCCATTAAATCCTTCATCAAATCCATTTATCCTATCTTCTTTGCTTTCTTCAAAATCCACACCCTTGACAGATTCATCACTATATTCACTAGATTTTTCAACATCAACTTCACTTTTCCATTCTTTCTCTCTATTATCTTATCCATAAATGTTTCCTCTACTCTATTTGGTTTGAGCTTAGTGAATATTTCAATCTCACAATTATATTTCTCAACAAACACAACTAACTCAGTTGCATCTCCATCATCTATAAAGGATTTTAGATCTTCTTCTAAACTACCAGCATCATGTTTCCACCATATTTTCACAGCATCAAGTTCAAACGATGAGTCCATACGCTTGATTAAATCACACGCCTCAAAAAAGGACTAAAAATCGGGATCTTGTCCACTGAATGCATACATTTCCCCAACCCGTACCTTAACTTAGGTGTTTTACATATTAGCTGTGGTTGTATAATACAACCTTAAATAAACCCATATTGTATACATAACACATACGGCAAAATTTGGTCAAATTGAGTCAAATACAATCAATATATTAGAGACGTACTACAGATTGTATAACATTACAATCTAAATATATACAATCTAACATATGACCCACAATCAACCAAATAAAAACTCTAACTTTATAGTACAAGACAACAAATTATGGCAGAATGTGATAGAAAGATAAACCTTAAATTAATATTCAAATAAATAGCTGAGAATTTGAAGGGAGACATGTGAACCTACCTGAGTTGCAAGAGTGAGGATCCATAAACTACGGTTTTTGTATATATCTATGAGACCACAAGCAGCTTTCAGTAATCTCAGTTTGAGACCACCCCAAAAATCAACATTTTCTTCTTCTTACTTAAATATGTCAATCTTCGAATTCGTGACACAACCTTGTAAACATTGCTACAAATAAGAAACATTGCGACGTAAATGAAGTAGTGAGACTGAAGCTACGATAAATGATAATGGCTCTGGGAGAGAGAATTTTTAAAGTGAAAGGAGAAGGAATATATTATGATTATATGTTAAAATTGAATTAAACTATTTATAAAATCTATCGTGATTTTCGATTGATGTTAAATCTTACATACATGATCTATATTATAATAACTTTCAATCCAACAATGGATTTTATTATATGAATATGTGGTAAAGAATTACTGGAGATGTTACTTTACTAAGTTTGACACCTTTTATATATATATATATATATATATATATATATATATATATATATATATATATATATATATATATATATATATATATATATATATATATATGAGGAGGGTTATATTTACTCCAAGAGTAAGTGTAGAAGACTTACTCCAAATCTTAACCATTAATTATCATTAATCTAACAGCTTTAATTAATTTGTTTATATAAAAAATATTTCCAAAAATAATTAGATTAAATGATCAATTAAAACCGTTAGATTAATGATAATCAATGGTTAAGATTTGGAGTAACTCTTCTACACTTACTCTTGGAGTAAATATAACCCTCCTCTCTCTCTCTCTCTCTCTCTCTCTCTCTCTCTCTCTCTCTCTCTCTCTCTCTCTCTCTCTCTCTCTCTATCTATCTATCTATCTATATATATATATATATAAGAGATTAAATTACACCCGAAGAGTTACACCACAAGTTACACTCGCTCATAATTTCATTTCGAATAAATATTTTTTAAAATCAACTGTTGGATTGACACATACTGTCATATAGATCATATCTATAAAGTATGAGATTAATCTATAATGATTTACTATGTCATTGAATCACATCAAAATTAACGTTATATGAAAGTTCATTTTGAGGTTAATGTTTGGATATCTTGATGGTATAGCAAATTATTATAGACTAATCTCAAACTTTATAGGTATGATCTATATTATTGTATGTTTCAATCCAGCAGTTGATTTTAAAAAATATTTATTCAAAATGTAGTAATGAGCGAGTGTAACTTGTGGTGTAATATATATATATATATATATATATATATATATATATATATATATATATATATATATATATATATATATATATATATATATATATATATATATATATATATATATATATATATATAAGGTAGGGGGAACTAAATAAGAGGATTTCTAACTTCACCCTTTAGATTTTTCACGCATTTGTGAATTAGAAAAATTGTCTCTCTGCTTCCGTAGATGTACTTTCGGAAACACTTTTTTATAAAATTGTTTTTTTCCGTAGATGTACATAGTTAAATTTGGGATTTTTCCAATTAATTAAAAAAATCTCAAATTAATGTCCCAATTAATTGGGAAAATCTCAAATTAATTGGGAAAATCCCAAGTTAATAAAGTTCATGAAATCTTCTATATCTACATCTAAGGAAGAGTTTTGAAAAAGAGTGTTCCGTAAATATACGTACGGACACTACAAGAAATGTTGTCCCAGCGACATATATTAGCGACGTGGAACATACGTGGCTAAATATTGCCTTTTGCGATGTGACATTTACATCGCTACATATTTTTAAATTTTAAATAACATTATTGACATAAAGTAGTGAAGAGTCAGACATTGGGGTTTGTAAAAAAAATTGCGACGTGAGCAAAACGTCACTATATTAAGTTTTTAAATTAAAATAGATAAAGTTATAACATTCACATAGGGGGGAAATTCAAATTTTAAAAAAATTGGTTGTGACGTTACATACACGTCGCAACTTTTAGAGGAAAAATACAACGTTACATTAACCTGACATGGTTTCAGCTTTGCAGACAGGAACATTAATTAATGTTACCGTTGTCATGTTGCGACGTGATTCACACGTGGCAAGGTTGCGACGTGATTCTCACGTCGCTGATTAGCTTATTAAATCACGCGTTTTGCTTCTTCCCCTTCTATTACACCATTACCATTTCTTGCAAATTGTTTCCTCTTCCTCTGCAAACGCAAATGTTCCTAACCTCTCCCAAAATCCCTAAATTTTTCATTCTCATTTCAATCCCTTACAAGGTATAATTAGGTATTTTTTATAATCTTGTTTTTGTTATTAATGGTTTAATTTTTTTTTGTGTCCATTTAATTTGAAGAAATAAGAAGGTGAAGGAGGAGAAGAAAGTGAAGGAGAAGAAGAAGGTGAAGGAGTAGATTGAAGAAGAGGTAAGTTTTTTTATCTGTTTTCAGTTTTTTTTTTTAAAATTTATTTATAATGTGATATATTTTCATAGTTTTGTTAGGTTATATTTTTAATTAGGTTATTTTTTTAAAATTAATGATTATAAAACGAAAAATGTTTATAATATGTTGTTGTTGAAATTTAATTAGGTTATTAAAAATGTTTAGAATAATGTATAAATTTTAAAATGTTTAGAAAAATGTTTAGAAAAACTATTATATATATATATATATATATATATATATATATATATATATATATATATATATATATATATATATATATATTATGTTAAATATGTTTTTAAAAATTAATAGAAATACTATTATATATGTATTTTAGAATTTTATAAATTAATAGAAAAAGAATATATGTTATGTTATTGTTATTATATTAAAAATACATATTTTTAAAAATTAAAATATATATTAAAAGTAGAATATATATTATATATGTATTTTTAAAATGAAATAAAATATAATATGATTATATGTTATATTTTTAAAATTGAAATATATGTTATTGTTATTAATTAGGTTATCTTTTTAAATTAATTATTATAAAACGAAAAATGTTTAGAATATGTTGTTGTTAAAATTATGTTGTTGTTGAAATTTAATTAGGTTATTAAAAAATGTTTAGAAAAATGTTTAGAATAATGTATAAATTAAAAATGTCTAGCAAAAATGTTTAGAAAAACTATTTTATATATATATATATATATATATATATATATATATATATATATATATATATATATATATATATATATATATATATATATATATATGGGGACGACTCAAGTGAGAACACTTGGTTATTATGAGAAATGAGAACAATGAATCATGATCATTGTTCTCATTTCTCATAATAACCAAGTGTTCTCACTTGAGTTGTCCCCTATATATATATATATATATATATATATATATATATATATATATATATATATATATATATATATATATATATATATATATATATATATATATATATATATATATATATATATATATATATATATATATATATATATATATATATATTATGTTAAATATGTTTTTAAAAATTAATAGAAATACTATTATATATGTATTTTAGAATTTTAAAAATTAATAGTAAAAGAATATATGTTATGTTATTGTTAATATATTAAACATATATACTTTTAAAAATTAAAATATATATTAAAAGTAGAATATATATTATATATGTATTTTTAAAATACAGGGTTAATAGTAATTCACCCCCTATAATATTAGCGAATTTTGTTTTTGCCCCCTCCCTACCCTTTGGCAACGGTTTTTTCAAAAAAATCGTTGCCAAAACCTACCTTTGGCAACGGTAGGGGGTAATCCAAAACACGCTCATATTACAGGGGGGTAAACTTCTATTAACCCTAAAATATAATATGATTATATGTTATATTTCTAAAATTGAAATATTTGTTATTGTTATTAAATTGAAAATACATTTTTTTAAATTAAAATATATATTAAAAGTATAATATATATTATATATGTATATTTAAAATAAAAAAATATATATATTAATAGTAGTATTTTTATTAAATAATATTTTCAATATGTGTAGTTAAAAAAATAATAACTTTATGGTTAACAAATGTTTAATATAACATGTGTATTGTTATTAAATAATATTTTTAAGAATAGTAATTATTAACTAGTATACGTTTAAGAATAATATGAAGTATTAGTAAATATTTAATAGTAGTATTTTTATTAAATAACTCAAAATGACAATGATTGTATAAATGTGCAGTATGGAATATTATCGGTATTATCGTAGTTGGATGTACGATAGAACATTTCCAGGAATAATGGGACTTAAACCCAATTTTATAGTAGGAGTTGAAGGGTTTATCAGTTGGACGTTTGCTCAGGAATTATGTCGAAGCGAAGGAGGAGTTAAGTGTCCCTGTCTTAAATGTTAATGTAGACCAATAATTAGTGACCCACAGGAAATAACATCTCATTTGCATAGAAGGGGTTTCATTCCAAATTATTGGGTTTGGACGTTTAACGGTAAAGAACTGCCTAGTAACGTACCAGAGACTAGCAACTCTCATGCTTCAAGTAGTCGGCCGCCTATGGAGTTTGAGGAAAACTTTAATCTGATTGGTGACATGGTTGAGGATGCTTTTGGTGTGAACGTGACCTATGATGAACCTGAAGATTTTGGTGGGGAAGAGTTGCCGAATGAGGAAGCGCAGAAATTTTATCAGTTGTTGAATGAGATGAATACGCCGTTGTTTGATGGATCGTCTGACTCAAAGTTATCAATGTGTGTGAGATTGTTGGCCGCCAAGGCCAATTGGAATATTCCTGATCAGTGTTTGGAATTCTTCGTAAAAATGATGTTGGACTCAACTGCAATGAAAGACAACTTGCCTACAACATTTTATGAAACAAAGAAGTTGGTGTCGAAGTTGGGATTAAGAGTAAGAAAGATTGATTGTTGCATTAATGGTTGTATGTTGTTTTACGACAATGAGTTTGGTACTCAAGATGGGTTGTTGGAGGAATGTAAGTTTTGTATGAGTCCAAGATATAAAGTTCCCAGTAGAGCCGTTAACACTAATCAAGACCGTGTAGCAGTAAAGTCCATGTTTTATCTTCCGATAATACCAAGGTTAAAAAGAATGTTTTCTTCAATGCACAGTGCAAGTCAAATGACATGGCATCACACAAATAAAACAAGTCCAGGCACTATGCGGCATCCATCTGATGGCGAGGCATGGAAGCATTTTGATCGAATACATCCTGATTTTGCCGCAGAACCTAGAAATGTCAGGCTTGGATTATGCTCGGATGGTTTTACTCCTTATGTTCAAGCGTCGGGAAGTATGTATTCTTGTTGGCCAGTTATTGTAACCCCTTACAACCTCCCTCCTGAGATGTGCATGACAAAACCATACATGTTTTTGACGTGCGTCATTCCAGGACCTTCGAGTCCAAAAGCAGGAATTGATGTGCATTTACAACCTTTAATTGATGATTTGAAGAGATTGTGGATTGGAGAATGGACTTATGATATATCACGTAAAGAAAACTTTACAATGCGAGCTTCCTTGATGTGGACCATCAACGACTTTCCAGCATATGGCATGTTGTCTGGTTGGGGTACGCATGGCAAAATGGGTTGTCCGCATTGCATGAGAAACAACAAAGGGTTCACGTTGGATAAAGGTGGGAAAAGCTCGTGGTTTGACTGTCACCGCAGATTCCTACCACGAAATCACTCCTATAGAAGAAACATGACAAACTTTAAAAAAGATGTACGAGTGAAAGATTTGCGTCTGCCACGATTGTCACCATGGGCTATATGGGAACAAGTTAGTGAGCTACCAAAATTTACAGATACTGGCAAAGAATGTCGAATTGAAGTATACGGAGTCACACACAATTGGACAAAAAGAAGTATATTTTGGGACCTCCCGTATTGGAAAGATAACTTGTTGCGCCATAATCTAGATGTTATGCATATTGAGAAGAATTTTTTTGATAATGTATTTAACACAGTGATGGATGTGAAAGGCAAAACAAAAGACAATGAAAAGGCCAGACAAGACATGGAAAAATGGTGTAACAGAAGAGAGTTGGAGTTGAAGCCTCTACCGAATGGAAAGTTATTAAAACCCAAGGCTTGTTTCACTCTGACTTCCCAAGAAGCTAAAGCTGTTTGTCGATGGCTAAAAGATTTGAGAATGCCCGATGGGTATTCATTGAATTTATCAAGGTGTGCTGACCCTAACACTGGGAAGTTGCATGGAATGAAAAGTCACGATTGTCACATTTTATGGAACAATTGTTACCAATTGCATTTGGCTCGCTACCCAAACATGTTCTTGATCCACTAACTGAAATTAGTCAATTTTTTAGAGATATTTGTGCGTCAGCTTTAAAAGTGGAAGACATCATGAAGTTGGACCAAAACATTGCAATCATTCTTTGTAAGTTGGAACAAGTATTTCCGCCTGGTTTCTTTGACTCCATGGAACATTTACCTGTGCATCTTGCATATGAAGCTTTTCTTGGTGGACCAGTTCAATATAGGTGGATGTATCTGTTTGAAAGGTTCATGGGTGATTCAAAGCGATCAGTGAAGAATAAAACAAGAGTTGAAGGTTCTATATGTGCACATTACCTGCATCGAGAAACATCACATTTAAAAAAAAAAACATTTAATGTAGCGAAGTGGAAACCACGTCTCTACATTGGTCAACAAACACACTTCTCAACACCTGCCACACCTGCTGTGTGTGCAGGGAGCTGTTTCCTATGTAATCCTATTGCGACGTGGGAGTCACGTCGCTACTTTCTGACGTGGTCTCCACGTCGCTACATAATTGCCACTTTAGCTCCTGCGACGTGTTGGCCCACGTCGCTATTTTTTGGTTGCCACGTGATGTTGCATGTTGCGACGTGTTATCCACGTCGCTGCAGAGCATCTTTTTTGTAGTGGGAACATTATGTTATATTTTTAAATCATCTACATTTCACTTCTAATTAAAATTGCACGAGACGATTAAGAGATTCGGTGGGTGCATTGAGAAATCCTACTAAATAATGAGTAACTATGTTCTTCTCTAAGGGAGATATAATAAATGAAACAAATGTCTAACCGAAAAAAATCCTTAAAGTGAATAAGATTTGAAAAGAATAATGATGTTCTTCAATCCAAAAACACTAGCAAAGTACCGTCATTTTGTACCACTAGCAAACCCATTTCGTCAACAAAAAACATTTTGTACCACTAGCAAACCCGTTAGCAAACCCAACGGTTCTCTCAAAATAACAATTTCCATTTTTTTTCCTTTCAATTCTCCTACAATAAATACTGCTAATCTGACATAAACAATTAAATAAGGTATCTTTTGACATCAAAAGTAAAGACCATGTGTGGTTTGGAAATGGAAAAGCAGTTAATAACTTAGTAGCTGTAGCATCATAATACTCACTGCTCCATACTAATTCACTCACTATTCTATTTCTTCTTTGAGAAATGGACTCTACTTCATTTGCAAAGCTACTACTAGTAAAGATGTTGTTTGTTTTGTTTTTGGATTGTGAATGCAATGTTACTTATGATAGAAAGTCTCTTCTCACTCAGCAATGGCCAAAGAAAAATCCTAATTTCTGGTTCCATTCAGTATCCTAGAAGCACCCCTGAGGTATTGTGTTTTTTCATTCTTTCTCAGGTATGCAGTTATTTTATTTTTTTATTTTTTTAGGATTTGCCACCTAAGGCAGAACCACCGAATATTATTTGTATTAACATATAATATTAAAAGAGAAAATGGGTGATGCACTGACAGTGTAAAATATTTTTACACTGTCAACCAATCACCACCCATGTATCCAATTAAACCATTTTTTTATTTAAAAAAAATTTAATGACATGACACATTTATGATTTCCTATTGGATGACAGTGTAAAATTATTTTACACTGTCAGTGCACTACCTTTTAACTCATATTAAAATATAATAAACATTGCAGTCGTGAATTTATGTTCACACTTAGACGTGCCGGTGATGATGAATGCAGTGATAGTCAATGGTAATGTGACAACGCATGTGACTTATTTTCATCAATTTTTAATTTGAAATCTTACAGTATATAACAGGTATAGAGCATGTATTTTTAAGATCATAGTGAAAAAAACATTTGAAGTCAAAGGCATAATTTCAACAAAGAAAAAAATGGCAGAAGAGGGAGAAGTGATCAGTATTCACAGCGTGGAGGATTGGAAGAAACATATTGAAAAAGGAAATACCTCCACCAAACTGGTTAGTTTTGTTATTACCCTCACACTTTCTCTTTTATTTTTGTAGCAACAACATTTCTGAAAAAAATTATGTTTTTGTTTGTGCAGGTGTTAGATTATAATTAAGTTTAATTTATTTATTTTTGAAAATTATTATTGTTTAGGATATCCATGCTCCCTAATTTAAATGGAAATCATCACATTTACAGATTGTTGTTGATTTTACTGCTACTTGGTGTGGCCCATGTCGTTTAATGAGCCCAATTTTTGAAGAGTATGCTAAAGAGTTTCTAAATGTCACCTTCCTTAAGGTTGATGTGGACGAATTGAAGGTAACCAATGTCTACTTAAAAATAATATTATTTTTAGGTTTAATTGCAGTTTTGATCCCCTTGTAATCATTTTTTTGAGTTTTGATCTATTTTAAAATCAGGAATTTTAGTCATTTTATTTAGTTATTTGAGGATTTTGGTCCCCTTGCAATTCGGAAGACAATTTTAATTAAAATGAAACTCACACATCATCAATGTGAGTGTCACATCATTTAAAATTGTCTTCGGATTTGCAGGGGACCAAAATCCTCAAAAAACGAAAATACAAAGACCGAAATTTCGGATTTTAAAATAGGGGATCAAAATCCAAAAAAAATAATAATAGGATCAAAATTACAATTAAGCCTTGTTTTTAACTAAAAATTCTGCTGCAACTAATAATTACATTGATTTTTTTTTCAGGCTGTTAGTGACGAGTGTGAAATTAAAGCTATGCCAACATTCCTGTTCTTGAAACAAGGAGAGCCAGTGGACAAATTTGTGGGTGCTAACAAGAGTGAACTGCATTTGAAAATAGCCAAGCATGCTTGAAGGGTCATGTATCATATGAACAAAACTTTATTTGAATTAATTCAGTTTGCATTTTGCTATTTTAATGTCAGTTTGTCCGTTTTCAATATGGTCCGGAATTTCTAAATGTAGATCATGGTTTGATATTTGAATAAAATCTCTGTGTTGTGTGCTAGAACTTGAATCACTTTAGTTCGAATATAACAGATGTTTGCGGTACAATTTAAATCGGTTTTAAAGTAAATAATCCATCATATATATATATATATATATATATATATATATATATATATATATATATATATATATATATATATATATATATATATATATATATATATATATATAGAGGAGGGATCAAATTACACCCGAAGAGTTACACCACGAGTTACACTCGTTCAATAACTACATCTCAAATTAATATTTTTTAAATTCAACCGTTGGATTGAAACATAATATCATATAGATCATACCTATAAAGTTTGAGCTTAATCTATAATGATTTACTATATCATCAAGATATCCAAAGATTAACGTTAAAATGAGCTTTCATATAACGTTAATTTTGATGTAATTCAATTACATAGTAAATCATTATAGATTAAGCTCAAATTTTATAGGTATGATCTATATGATATTATGTTTCAATCCAACGGTTGAATTTAAAAAATATTAATTCGAGATGTAGTTATTGAACGAGTGTAACTCGTGGTGTAACTCTTCGGGTGTAATTTGATCCCTCCTCATATATATATATATATATATATATATATATATATATATATATATATATATATATATATATATATATATATATATATATATATATATATATATATATATATATATATATATATATATATATATATATATATATTTATATGAGGAGAGATCAAATTACACCAATATGTTACACTTATAGTTACATTCATTAATAACCTTTGATTTTAATTTAATCCAATGGCTAGAAATATTTAATTAGTGACTCATGATTCTTACTTAAAATAGTTTTATTCTATTTTTGGTAATTAATAATTTTGATTTTAATAAATTATAATTCATTCTTTTTCTCATAAAATAAATAAAATCTCTCCTACTTTTGTAACAATTAAATCACACTTCAATTTTATAAAAAAAGTCAAGATTAAAAAAAAACCTTTTCTTATTTTAAAATATATCAATTATATATAGAATTTTAAGCAAATAAAATATAAATTTATTTACATAAAAAATAGAAAATTTTGTTTAAAGTTAAAAAAATTTATATGAAAATAAGTTTGATATTAATAAATGTTAAAAATCATAAATTTTTAAGAAATATTAATAAGAATAAGTGAATAGAATATAGTTTTATATTATTATAAAAATTGTGATTTGTTTAAAATTGTTTGTAAACATTATTAGATGAAAAATAATACTTGTTACTAAGAAATCTTAAAGATTCACGTATTTTTAAAACTTATTAATAAAAATCATGTGATTTTTACTAACATTTCTAAAAATATGTTATTTTTATCGTTTCTTAATAAAACTATAATTTTTTTAATTAAGAAAACTTGTATTCTTAATTTTAAAAAAAAATTGCACTACTTTTTGAAAATAAAATTTTATTTGATCCACAGATAAATTATTATGTTCTAATTATTAGTTATTAGTTTTTTTGTATTTTTTATACATATTTTAAGAATTATTTTGTATTGTATTTAAAAAGAAAACAGTTTTATTAGTTACATTAAGCAAATATAATATTATTTTTTCTTTAAAATAAATCAGAATTTTTATACCAATTTTTTCTTAGTAACAAACATTATTTTAATCAAATAATTCTTACTAACAATTTTAAAAAAATCACAATTTTTATAATAATATAAAACTATATTCTATTCACTTATTATTATTATTATTATTATTATTATTATTATTATTATTATTATTATTAATATTTCTTAAATATTTGTGATTTTTAATATTTATTAATATCAAAATTGAAGTGTGATCTAATTGTTACAAAAGTAGGAGAGATTTTATTTATTTTATGAGAAAAAGAATAAATTATAATTTATTAAAGTCAAAATTATTAATTACCAAAAATAGAATAAAACTATTTTAAGTAAGAATCATGAGTCACTAATTAAATATTTTTAGCCATTGGATTAAATTAAAATCAAAGGTTATTAATGAGTGTAACTATAAGTGTAACATATTGGTGTAATTTGATCTTTTATATATATATATATATATATATATATATATATATATATATATATATATATATATATATATATATATATATATATTCCAAAATAAAAAAATATATTATTATTATTTTTGTTAAAAATCAATTGTTGAAATTTGTGTCTTGTAAAGATGATTAATGAAAATTTACTATTTGAAATTATGTTAGGATGCAAATTCAAGAACCCTAACAAAGCTAGTAAAAGCTCTAAAACTATAAGACAAATAAAACTAAGCTAGAAAAATAATGATAAAAGATAACTTTTTGATTTATCTTTTTTCTTTCAAATGTCTTTATAAGACTACAATATATACTATTCTAAGTGGATATTAAACCTAAAAGTCCAACAACTATTAAAGGCCCAAATACAACTAAAATCCAATAACAATAATAATAAATAATAACTATTATACCCTTCTATTAAATTCATTCGAAGATTTTAAGAATCAACTATGAGTAGTTT
Source organism: Vicia villosa (assembly GCF_029867415.1). NCBI lineage: Eukaryota > Viridiplantae > Streptophyta > Magnoliopsida > Fabales > Fabaceae > Vicia > Vicia villosa. Next base: position 134,622,468 of record NC_081185.1, read on the forward strand.
CCAATCACTCATTTTCTTAAGCCTACTGAGAATAAAATCTGAGTCATGCACAAAATATACACAATGACATTGTTGTACAGAAAAGGCTATATTAACAGAGTTGGAACTTTGTAGGCTTGAATGTTTAAGTATAGCTATAAGAATAGAATTATAGTGACCTTTTGCATAAGCCATCTAGAATTTTTGCCCATTGATCCATGCTTGGCACAAGAATAGAATTATAGTGACCTTTTGCATAAGCCATCTAGAATTTTTGCCCATTGATTGGCACTTAGGCTCTTTTTGAAAAAACTAGCCGGTAGCTGATGACTTGTAGTTGATAGTTGATAGTTGATAGTTGATAGCTGGTAGCTGATAGCTGATAAGTTAATTTAAGTGTTTGATAAATTAGTTGGTATACTAGCAGATAAATACAAAATGATATAAAAGAACATTCTTAATTAAGAAATTGATAGTTTCATTATATTATTGTATTATATAATTAAATTAATTTTTATAAAATAAAAAACATATATTAGCAAACACATGAAAAAAAAAATTAATATATATTAAAATTAAAAATAACATCAAAATATATCGAATAATTATATATAAATTTTTAAATGAACGTATATAATAAAATTTATATATAAATTTAATGATATATAAAATAACATCATTACGATTTTGAATTCAATTATATTAATCTAAAATACTAATAAAAATAATTTTATTGTCTATTTTACGGTAAAACTCTAATATTATTACAAATCTTCGTCGTCGTAATAATCTCTTAATGTTTCACAAATTTAAAAATTAGAAACACTGTCTCTAAATTCATTACAAGACATGAATTTTAATGTCGTTAAAAAATATTAAATATTGCATTTTTTTTGTTAATCAACACGAATATAATTATACAACGCAAAAAATATTTTATATATATATAAGGGTAAAATTATATTTTCGTTAAAATAATTAGGGTATAAATGAAATAAAAAGTCACAAGCTAAAATCTCAAAAGCTACTTTAAATAGCTTTTGAGAAAAAAAGCTAAAAGCTAGTAAAAAAGCTACGACTTTGTTTGGTAAAACTAGCTGGTGGCTGATGACTGATAGCTGGTAGCTGATGACTAATAGCTTATAGCTGATGACTGGTAGCTGATAAGCTAATTTGAGTGTTTGGTAAATTAGCTGTTACACTAGCTGATAAAAATACAAAATGACACAAAAGGACATTCTTATTAAAAAAGTTGTGATTTATTTATCTTATCATATTATATTATAAAATTAATTTTTATTTGTTAAAAATAAATATATTAATACAAATTTACAAAACAATTTTAATATATGTGAAAAATTTAAGAAACATCAAAATATTTTAAATTTGTATATAAATTATATAAATAAATTTAACGAAATATATGAAATTTGAATGCAGTTAAATTAATCAAAATTAATGATAAAAATAAGTTTATTATTTAATATCATACCATAAAAATACAACAAAATTTTTAATTTTCTTCGTCTCAGTTAATCTCATTGATTCTTCGATTACGTTTCACTAACTCGAGATATATCAATACTATTTTAAAATTTATTGTATAATTTAGATGTTATATATCGTAGGGTAAAAGTTAATACTACACATTGAAGAGTGAAAATTGATTTTCTTAAAATAATAAGGATACAAATGGAAGAAAATGTCACAAGCTAAAAGCTACAAACTCAAAAGCTACTTCAAATAGCTTTAAAAAAAAAGACAAAAGCTAGTAAAAAAGCTAAAAGCTAAAAGCTAAAAACAGTTACCAAACAGAACTTTTTTATTTATATGAGCTGAAAAGTTAAAAGCTAAAAGCTTTTTTTATGACCTTACCAAACATACTCTATAAGCTAAAAGCTAAATGACAGTTACCAAACAGAGCTTTTTTTGTTAATATGAGCTGAAAAGCTAAATGACAGTTACCAAACAGAGCTTTTTTTGTTAATATGAACTGAAAAGCTAAAAGCTAAAAGCTCTTTTTCTGGTGTTAGCAAACATTCCAATTCCAAAACTAATCTGCCTTGTTTTCCTCGAATGAAAGTCTTGAGGCTTGAAGTTTATGGTAAGTTTCTACTTGAAGATCACCAATATTATGCAATAAAATTACGGAAAATTACACTCACTACATTTACGTATTGTTAAAATAACATCGACATTCTCTTTTAGTTTTTAAATATGCACGAAGTTCCTTTAAATTTATATATACTAACTAATGACAAACAAAAAATTATATATAAATATTTTATATATTTATGGTTTTTGACTGTCACTAAGAACTAGAAGAGATGTCAGTGTCATTTTAATAGACCTCGGAAGAGGTTAATACATATTATAAAGTTACAGATGATGTCAATGTCATTTTAACAAATTTCACGAGAGATGAGTGGAGTTTCCCATAAATTTATTGATTAAAGACGACCAAGTATTTTTCAAATTTTTTATTTATGTTTGTATGATAATTTCATCTAATCACCGCAATGGCATCCCTATTAACATGATAAACTAACAAAAATAGTTACATGCAATCTCTTGCCACAAAACATTGTTCTTTAATCACATGTATCTAATGTTTTAGGCGAATTTATAATTGAAGAAGATTTTATTGAACGTTAATTTCTATGTCACAAATCAAATAATATCCTATGACTAGAACTATTAGATGTCGAATAACAAAGTTAGACAGAGTTGTGCAAGTTATGATTAATAATCATTTATAAATTGGAACCACTTGAATCATTCATCAATATATCAAACACTAAGAACAAGTTTTATTGGATTATAATAGATAGTACTTGCATGAATTAGTACAAAACAAATTATAATATAGATCAAAGAATTCAAGAAAAATTCATAAGACCCCATCAAATGAAATTTATCGACCCATAGTATAATTATTCATAACCTTCGTCCTTGAGGAAAAATATTTTAATTACAACTTCAATGGTGAAAGAGCATCAATCTCCGTCCTTTGAAACACTACAAAATTTTCCTTTTAATGAAATTCAGAACCTAAAATCGTTGGTTTGTTGCTCTTTAAATATGCTGTGATTGTGGGTTTTAGGTTAAAGAAAATAGTGGGAAAATACAAAATTTATATTATAATGCATGTTGCAGCGCTTACAAGTTTATTTGCTTTTTTTTCAACCTTATGGTCCAAATTAGACTTTGGTATCTTCCTAAAAGTTGTAACTTTTCATGTTAGATTAGATTTCATGTACACTTCACTATATTCGAAGTTACATAAATCCAAATATCATTAATTACTGCATAATGGTTAAAATAAGGAACTACGCCACAAACCTTCAATATTAATTCCACTTGTCAGTGTGTGATTGAACTAGGATCTCGTTGCAATTCAAACATGATTTTTCTTTTTCATGAGTGATTCAGACGCCGCATCACAATCCTTCTTGATACTAGGGAAGTTTTAGCATGAAAACATTCTCTTTTCTTCAAGCTTTTGTTTGTTATTTTTCTCTACTTATCGTTAAAACTAGTAATAAAACGCAGCATATTCACGCAACTTCAGACAAATTCATCACAATACCAGTAGAGAAGTAAGATTCTTGAAACTTGTTTCGAACTTGAGTTTTCATGTATTAGAGTTGAATTGAGCAATAACATGAATTTTTAGATGAAAGATTACCTTTACATATGAAGGAGTGAATTATGCAGAAAAGCAAGTGGAAACTATAATTAGTCAAAATATAATTAGTCAAAATACACCTTGCAAGTCTAGTAGTCAATTCTAACTGCAAGTTTCTTTGGTTATCATTAGAATCATATCTTAGACATTTTCATTAACAGGATTGTCAAAATATTCTAGGGCCCTAGCTGCAGATTTGGCTGAGTTTGGTTCTTGCATTTGGTATTGCCAAAATCCTATTTGAAGAACAAATTCACCTTGGACACTACATAGCATTTCTAACATTACTGAGGCAGACAAGTCTAGTTTCAAAACTTGATTCTAACTTCCTAAATAATCAAAGTATTTTCAATTCCATCCTAACATTACTGAGCCAGACTTGATATTTTCAATTGAATGCTTAGTAATTCTAACTTCCTAAGCTACATACAAGTGTGAGGGATACCAAAAACATGACATGTACTTGGTGAATCAAATAGGGTTGGAGGTGGCCTTCGGAGGAGACGGGGAACCAGAGGCGGAAACGGCGAACCAGAGGCGGAGGGAGAACGGTTTAGAAATCGAGAGTAGAATGAGGATGGAGAACGTGGTGGAGTGACGGTCGTAGCTGCAACTAAAGATGAAGGTTGTGGCGGAGGGACGGTCGGAGTAACTAAAGATGAAGGTGGTTAGGGTTTCAGACGCGAGGAGAAGAAGAGAGAATGAGAAATTAATTGGGGCAAAACGTGTTTTTGTGTTAATTAGTTTAATTAATTTAATTTTAAAATTGCTACGAGAGCGCTTTTGAAAAGCACTTTCGTAGAACCCCCTATACCAGCGCTTTTTAGGAAAAAAGCGCTTTCGTAGCCTACCCCTATAGCAGCGCTTTTGAAAGCGCTTTCGTAGCCCACCCTATACCAGCGCTTCTATAAAGCGCTTTTGTAGCCCAGCCTATACTAGCGCTTTTGAAAAGCGCTTTCGTAGGACCCCCATATACCAGCGCTTTTTCCCCTTGTTTTATAGTTTTGTCTTTAGCGAAACTTATAGCAGCGCTTTTTTCTCAAAGCGCTGTCGTAGCTGCGCTGCTAAATGTGAGATTTGGTGTAGTGGAGGTGGTTGACTGCGTGGTTGAAATAGTGGTTGGGACTGGGTTTGATATGGGTAGTGTTCTTGGTATTGGTCTTGTTGTTGCTAAAGTGGTTGGGACTCAGTTTGGAATGGGTTGTACTCTTGGTAGTTGTGTTGTTGGGAGTTGTATTGATATTTGGTTTGTTCTAGGTACTATTGTTGTTGTTGTTGATATTGTTGTTGTTTTGGGTATTGTTGTTGTTGTTGTGGGATGATGTAGTTTTGTTGGCGGAGGTCTATTAAGTAGTAAGTGTCGGCCACATATTGGCCTAGTAGTAAAGACTTAAGATATGACTTAAAAGTCTTGGGTTTGATTCCTTATAAGAAATAATTTTAATTTTTTTTTATATTATTAAATCAGAATCGTTTAAAAATAAATTATAATTAAAAACTAATATAGTATTTAAAAAATGAAAAATAAAAATCAATATGACAGTTCAACCATGGCTTAAAGATATGAAAAAATCAGTTTAAAAAATATATTAACAGAATGACTAATATGGTCGGATAAATTTTGTAAGTAATTAAACTAAGTCTTTTTGTGTGAAATTAATTTGAGTTGTGTAATTTTTGTGAAAAACCAAAATAGTATTCAGTTTTTATTTTATAAATAATTTAATTATTTTGAATGACGATTATCCAAACTGAATGAAAAACATTCGTGCGCAGTGTCAACAACATACGCTAACCAACATGACTCATTCCCATTTACGTTCTTTTTTGGGTCAACATTACCGTTGTTAATACCACTGTTTTAGTACTATTATTAATTAAGATGACATGAACTAATGATATTGACCATGATCCACTATGGGCCATCCATTTTTTACTTTCCTAATAATTAACAAGTAGTGCAGTTTTATATATAAAAATTGCATAAGAATTCAGATATGATGCAACAACATTCATGAATCTAAATACCATATATAATTAAATTAAATAGTATATGATAGTAAATGAGAATGAACACACGTGAGGTTTTCTTTCCGTTAATTTGAATGACCAAAACAGATACATGAATGATTTTTTTCTTTGAAATTCATGGTTGAAGACAGACTCGTTTTATTTCCATAGATTGATGCATTGCATGGAGCAGTCTTTTAACGACAGGCTGGCTTCTTATCCAAATACTCATGGTATGATATTTTAATAATGAATAACAATCAAATAGATATGTATAGTTACATTACTTAATAATTTGTCATAAATTATATTTACAAGACACTTGATAGGTTTAAAAACATATTCCTACGTTATGTTAGAAAAAGATACATTGATGTTGCATTTGAGACGTTCAACCAAAGGTTTATTTCACTTACTGTCTTGTCGTTTGAACTGGTGTTGTATTGCAAATTTGAAGTAGTTGAGCATCTTTTCACCCTGAAAATAGTTGCACAACTCGATTACAAGTACTGTTCGGAGTATTTTCAATAAGATTCCAAATATGGTTATTCCCACAAAATAATTGAGAAAACTGCATTTGATCTTGATTAGAGACCTGCAAGAAAGAAAAAAACAACAGAAGCAAAAGCTCTTCCATGATTGATCAACTACTGCAATATATAGACCAAAATCCCACTTTTTCCCAACACTCAATATTCTCCGGGCATTGAAAAAACACGTGGTTGTTATTCTCATCTCCTTCCCTACAGACAACACAACTAGAAGGACATTTAACACCTTTGTCTAATTGTCTTATTCTTGTAGGAACACAATTCCTACATAGACGCGACAAAAAGTTCTTAACCCGTGGGGGTCTTTATATTCCAAATCAAGTCTCATTTCTCATTAATCCTGAGGTGAGAGGTGTCAATGGCTTCGTTAATACATTAGCAATAAGCACTGCGTACGGAGAACCTACCATTCTTTTTAAAAACTTCCATAGTAACTTATCCACCTAAACCGCCTCAAATAAAGGAGTATTAAGGATCTTTTGTGCAACACCATCCCCATAATAGAGAAGAAATCAAGTCCGAGTTCCATTGTTTACCATTAGAACTCAACAAATCCAAAACTTTTAGATTAGCCACAACCGAGTTATTTGGTCAAGGATTATCCAACGAAGTGCTGTCATGTAGCCATTTTTAACCCCAAACCAAAAATTTCTCTCTTGAACTGATGCTCCATTTATAACTTCCTTGCACCATAAATTTAAAACTCCATATGCTCTGCCACACATAACTGGGATTGTGCCCAATATCAGAATTCATAAAATCACATTTAGGAAAATACATAGCCTTATAGAGGTGAGTGACTAGGTTATGTGGATTAGTCACGAGACTCCAAGCTTGTTTACTAAACATAATATAATTGAAAGCGCTTATTTTTTTAATCCAATACCACCTACATTTTTAGGCATAGACAAATGATCCCAAGATAGCCAATGAACTCTTTTAGCTCAATCTCTTTTATAACTCCGCCAGAACGAACTTGTCATTTTTTTAATTTCATCACTTAAGGAGGAATGTAGCAAAAATATACTCATGATATAAGTTGGAATAGATTGAAGAACATATTTAATAAGAGTTTCTCTCCCTGCTTGAGATAGACTTTGGTTGCTCCAAGAATTGATTTTTTTTCCTCAAATTCTTCCAATGGTCCATTCAGAAATGCTGACTTTACATCTAATTGATGTATCTTCCATTCTTTGTATGTTGCAATCGACACAATAATCCTGATTGTCTCAAACCTTGTAACAGGTGCATAGACTTCATTGAATTCGATATCAGGCTTTTGTAGAAAACCTCTTACCACTTGTCTTGCCTTATACTTGGAAATTTTACTACTTGGCCTCAGTTTCAGCTTGAACACCCATTTCACATATATTGTCCTTTAGCTAGATCTTTCGACAAGTTCCCAAGTCTAATTTTCCTCAATTGCTCTGAGTTCTTCTTTCATGCCTGCCAACCAATTTGAATCAATCATGGCAAGATTTAAATTTAATTTGCTCTAATTCAACCATCATTATTGCTTTTTTTTATGAGATCACCATTTGCATCAATTGCTTGATCTGAAAATATCTCATATCCAACTAGCCTTGTTAACTCAGTTCTTGTTCTAGACAATCTTCTAACATTCTGCTCGAGTGGTTATGTCCTCATTTTGTTGGTATGCTTCAAGAAAAGTTGGGACTATCTCTTGCATATGTTGAACTGACTCTTGAGTCCAATTCCACCCTTTAATTTCATCCACCAGAACATTCCTACTAATCACCAGTTTATCATCATTTAGCAAATTTAACTTGTATACATTAGTCAATGATAACCTATGAGCACCATGGCTTGACTTTGATCATCTAGCTTCTTCGTCACCTGCTCAGGTACATGCCTGAAATACATTGATTCAAAAAATATAAGATGACTAACATTTGGATTCAGTCTTTTCCAAGCCCCATAAGATATCATGTTGACTATCTTCTTGGTTGGACATCTATTAAGTATGTACACTGTTGTCGAAACTACTTTTCTTTAAAATCTCTTTGGCATTTCTGTAGCTTTCAACATATTCTTAACCATGTTCAGTATACTTCTATTTTTTCTCTCAGTTATACCATTATGTTGAGGTGTATATGGTGCAATGACCTCATGCTCTATGCCTTCCTCGTTGCAATGTCTTGAAAATTCTATAAAGGTGTATTCACCTCCACCATCAGTTCTCAATTTCTTTATCTTGTATTCACTTTGGTTCACGACATGCAACTCCATATTTACAATAAGATGAATCTCCATATATTTATTGAATTCATCTATGAGAGTTAGGAAATACTCCCTCCGGCCTTATTTATAAGCAAAGATTCTTTTTTTAGGTTCATTGAATAATGGATGTATTTGGTCTTTTATGTAGACTAGATACATTCATTATGCAATGAATCTAAAAAGAGAATCTTTGCTTATAAATCAGGTCGGAGTAGTAATAATTACCTTCGTTCGACCTGACTTCAAAAGGTTCACACGTATTAATTAGTATAACCAAGCTCTAGCTTTTCCTTTGACATCATGGGTAAGTCATGCTTGAGTACTTTCCTAGTATGCGTTTCTTTGCAATTCTCATCACACTTTGACTTGGTTTCGTCACCTGAGGTAAGCCATACACCATCTTCTTCAGGTTAAGAATACATAGACTTCTAAAGTTTAGATGTCCATACATGTGGTGCCACAACCAGTCTTTGTCTCCATTGACAGTCGAATTTAGATATTGATAATCAACTGTGTTGATCTCTATTTTAAAGGTTTTATTGTCTGTCAACAGTGCTTTCATAATCATCCTTCCTTCACCATCATACACCTTCATTTGATTCTTTTCTAACTTTTATGTTGTACCCTTTTGCAAGTAATTGAGATATGCTTATCAAATTAATTGTCATCGAAGGTACGTACAACACATCAATGATACTGGATTTTTGACCATCCTTTCTAACCACATATATGTTTCCTTTTCCACCTGATATGAGATGACTGCCATCTTTAAACTTTATCACTTTCTTAACTAATTAATCTAATTTGGTGAACCAATTTTTATTATAGTTCATATGGTTATTACATCCTGAATCAAGGTACCACATATTGGTTTGTTCATTTCTCGACTAAATATTGGCCATGAGTAGCACATCATCAGATTCGCATTCTCCAGCATGTGAATATTGTACTTCGTCATTATCCTTTACTCTTGATTCCTTCTTTCTTTGACAATCTCGAGGAAAATGACCAAATTTGTGACAGTGGTAGCATTACACCTCCTTCCTGTCAACTTTTTTCCTTGTGTACTTGTTGATCATGTCTATGTTGGTGGATTCACTGTGATTCCTTGACTTTTTGCTTTATTTCTCATCATTATCAAGATTCTTTCTTTACTTCGCCTTTTCTTTTCCAGACTACTTGACGAATCTTGCTTGCAATGTTTGTTTAACCACTTTCTCCCTTTCTGAGTTCCTCTACTTCAGTCTCATCTCATGAGCATCTGATGACGTTTGAAGTTCTTATAACTTCATCTCAACTAGGTTCTTGGGCTCTTTGATAGACACTACAATATAATTAAAATTTCCAATCAGAGATCTCAATCGTTTTTCAATCTTCTAGAGATCATTGCTTGATTCACCACATGCCTTAATCTGGTTGGTGAGTAACACTAATCTTGAGAAATCATATTTTTTTCATCTGTGTTCTCTCAAACTTCTTTAGATCTTCTTGAACACAATTTGGATCCACAGACGGGGGGAATCAAGAAAAGAGTTTTTCCGTCTTGTTCCTTGTGCGCACGCAACCTTCTGAACATCATTTGCATTTTCTTCTAATGCATGTACTACATCACATACGATTTCATCCACATCTTGAGATATGAAGATGACCTTCATCTGCACAACCTATATTTCTTAGTTCTCACCTTTGAAAACCAGAAATTTGCAGGAAATTACGCGTTGATGTTGTGTTTCCGTTTGCCATTACAACCATTACAAATTCACCGAAATGCATCTAGGCTCATTGATACTAATTTGTTGAAACAATTGTGGTTATGAGAGAGAGAGAGAGAGAGAGAGAGAGAGAGAGAGAGAGAGAGAGAGAGAGAGAGAGAGAGAGAGAGAGAGAGAGAGAGAGAGAGAGAGAGAGAGAGAGAGAGAGAGAGAGAGAGAGAATTGTATTGAAAAAATAGGAAATTGTACCATAAGTTGCTTATTTGATTTACATCATAACATGCCTATTTATAAGCAACTAACACACTTGACTTATTACATGATATATTGGACTCTGTCGCTATTATATGTTGTATTCGAAATATTACTCAGCTAAGATCAACTATGTAATCTATATCTAATTCAAGTAGGTCGAACACAACATTGTCAAACACATTTAAACAATGAATTACTAACTTCTAACATTAACGAGTTTTAACATTCCTAAGAAGCATAAACAGAACTGTCGAGACTCGTTGAACCAAAATATATGTGACTATATATTAATCATTGTAAGTGAAAATAAAATGTATAATATATATTAATAATGTTCAACATTATGCACAAGAAATTTTCATGTTTATACAACTTAATGCAAATAAAATGAATGAATTGTTCAATGAAACAATTTAAAGAATAAAATCAAGCTAAGATACCGATTTCAAATGAATGAATAAAGCATTGGTTGGTTGCTTCAAATGGTGCTCATCAAAAGTTGCTCTAGATACTCAGACCCCATATCTTCCAACACCAAAACATTTTCAGCAACATTCATATTCAACCCTCCATTCTTTGAAACCTTCTTACCCTTTTTACTACAAGTCTTAGTAGATCTTGTTCTCAAAACATGCATCTTTTTTAGCTCCAACAAAGGCGAACAACCTCGGTTTAACAATGTCTTGAAATTCATGTTTTGAAGAGACTCCTTCACAACATGTTCTGAGAAGTTAAGGATTGCCCTATATCCTCTTGTTAAGAAAGCTGCTTGATCATAAGCCAAAGCAGCTGCTTCAGGTGTATCGAATGTTCCGATCCATACCCGAACACCGTTTCGTGTTGTGTCTCTTATCTCTGCTGCATATTTTCCCCATGGTCTTGTCCTCACTCCTCTATAAAGCCTCTTCTCTCGTTTACATGATGGTGGTTGTTTAGTTAGGGTTTTTGAGGGAAGTGATGGTTGTTGTTGAGTTAGGGTTTGTGGTGGTGGTGGTGGTGGTGAATTTTCTTCTCTAATATTGGATTTGAATTCTTGTAAATCCATATGATCACCACTAGAGGATGAAGAATTGGAATCAAAATTATCGAACATAAACAAATCTTCCCATGAAATATCAAATAAATTTGCGGAACCGTAAAAGTCCATAATATAAAACTTTGTTTGTGTTTTGTGTATGTTTTAAGTTTTTGCATGAAGATATGAATGATTTGCACTTGTATATATATAGAAGGGAAAAGCATAGGTAAGAGATGAATAACCAACTATGGTTTATTAAATAAAACCGTTCAATTTGGAATGGAATAAACTAGAGAAAAAGTTTGGTGGCTTTGAGTTTTTAACTACAAGTCGCACTATTTTATATATATTTTTTATTTTGACTCAATATTGTTTCTATCTTATGATTATGAATACAAACACATGTAAAGACTATACGAGGTTAGAATAAATGATTGGACCTGTTCCTTTTGGTAGGATAAAAAAAAGTATGCGCACGTGAGTCAAATCACGCATTTTCAAAAACTATAAGTAATCGTTCAATCATGAGCTTATATCGATTAGTAATTACTAATTACTTCTTCGGTATCAAATAAAAAAAATTCAATCGATTTTGTATATACTTTTAATGTAATAATAAATTATGTTTATTTTAGAAGTTCATTGTTATACACTGCCAATAAAAAAAATTATAGGATCAGTACATCAAATCATAGACGATACTTTAAAGGGAAAAGCTAACATGTGCCCCAAGGGCACAAGTTAATGAATTATTTATAGTAATATTTTTTTGAAACGCGTGCATTCAATGTATTGAAATTTTAAATACTGTTTAGGGTCGATACATGCCTGTGGACATTAAAGCCCAATCATGAGGAGGTTCAGTCCAAGAACATTTGTAACAAGACTTTGTTGAGTCAAAGCATTCACCATCCTCAGATAAAATCAAGCAGTCCCTTGCAAGCGTCAGATCACACATGAACGACTCTAACTGCCCATACTAAATAAACTCTAACACGCGTCATTTCATGTATTCTCTCATTCATTCACTTAAATTACTTTCTCACTTATTCAATGAATTGGATGTTGGAGTGATAACATTATTGATCCATCTCTGCTCCGTCCTACTAGAAGTCCACTCCATTGCACTAGAACCCAAGCTCATTTGATCTACCCATACTTCTGGTTCTAGAACAGAATAATGGCGTCGCTTGTGGAATTCAAATTTTGATTCTCACAAATTTCCACTATCAGCTTCTCTGATCCCAAAGTCACAAATCATCATCACGATCCTTTTCTAAAGAGGGCAATAGTGTTTGATCCCCCTTTTGAAGTCACCATAGATTTTTCGACTTCAAGATCACTCCTTTACCTTGACATTTCTCTGATCAATGGTGGATTGTTTAACAAAGAAGAGGAGAACAAAAACACCCACTATGTAGCTCTTCAAGATCACTGGTAGTAACTAAGAAGCGGGAAAATGACAAACTTATGTTAGGGTTTCGAGGCCGCAATAAAATGGATGTAGTTCTCAATGTAGAGCTTCCACTAGTCGTAACCGCTACCATAACAAATCATTTACTATCACAAATCCTTGTAGACGATAGAACTTCTAGTGACATTATGTACATTAAAATATTTGGGAGATTGGGATTACTCGAATGATACCTAACTCCATATGAAGGCGGGAATCTTTTAGCATTCAATGACTATTCTACTCACCCATCTGGGGTCGTAGAATTTCTATTTTCCATTAGAGATGGAAGAGCAAATAGGAACGTGGATAAATATTTCTTGGAAATCCCCTACAAAAGGGTGTACACCATTGTCTTAGGGAGCCCATTCTTCGTGGCGTTAGATGTAGTGGCTTTTATAGTCCATCTAAATATGACCTATCATGATGATTTAGGAAAATTGGTTGTCATTTCAATCGATCTACGCGGGGCTCCCATGATACATTAAACCATACTCAAAAACCCTTTGCGATTGTGCTCTCCCTTGAGAAGAAAAAAAAGTAGAGTTGAGGGACGATTGTCAGTGTCGTCGACCTCGACGTACGTAAAATTTAAATTGTACAAGATTATAAGCTCTCCTCTTCGCTGGGACTCAAAGCAAAAACCCTAAGGCTGATTTCAGACGACAACTTTGAAGTTATACAACTAAATGATAATGAGAAGAGATTGGTTCTGATAGGAGCCAATTTTATGTTCATGATCAACATAGGGCTCGTTGAATACCATAAAGCTAATGTTGAACTGTTAATGGTTTCTCTCGATGAGATTCCTGGTATATGCCCCAACGTGGCTTGCCACAACTTAAACATGTTAGGTGTGAATATCGTTATAGAAAACAGTTTAGAGGGGGTTGAATAGACTTAAACATAAAAGTCAACCGTTTCTTCAAATCAGAACAAGAAGAAGCTTTTCAAGTTTGCACGTGGAAGTTTGTATAGAAAAAATATGAAATTATATTCAATAGAAAATTATTAGGTAGAAACCCAAATAAGTTTACAAATATCGTAATGATTAGATGAGGAAATACAACGTATGCAATTGAATCAATTGAATAAGTCACGAGATGTGGTTACACCATTAATCAATAAGTCAAATTCTAAAAGCACGATGTTTCTCATAATTTAATCACTACTAAAGCCCTTAATGGTTTTCCAATTCCAACAAAACCTAAGCTTTTCAAATTAAATCGTTGTTGCCAAAATATAAACCTAAGCATGCATGTTCTACAAAATGCAAATTAAAGAGTAAGAGAGAGATGACACAGTGATTTAAAGTGCTTTGAATCTTTCATCCTCGCATGAGCCTACGTGCATTATTGAAAGTACCTGCATAATTCCATTAGTTTTGACAAATATACAAAGAGTTCATACAATCACTTATCGAAAATAATGTTGAAGACAATAAAACTTTGATTCTGGATATTGACTTGTATATATGGCCAACTGCCAAACCTTTCTACGCAATCTTCACTTGATTAACACTTCCAATCTTTCAATATAACCAATTCTCCTCCAAGACTTCGTGTGTAACAATGAACCCCTTGATCCTACCAATTCCTTGAGCGATGAAATTGTCCCAAGATGTAAAAAGAATTGCTCCTTATCCGTAGCCTTCCATACAGTCACTAATAAGGCAATTCTGAAGAGAAGGCCTTCTTCTTTTCACTGGAAGTTGTCACCCGCCGGTGACAACAATACCATTTTTGCAAGAACCTGAAAATATTTGAACAAATCTCTAAGAACTTCAAGACAACATCTCCATAATCAATTAACATCCATTTATGATTAAGATATAAAAATAAATGAGGTTGAAGATGAAAGATTTATGATGCAAGAGTTTCAAAGAGGTGGTTGATTTTCACATAAAATTCACAAACAGTTATAAAAACTTTCACAAATGACTATGAGTTCTTACATTAAAAGGTTAAGCTAATGGAAAGTCAACGAAGAATGTCATAATGGAGGAACATTTAGTGTTAAGGGACATTAATCATGTGTTTAAGGGCATTAATATCCCATTTTTAAGGGCATTAATGATCCAACATTGATAGAGCATCGGCTAGGGAGTCAACTGATAAGGCAGTTACAATTTAGAAGACTCACAACAGCAGATCCACAAGACTAGGATCGCTTGGAAACATTTCCAAAATATCGAAAAGAACAATTGACATGACTCTTTTGTCGACAGGAATATTAATCGACAAAGCCACAAGAGGTTAAAGACTTGGCAATTCTCCAAGTTCAAGTTTTCAAGCGAAGGTGATGTCGACAACACGTTGGTAGATATTATCACGAATTTGTGGGGAAGGTTGAAGCAGTTTAACTCATTGTGGGTTACAAACAGTGAATTGTGGGTGACACGTAGACACGTTAGTGGAATACTTAAGATTAGAAGTGGGGGTGAAACGTAGCACTTCCTTGTGTAACCTTGTTTTGCAGGTAATAGACTTTTAATCTAGAATGTATCTTTTGATGATGACAACTAAAAAGAAAAGAACAGCGATATCCATCATGATAAAGATGCAACCAATGATAAGTCAAACAATGCATTTAAGCGGTTAAAATATGCAAGTCATGAGTGGTTTGATAATCATAACTATCAGATAAAGACAAACAAACAGTATTATATCAAAAGTCTCAAGAGATCTCAAGCAACTGTCAGTGTAAAAAGATTACAACCGACAAAGGCTTAGAGAAAATATCTTAAAATAGTAAGTGGAACTATGTAAAATTAAAGGGACTTTTTCATAGAAGTACATGGCTATTATAAGCACAGACACATTAAACATTTTCCCAAATAATTTAGCAAAAGAAAATATTTTGAAAAAGACATAGAATTCGTATAGAACGTGATTGGAGCAGTCAAAAAGCCATAAACAATTTTTAACTATAGTTAATCGATTATACTAATCGGTTACATTCGCACGAAATTGAGGCATAAGACAATTGAATGCAACCATATTCTATACAACGATTCAATATCTTATTTTTCTATATTGTAAAGTTATATACGTTTGATTTTCAAAAATTAACCGATTAGAAAAAGTTCTAATCGATTAAATAATAGCTTTTGGCTTAAATTATATTTCCTTTTTAGGGAACCTCAAGCCTATAAATAGAAGCTTCATTCTCATTTCAAAACATCCAAAACACAAATTTGTTTATTAACACTCACACACTCTCTCTAAAGTTTTATTTTAACTTTTTCTCACTAGTTCTTATAGTAAAATGCTTTTGTGAGAAAAGTACCATTTGTGAGTGAGGACTGCATTAAAATTCTGAAACGGTAGAATTGTATAAGTTCACCAAGGTAACTATGTTAACAAACCTTGGCTGAATATTGTCCAAATAGAGATTATATATGTGGTTCTAAGCTAAACACGTTAAAAGTTTATTGGTGAGGATTGTGTGATCAGTTCGTATATATATATATATATATATATATATATATATATATATATATATATATATATATATATATATATATATATATATGTGTGTGTTTAGGATTATCTAGCTTTGATAATCTTCCATTGATTCGTGATTGGTTGAAATTAGTCTATATAAAAATCTTCATAGGTTTGAGATCATCCCGGTTAAAGTCTCAGAGGTTATTTGGTTATCCTATTAAACCAAAAGGGAGCTCAGATATATTTTGGAACTTGAAGACTAACCTCTTCTATCCCAAGTTAGGAAGGAAGCTAGGAAACTTCACTTTCAACAAGTTATTAGAGAAAAGATGCAAACGTCCACATCATTCGTCTTGTAATATTTTTGTTGTAGGACCACCATTTTCTTTTATAAGGGGGTTCGTGAGTCTTTCCTACTAAAAGCTCTCAAGTATTATTGAAAATTCTCAAGAACAAGTCTTGGGGATAGGGGTAGGTCCTTTTAGTTTTGACTGAACCTCTATAATTCCTGGTGTTCTTCTTCTTCCTTTTACTTTTTGATTTCTACAATTTAAATATTTATTTCTGCTGCTTAGACTTAGAAAATATTTTCAAACTCTAATTTAAATTCAAAACCATATTTTTCCAAATAACACAATTCAACCCCCCCCCCCCCCTCGCCCTATTGTGTATGAAGTCTCAAGTCCAACAAGTGGTATCAGAGTCTAACTCCTATTCAAGGACCAATCATCTCAGGAGGAAGATGACTTCCAACACAAGATCGTTTTAAACACATCACCACCTTTTGAAAAAGATAGTTTTGATATTTGGAAGATCATATTTAAAACTTTTCTTCAAATTATAAATCATGATTTATGGAAAATCATAATCAATGGTATGGTTTTCCCTACTCATCAAATAAATGATGGAGAAGTGGAAAAACTCTATTCTCTTTGGACCGAAGAAGAAAATACAAAAATTTCATAATAATGTCTTTAGATGATAACAACATTTTTTATGTTCATCATTGTAAAACCGCCAAGGAAATGTAGGATACTCTAGAAAAGATATATGAAGCTTCTCCAAGTATCAAGCTAGAGAATATGAACACACGAGGTGAAAATTTTAACTTTAAATGTTTTCCTAGCACTAGACAATATAGGAAACCTTATTAGAAATTATTTTGCCAACATATATTTAAGAATTAAGCATCGGATATTTTATCCAACTGTTAAATCTATAGATGAAAACCTTCATGAATTTCAGGAAAAATCAAAAAAGAAGGAAATCATAAAGAAGATGGGCGAGCTAATTCAACTACTCAAATATGAACAAAGCCAAACTGAAGAATCATCGTCCTTATCCTGTTCATATCATAAAACTCCAATTTAATCCTTTGAACGATCGTACTCTAACGTTGGATGATCAACATCAAACAAAGGATTCACTCGTTCAAAGAACAAAGAAGATGAAAATTTTCTTTATTAGTTGAACAATGAAGACGAAAGACATCAACATTAGGGAAAAACATGAAAGAATCATCTTTGAACGAAGAAGATAAAATATACTCAAAGGAACCCTACAAGGAAGATATATTCTGAATAGAAAAGAAAAAGCATCCAAAGTAAAAATGTACCTACTGTAAGAAATAAGGACATTTAAAATATATTTTTAAACTAAAAGGATCTAAAGATAAAAATCTTAGATCTTCTTTTACTAACGCACCTGGGCCCAAGAAGATGATGTGGGATACCAAAGATGAAACCTTAAGGCTTTGTTTACGATTTTGAGAGAAAATGGAGGGGATGACTTTGAAAATATGAAGAATTTGGTGAAAAGAATATAAAGATTTTGGTTGGGAGGGTTTTGGAGGGTTAGCTTTTATTCATAACACCAAACCCCCCTAATTTGAAGGAACTTGAAATTTGTATTGAAGGAGGATTTTGGAGGGCTTACATAAATTTTCCAAATATATTTTATGTTGTTATAGTATTCTAAAAATTAAAAATATAGTAAAGATAAACATTATTTTACCATTCTTTACAAAATCATTTTTTCAAAAAATGTCAAATATTTTCCTATATTTAAAAAAAAATCATTTTCGAAAGCCTTCCCCTCCGAACTCGCAAACAAAGCCTAAGTGTTTTGCAGGTAATGCTTTGCAGCTTAAAGTTCTAAGAAAAGATTATTTGAAGAAGTTGTAAAAATCATAAGTATACTCTAGGTATACATGTTTTAAGTCTTTGATCCTACAGATGAATGATGAAGACGAATGTCAACCGTTATGATCAAATCAATAAATTTTGAGTATTTCTCAAAGATTAATGATCTGAGATGATTAGTATAATGAATAAGCTTGTAATGGACTTATTCATTTTTGTGAATTTACCAACTCTCGCATCCAACGATGTGTGGAGAAGGACACGCCACTAAGGAGTTTTTCCTAGGGGATTCTTGTCAAGAAAATTCTTGACAAAATACGTAAAATTACTTTAAGGTTGAAATGATCAATTAAATATGATTAAATTCTTAAAATAATTAATTTAATTACCTCATGCTTTAAAAACCATTTTACAATTACTCGTTTTCAAATTGAATATTTATAATCTAAAAAAAGAGTTTGTTCATGGATTTTAAGCCTAGGGGTACTAAAAGCATCATAAGGAGGTGTTTAGGAAGCAACAAAGCTCAACAAACCGACCAAAACAGCTAGAAGGTCTGGACGAATAATTATAACCAATTAACATAAATTTCTAATTGATTATAATTGTTTGAAATGCAAAATTTCAAATCAAATCCAAGTCAACCTGGCGTACCTAGATGATCAAGTCTCAACATTAAGGAAAATCTCATGAAAATCTAAAAGATTGAGAAAACCAATCGGTTAAAACAAAATCCAACCAATTAGAAGACCCAAAATTAGGCGAATTTGGATAAGATTTTTGGACAACACAATCCTTATTCAACCCTTGCTCCGAGGACAACACAATCCTTATTCAAATCCTTCTTTGGGTTTTGCAGTGACTTGTTAGGGGAAATAGAGAGAGAGGAAAAGAGTTTTCGGTGGTGTTGGTGTGAACTGAGTGCGTGGGAAATGGAAAGGCAAATGTTTTCTTAAAGAATTTTGCGGGGTGAGAAATACCCAGCAAATATTAATATCGTTGAAACTTGCGGCGTGCTTTTCACCCCGCAACGTTTATGTCTGACATTTGTACTTAATACTCTGTACCATCTTTAATTTTCAGATCTATTTTCCCTCCAATTTTATTAGAAACGTTGCGAAGTGGTTCCCACCCCGCAAATAAAAGAGACGTTGCAAGTTGCTAGGTGCATGCCACCCTGCAACTTATGTTACTGACAAACCACCCCTTTTACACTGTGCCATCATTAATTGCCAGATATATTTTCATTAAAATTTAAAAAAAAAAACTTGCGGAGTGATTCACACCTCGCAAAGTACATAGGCATTGAGACTTGCGGGGTGGTGTGTACTTCGCAACTTGTGTGTCAGAAAAATCAACAAAAGGTCTCCTGCCACACTGACTTCTCAATAAATGTGATATTTAATTTTCCAATAACTATTTTAAAACATGGTTGCGGGGTGTTTGACACTATGTAAACCTTTTTTCCAAAATTTCAAACCACCCTTCCTCTATTGCGAGATGGAAAAATATTTATATATATTTTTTAAAAAAAATCGGTGTTGCGAGGTGGTTTGCACCCCGCAATTGCAATAGTTTGTGTGGTGTTTGTCACCTGGCAAAATCACCCGGCTAATTAACATTTTTCTTGTAGTGGTTTTCTTGCATCTCATGTTTTCTTGCATTCTCTTTTCTTTCTTAAACTTCACCATGATCTCTTTAAACCAAAAACCCATAAACACTTTCCTTCCGGCAGAACTTACCAAACAAAAGTAAGAGGGGAAAATGACAATCCTCTTAAAAAAATTCATTCAACCATGGTATATAGATCCAAGCCTTCTATCACAAATCTTACCATCAAATATGTCAGGATTCACTGAAAGAATTCTTCACAGAAATACCAGATATAACCTTTCCAAAATTAGTACGAGAGTTCTACCTAAACCTAAAACTCGTTACGACAATTGAAAAAAAAGGCATGTTAAAACAATTGTAATTCCGATTTTAGTTCCGGCTCTTGTATCATTTGTTAGAACTAGTTTCATAACAATCAATCAAATTTACATGCTCAATAAATATATCTTTTTTTTTTTGGAATAAAACCATTATATCTCTTTAAACCAAAACAATTATTACATCCGATCCCAAGGATCCAGGAATAGACCAAATAAAACTACTCTATACAATTTTGTGTAGCATTTACATGGCGATCGAGATTTCTATGCATAAGGCATCTAACAATAATACTTTGTTTAACCTTGTTCATCTCAATTACATGATTCCATCTCAATTTATGAAATATAGAGGAGTAGAAATGACAAGGCTTTCTCCAACAGAAATATTGATCCTTTGGTGGTGAACAAGGTTAAGCAAAGTATTATTGTTAGATGCCTTATGTATAGAAATCTCGATTGCCATGTAAATGCTACACAAAATTGTATAGAGTAGTTTTATTTAGTCTATTCCTGGATCTTTGGGATCGGATGTAATAATTGTTTTGGTTTCACCACCAATTACAATATTTTAATAAATAATTAAATGTGTTAAATGAGATGGAATCATGTAATTGATTGAAGGTATACTATCCAACTTTTTGTGATGTGTAGAGAAGTTGTCCCCTTCAAAAATAAAACAGGATAAAATCTGATAAAAAAAAAACATTACTAACAACTCTGAAAACCCCAGACTCTAACAACACCATCAGTATATCCACTAAACAGAGTGTTTCCATCTGCACTCCAGTTCAAACTAGTACAGTAGATGACCTTCTCGGTAGTTTTACCACCAGTGGTAGCATCAGCTTCAGTATTTAAGTCAATCTTCAAATCCTCATCAGCTTCAGTCTCTAACTCAATCTTCAAATCGTCATCAGCTTCAGTCTCTAACTCAATCTTCAAATCCTCAACAATGCTCTTGCTCTCCAAATCCCAGATCATAATGCTGGCCTCAGTTGCAGCGCAAATCCAGTACCTGTTAGGACTGAAGCACAAAGCATGAATAATAGAGCCAGCATCAAAAGAGTTAACTCTCTTTCCCTCAGCCAAATCCCACAAAAGAATAACACCATCTTCGCCGCCACTCGCACAAAGAGAACAATCAGGCGAAACAGCTACCGTGTTGACATATCCAGAATGTCCAGCAAGAGTGTATCTCACCCTGCACTTCAACAGATCCCACACCTTCACAGTTTTATCCCACGAAGCAGAAACAATAATCCGCTGCAGAGTGCTAGGGCTGAATCGAACACAGCTAACACAATCGAAATGAGCATGATCACCATAACCATGCTGGATAGTGACCTTGCACTCACCGACAGTGTTCCACAGCTTAATCGAGCGGTCACGAGAAGCAGACACGATCATACGGTCGTCAAACGAGAATGCCACAGACACAACATCTTCTTCGTGGCCAATAAATCGACACCGGGTAGTTCCGGCCTCGAGATCCCACAGACGGAGCTCACCGTCCGATGAACCGGAGAGAGCAAACTCTCCGTCGGATGAGAGGACAACATCCTGAACGAAGTCAGAGTGACCGGTGAGACGGCGGCAGGGGACACCGTACGTCTTGTCATCCTTGGTAAGGTCCCAGAGGATGATGGATTTGTCGCGGGATGCGGAGACAATCATATCGGAATTGTTGATCGGGGTGGCGATGGCCGTAACCTCGTCGGTGTGAGCACGCATGGTGCCGCGAAGAACGAGACCTTCAGCCATGGTTGCGGTTGTGAAGAAACTGCGAAGCTGCTAGGTTACATAAATATATATAATAATAAACAGAAATTAATTCCAAAGCCCATATTTCTTGGATTTATTTGTTTTTTTGGCCACGTAACAAACTAGTTATTATCAATTACTATAATTACTTCAAAACCGATTTTATCTTTAAATATTTTTTATTTAAACTTCATAGAAGATTCCACAGTTTATTCTATAAACCCTAGTAACGGCAGTGATGAATGGTGGCAACTTGAAGAAAAACTGTGTGCTTAAGGATGATAATTCTTTGAAATGGTTAAATCTTCCTCCGGAAATATGGTTAGTTATTATATCCAAAAACCTAAATAATACATTTGATGTTATTCGATTTCGCAGTGTTTGTAGTTTATGGAGATCTCTTTTTCCTCCTACGTTTTTGTCTTCCTCTTGCACATGTCGTATTCCCGATGGTAAATTTTTGTTATTCATCCAAACTAAAATATATCGGCTAGAATCCTCGTGTTCGTCTAATAAAGGGTGGATTATAAAGGTTGAAGAATCAAAATCGGGGAAATTTCATCATTTAGATGTTTTGACGAATACTCACATCTCACATAAATATCCGTTTAATGTGCTAGATTTGACGAACTTACGAGTTAAAGAATTGTGTCATGCATATACTATCAATTTTTCTAAAGATGGAGGTGATTTGATTAAATTCAAGCCTCTTAATGAAGTTTTTAAAGTAGTGTTGTTTTCTGTGGAGGGTTTAGGTCAAATGGTGTTTGTCCTATATAAAGATAGAAAATTGCGTGTTTCTAATATTGGTTATAACAATTTGATTATAGTGGATGATGGGAGTAGAGTTTATGATGATATTGTTTTTCATATGGGGAAGATTTATGTAGTGGATAATAGTGGAATTGTTTTTTGGATCGATTGTTCATCTTTTAAGTTGGTTCAATGTTCGTCGTCTTTAAACTGTGATACTTTAAAGAAAAAGAATTTGATATCATCAAATGGAAGTCTCTTTATAGTTGAATTGTATTTGAAAAGAACTACGGTGAATACTTGGAAATTACACATTGATGTTAATGTTTTAAGAGTTGGTGAAAAATCAAGTGAATGGATTTGTGTAAGAGACTTGGGCGATGCTTTGTTTGTTTTGGGTAAAGACACAAACTTTTCATTGTTAGCTAAAGATTATCATGGATTTGAAGGGAATTGCATCTACTTCATGTGTAAAGGAAAGACTTCTTGTTACAACTTGAAGACTTCAAGACTTAAGATTGTTGATGACATATTTGGACCTTGTCCAACTTTGTTCAAGTGTGGCAATAAACATTGAGTGTGATGTAGATCATGTTGGTTGTATTACATTGTTTGAATTTATGAATAGTAAATTTTATTAGGTTTAAATATTGAGTTTAGTTGTTTTTTACAAAGCCGATTGGTAAGGTTGGGGAATTATCACTTTGTAAATAATTTTATCCTTATTTATATTTAATTAGATTTTGAATTTGATGTTCAATAAACTTAGAGAAAGTCTTGTTAAGTTACCTAAGTATTCACCGTCATAAAAAAAAAAGTTACCTAAGTATTCGACATATTTTAATTTCAATTGTAAATTTTAATTTCAAGTTCAATTTCTTCTTGTTCAAATAAAGGGTGGCTCATCAAAGTTTTTCAGGATCCAAATTCCTCCAAACTTTACCTCATAGATCTCTTCACTAATGAGAGACTAACAATTGAGGAGACTATGGAAAAAGTTTTGAATTTGATGAACTTTCGAGTAGTGGAGTTTTTCGAATTATATACTCTTTGTCGTAAAGTTGAAACTGATTTCAGCTTTGAGCCTAATAGTTATGTTTGTAAAGTAATCTTGTTTTCTGTTGAAGATCGTTGCATGGTCTTCGAACTCAGCAGCGATAAAATATTAAGAGTTTCCAATATTGGGAAGAAGAAAAAGACCATGTTAAAGGATGATGGTGCAGAAAATGAGTATTTTGATGATATGATACTTTACAAGGGACAGGTTTATGCTGTGGACAAATTGGGAACAGTTTTCTGGATCAATGCTTTGTCTTTGAAGTTGTTTCAGTTTTCGCCGAAAAATGCGTGCTGCGGTGAAAGGAAGATGCATGTATCTATGAATTGTGATATAAACAAGAAGCAATTAGTAGAGTATGAGGAAAGTCTCTATGTGATTGATTTGTATGTTAATGATAAAAAGTATTACAATGGTTACTTCTCCAAAGATGTTTTTGTGGAAGTTTATAAGCTTGATCAAGAATGGGGTAAATGGTTAGATGTTAAAGATTTGGGTGATGTTTCATTTGTTTTAGGTAAAGACTCAAACTTTGCATTGTTGGCTAAAGATTATGATAGATGTGAGGGAAACTGCATCTACTTCTCTTTTTTTTAAGCAAGATATCATTAACGAAAGAACTAGGGGTTCTCCAACCCGATTACACAAAACAGAAAAATCCAACCAAAAGAAAGATTACCGACCAAATTACAATTACGAGAAAAAAAGCATAGGATCCTTACAAAATTCGTAAAACAAGCATCTTTATGTACCAAACGGTATTATTAACACTCCATTTTTCCTTCCTAAAACATACACCGTTCCTCAATAACCATAGATTTCAAGTTCCTCAATAACCATAGATTCCAAGTTGTCGCTAGCCAAACCTTCTCAATTCAGGAGTTTTTGTTTCAGCTTGGAGAATTTGGTGTCTAAGCCTCCTAACATGTTTTAGCCTTGTCCAACTTTATTTCATCCAAAGAAAGAGTGATTTGACTCACCAAGTGCTCTTGGGTTATTCTAGTGTTCTGTAGTGAAAGCGCTTGTAAAAATTCAGAGGAATTTCCTGTGGCATAATTCTGGAGAAAAGAAGGGGGTGGATTGGATTAGCTGGAGTTCGGTTTGTAGGCCGCGAGAGGAAGGGGGTTTAGGAATTAAGGACTTGGAGGTGTTCAACATTGCGCTGCTAACTAAGTGGTTCTGGAGGTTTTTGAACGATGCAGAGCCGTTATGGAAAGGAATTTTGGAGGAGAGGTATGGAATTCTGTATGAAAGAGTTTTGTTTAAAAGAAAAGTTGGAAATCACGCGTCGACATCCATTTGGTGGAGAGACCTCATGATTATCTGTGATAAAGAGGATGAGAAAGCTTTCTGTAGAATTCTATCATTCAAGTTAGGAGAGGGCAGTCAGGTTCCATTTTGGACAAGCAGGTGGATTGGAAATTTGCCATTCTGTTATGTATTTCCTTTATTGTTTCAGGTAGTTGAAAATAAGGATAGCAGTGTTAAGGAGATGGGGTGGTGGGCGGAGAATGAATGGAATTGGAAGATTGAAAAGTTCAATTCTATTCTCAGTGAGGCGGCAGCGGCAGAGTTAGAAGAGCTTTGTCAAATTTTGACGGAGATAGTCCCGAGAAGATTCGCTAGGGATGGTTTTTCATGGCCGGTTGGTGGACAAGGATGTTTTGTGGTTGGAGAGTATTATCGTGAACTTATTCTGGGAGCGAATGTGGTGGAGATGCAGTATGAGGTAAAGGATGTTATGAAGCTGATATGGAACTCATGGATGCCTTCGAAGGTGAAAGTTTTCGGGTGGAGGTTATTGCAAGATAGACTAGCAACAAGAGAACAACTTGTGAAACGAGGAATTTTAGAAAACGATGAGCGGAGCTGTTGTGCCTTTGGATGTTTGCAGGAAGAAAATTCATCTCATTTGTTTCTTTGCTGTGAAATTGCAAGAGGGGTGTGGGATAAGATCTTTGCATGGCTGGGGCTAGAACCGGTGGTAATATTAGACTGTTGTAATCATTTAAAGGATATGGTGGAAAAACTGAGTCGATTCTGCTCTTCAAGGCGTGCTGCAGTGGTTTGGGCGTGTACATGTTGGTGTATTTGGAATCATCGGAATGCTGTAATCTTCGAGAATGGGGTTCGGGACAGTGAAGAAATAATCCATAATGTGAAAATGTTCTCTTGGTGGTGGCTAGTAGTAGGCAATAAGAAAAAAGTGTTGTGTAATTTTTATGAATGGTATCATTGTCCTTTAGATTTTATGTAATGTAATGGTAGGATAGTTAGTTGGTGGTGGCTGGATAATGCAGTACTGCATTTGTGTTGTATTCAATCTGTATCTTTCTGATACAGATCCTTTTACATATTTATATATATACCTCATTGATTATCAAAAAAAAAAGTGTTCTGTAGTGATGATATTTTTTTAATATATCAAAAAATTACTTTCAAGAAGGCAGGTGATAATATAATTTTTGGAAAGATTTATAATGGAATTTATGTATAGTCAGTATATCAATTGTAAATTTTGTGAGAATTTGAATTTATAATATAATAAATATTGTTGTTCTAGAAATACTATGTCTTATATATGAGTTATGACTCCTCCTATATATAATTTTGTTTGTTGAGATACTTATGGATACTGAGTCAAAAAAAAAATTACGGACATAAGATTGGTTTCCCTATTTTGATTGAATGACATGATTAATGAAATCAATTATTTTGTTTAATTTTTTCTATTTTTAATTTGAAAATAATAAAAATCATAATAGGATTTTTAATCTTATCACAGTTTGAGTCTAATAAAAAATTAAATTTAATTGAAATGTATTGACAGTGTAAAAATCACAACCCTTAATAAATTAATAATGTTTGATTTTTATTTTAATTTGTTTTAAAATAATACTATTGAATAGTCACTAATAATGTAAAAAAAAATAAAAAATTTGGGACAAAAGAGGACCTAAGCCCAAAAAGAAAACAAACTACAACTTATAAAAAAAAAATTCTCTTTAATCTTATCAGGGTTTTTGAAAATAATAAAACTTATAATAGGGTTTCCAAAAATTTAGGGTTTAGAATTTATTAAGAACAAAACATGAGGGGAGAAAGTATTACGGTGAAGGTTAATGTGATGAATATGAATAAGAAAGAGGAGGAGTGTTCAATCTCAAATCTTCCCGAAGAATTATGGGTTGTTATAGGACAAAAACTCAACACTACTATTCATGTTATTCAATTTCGTAGTACTTGCAGTCTATGGCGTTCTCTTGTTCCTCTTCCACCTTCATCTCCTAACCTTTGCATTCCACATCACTTATGTTCTCTACTACAAACCAAAATATATCGTATTCAATCATTATCACATGATCACAACCCTTCAACTTCATCTTCTTGTTCTAATAAAGGGTGGCTCATCAAAGTTTTTCAGGATCCAAATTCCTCCAAACTTTACCTCTTAGATATCTTCACTAATGAGAGACTAACAATTGAGGAGACTATGGAAAACAGTTTGAATTTGATGAACTTTCGAGTAGAGGAGTTGTTCGAATTATATACTCTTTGTCTTAAAGTTGAAACTGATTTCAGCTTTGAGCCTAGTAGTTATGTTTGTAAAGTAATCTTGTTTTCTGTTGAGGATCGTTGCATGGTCTTCGAACTCGATTGTGATGAAATTTTGACAGTTTCCGAAATCGGAAAGAACAAAACGACCGTCTTAAAGGATGATGGTGAAGAAAATAAGTATTTAGATGATATAATAATTTACAAGGGACAGGTTTATGTTGTGGATAAAATGGGAACACTTTTCTGGATCAATGCTTCCTCTTTGAAGTTGGTTCAGTTTTCGCCGATAAACTTGTGGTGCGAAGAAAATATACAGGAATGGGAATCTAATATAAACATAGTGGAGTATGATGGAAACCTCTATGTGGTTGTTTTGTATAATGTTTTTGTGGAAGTTTTTAAGCTTGATCAAGAATGGGGCAAATGGTTACATGTGAAAGATTTGGGTGATGTTTCGTTTGTTTTAGGTACAGACTCAAATTTTGCGTTGTTGGCTAAAGATTATTATGGATGCGAAAGAAATTGCATCTATTATAGCTATTTTTGTTTCAGCTTGGAGAATTCAGTGTCTAAACCTTGTAATATTTTTTGGCCTTGTCCAACTTTGTTTCATCCAAAGAGCAAGTAATTGCCTAAACTCGATCGATATTGCTAAGTTGACTGTCAATATCAGGTTTCGAATTCTAGATTTTATGATTGTGTGCGTGAGATTTTAGTGGTTATTATCAATTTGTATACCTATTAAAGAATAATTATTTTGAATAATAATATGATGTGTTTTGTCTTATAGTTGGTTGACATGATTAGGTAATAGTGGACCATATTATTATTGTCAAACATGTCTTGCTTTTTTATATAGAAAACACTTGAATATAAAGTAGTATTAAATTGACATTTGAGTACTATTTTAATTGGGTAACTCCTAGTTGAACCAGTTATGATTGATGGTATTCTCACAATCCAAGAGTTCCTCTAACAATTTTTCATCTAGATACTCAAACTCTATGACTTCTTCTCCATCTTTTGATTTAACTTTTGAAGATAATGATGACGACGACGAGTTTGAACTCGAGGAGGAGGGTAAAGAAGAGGGCTTAGAGGGATTACAAGCTACATGGCATGGTAAATGTTCATGAGGAAAGTTGAGAATAGCCGAAGAACCTCTCATATCGAATGCAGCGCGATCATAAGCTCTTGCCGCTTCCTTAGCCGTGTTAAATGTACCGAGCCAAACTCGAGCACCATGCCTAGTCGAATCTCGAATCTCTGCTGCAAATTTTCCCCATGGCCTTATTCTTACTCCTCTATACTTTATTTGCTTTGGTACTTCACCTTTCTTTACTTCATCTTCCATTCTGTGAACAAGAATTTTATTAGCAATTTAGCATAATAACTTAGTAGTCTTTTATATTAAGTAAGAAAAATATAGTTGTTTGAAAATTTATTCAAGGTTCAATGGATTGGTAAATTAACAAACGTGATGAAAGATACATCCATGATTGAGATAGGTTGTAGAATTCAATTCAATGTATGTGGATGATCAGATAATGTGATTGATGCTATAAGCCTATAGTTTCTATTTTGATTATTTATTGTTATTATTATTGTTATTGTTGATAAAGAAAATCACCTAGTTGATATATATTTCTAACGAGACAAATTATGAGGTAAGAAGAATGATATCATGCATTATATGTTATTATATATGCTAATCATAATGTAATAGTTTAATTTTGGAATAATCTATGAAAAATTTGGATATAGAAAAATGACAATTGGTTTTACAAGTGCCACTTGTTTGTTGTGAAGTACTAATGATACGATTATGTAGTCCTTAATTAAAGGAAGATGAAATTAATCACGTGGTTAATGGTATCTTGAGGTAGTAATTGTGAAACATTGAACTTCAAGCTTTGTCCATGTTTTCTTACATCATGTGTTCTTTGATAATGAAATAGAACTTGATGGCTTTTTTTTTTCTTGTCCTTTGTGTTGAATAATTAGAGTTCTATTTATGAATAATCATGTAGTGTTTTTGCACAAAAATTAACTTGTAAAACCAATGAAATTAACATGGAAAATTTTAAAATTGATATTGCATAGTGGAATTTGAACAATCTTTTTATAATCTATTACAACAAATTCCAAATCAGTTTCCGACATCTCGGCATTTTGATTATCACCGAATTCAATTTGTTAAATCTGAGTTGTCACTGAAAAGAATTTACATCGGGATAATTTTTTTTATCTTAAAAAGGAAGGCTTAGGAATGCAAGATGCAAGTCCATGGCCTCAACTCTGGACAAACCTCTAGTGTGGTGAAGGCAAATTGCCTGATACACCATGAGGCTGCCCAGATCTGGTTGGCATACTGCCTATTTGGGCTTGGCCGTCCAAATCATCTCCCCTCACCCATTTACTATGTAAACGTGAAAAATGACGTATCTAAGTATGTTGTTTCGGTGTTCAATCTCTGACAGTACCATTTATTATTTATTTACTCCATTACTCTTAATTATCTTCTACCGGTCCGTTTTATAAGAGATTAAACTGCTTTTGAATTTATTAAATGATCAAATAGAATAATAATGTTTATGTAGTAGAGTTTGATATTACGATAAGCATAATTGATAAAATCCATAGTCAAACTTGATTCATGGCATAGAACGTATTCAGTTATCATACCTTAGACCATTTAAAACCATGAATCATACCCTTCCTGTGCTTGACTCTGATCAGTCACAGAGATGTTGTTGCTAAAGGGGAGCGATTTTTCTGCATTGCTTTTTTATGTCTTTTCTGGATGGAAATTCAGTGGACAAGAACAATTTCCAACTTATTGTGGTCTTTTATTAGACTCAACAACAAATGTTGGAACTCGAAATCAAAAGGAAACAAAAAAAAGTTGAAAAACAAAAGACAAACTTGTGCCATAACCAAGTAAACACCTCCTTAAACAAAATATTACACTATTATATCAAAATCAATGAGAACTTTTTCAAGCTTTCGGAAGCCTTATATAAATTTATCATAATTCGATTGTAAAAAAACAAATATTAACACGGTTTAATCATTACAAATATTTTATGAAATTATGTTAGTCATAGTTTAACTTCTGATAAATTTTAATATCTTTCAAAATGATACCAAAATCTTACAATGGATTTTGTAAAAGACAAACCGAACCTATCCAATATTTTGGATTGGACCAACCCAAATTATCTGGTTGACCATGAACCATGGCTGTCACTAAGGGACACCACTATCTAGCAGGACCATCCAAGACACTACACTAGTAAACATGAGGGACAAGAGCCAAGACAACATTCATTCAAATTTCAGAAAAGACAAACCACATTCCAAAAATGACACACTACAAAGATTGTTTTTTACTACAAATAAAAAGATAACCTTACTTGTAAAGTCAAACACTGACCCCTCGTACTTCTCAATGTGTAGTTCCTTTTGTGACAAATGCATGTGCCTGTTCCTTACAACTTAGAACTCATAATAATAATAATAACAATCCAATGCATTCATTTCATTGCTTTTCCACTTTCATCACTATTTTAGTATTTATTTCTTTAAATTACACTCATTTCTATCAAACACAATCTTTCTTTCTTCCTTCTCATTGCTAAGAAACAAAGCAATATCATATCTAACATTCATAGTTTCATAGTTTTCAAATGTCACAATCTTCTTGGCCTATAGTTGCAATTGTTGTGCTAAGCATCTTAGCCATTGTTTTCATATTCATCGGTTACTTGATTCTTGTGACCAAATGTTACTCTAACTGGTGGCATCCATTGAGATGGATATCAATCCTACCACCTTCACAGAATGAAGAGCCCTTCATAGCGTTCTCTCCGAGGACATGGAACCGCGGTGTTGACGAATCCGTCATCCAAGAAATCCCAACGTTTCAGTTCACGAAAGGAGAAGGCGGTGATGATCGTCGAAGTGTCAAAGGTTGTGTGGTTTGTTTGAATTCTTTTCAAGAACAAGATATGCTGAAAGTACTTCCGAATTGCAGCCACCACTTTCACTTGGATTGTATTAACATTTGGCTTCAAACAAATGCTAATTGTCCTCTTTGTAGAACAAGCATTTCGGGCAACACGCAGTTTCCGACGAACCGTAACATAGCAGCACCGAGTTCTTCACCGCAGGATTCTCAGTTATTCTCTAACATGGGTAGTGATGAAGATTTTGTGGTGATTGAATTATGGGGCGAAGGAGAGCATAGAGGAACAATGTCTCATATGCAGCAAGAAAGAAATGAGTCAAGGGAAATCATAGCATCAGTGAGTAGAACTCACTCTACAGCTAGAAACACGAAGGAGGAGAAGGTGGTGGAGCTGAAACCATGGAAGTGTCACAGTGTTTCCATCATGGGTGATGAGTGCATTGATGTCCGAAAAAAAGATGAGCATTTCTCTATTCAGCCAATTAGACGATCTTTCTCATTGGATTCTGCAAGTGATAGAAAAGCTTACTTGGAAGTTCAAGACATCATCCGACAGAATAGTCGGCATCGTCAAAATGGAGATTGTGACAGTGAAGATTGTAATAGTAGCAAGGGTAGAAGATCATTCTTTCCATTTCGTTATGGTAGGGGATCAAAAACTTCATTGCTTGCTAGAGAGAACAGAGTATAATAATGGTAATAATGATAATAACACTATGATTATGTAAACTGATGCAATTAGAAAAGTTGTTTTATTGTTTTTTTTTCCTTAATGTTGTATTCTAAATTTTCATTCCAGTTTTGCTGGTGAGATCTTTAAATTTGAGTGGGGTCAATGAGGAGTGACATAAAAGACAATGCTTTAATAGAGATAGTATGACACTATTAGAAGTATTATCAAAAATAGAAATAGTTGCTTTTAGTGTCATTGCTTAAAATCACAAATGAAAGCAAATGATTACTTGTACGCACGCAGCTTTCATTCATGTTCAATTCATGATTCCTCTGTCCTCTCTTTTAGTGTCATTTGGGCCCAAAGATTGTAAAGACTGCAGGGTAGGCTATCAATCGGAAGACAGATAATAGAGGGAGCTAGAGAATGGGAAACCACTAGAAAATCTTATCAAAGACCCTTCATATGCAGCTTCAAGACATTTTTAAGTTCTAACATCAATCTGAGTACTTAAATGAATCTATGTACAGCAAAGAATCGAAATTTCCAAATAACTAAAATAGAAAGGGACAATCATGACTTGGAAATTCATGCATTCCATTTAATTGAAAGCAAGAACATCCCGAACAAATAATGTGGGAGAGGGACAAAGCTATTTATTATTCAAAAGCTTGCAGTGGGGGTTTCTGGAGGTCTGCTGCTATATATATCACCAAAATGTAAACTTATTTCCCCTGCCTCTAAGTCATCTGTCAGTGCTGTTCTAGATAATTTGTCGTGATGATCTTTCCAGTAAGAGTATTGTTCATGATCTTGATCCTCGGAGCCTCTATCAGAAAACTTGTCGTGATACTTATATGCTGTCTTGTCATTGAAATCTGGAGGCTCAAAGAAACTTGTCTGAGCCTTTCCACTATGTAGTCGACTTCTGGCCCAACCTGTTTGATCATTGAAATCTGGAGGCTCAAAGAAGCTTGCCTGAGCCTTTCCACTCTGAAAGCGACTTCTAGCCCACCAATGGCTTCTAGTAGCTTGGGGAAGTTCATTATAATTCTGATCATGAATAAGGCTCTCCCTGAAGATGGGAGCTGACGTGGAAGCCCCAAGATGAGATCCAGCCCGTCCCTCTTGGTACTCATTTGAGTATTCTTCGTACTCATGTTCGTTCTGTTGCAAGTTGGAGGGCATTGAATAGTCTCTGGAATAATGTTCTGTTACTCCATATGGTTCGAATGGAACATCACTCGTAGTTGCTTCATGAGGTTGAGATGTGTAGTACCAATCAAGAAGATAGGGAAGATTGTTCTGGTTGCCTTCAATCAGCCACAAAGAACCCAAGTGATTGCCAGTTACAAAAGTACTGTGTGGCATTTCCCGAGATACAAATCGGTTTCTGTCTCCATTGTCTCCCATATTGGGACTACCTCTCCACGTTCTAGGAGATGAAGATCTGTGTCTGTTTGCATATGCTGATAACTTCTGCTCTCTGAATGTTCTAAGATTAAGAAAAAACTGCTTCCCCTGGGCATTTGGTTCCCATGATGGGTAACTACTCTGAAAGCTGTAATGACAACAGAAGACTAAATTAACAAATAAATAGATAAATAAAACAGCTCGAATAGGCCCGGATCACACGGGCTCCAAAATAAAAACTCTGAGAAATGAGTTGCCTAGGGTTCTATTTTTACATATAAACTAAAGTCGAACTAAATGTAAACATTGTTTTACTTTTGTTTTAATGACGACCAATTAAAAACCATACACACGGAGAGGTTTTGGAATCTTCATAATAGTGTTACAGAAATCATTTTTAAATCAAAGCACATATATGGATATCTCATGGAACTTTTTCCTTCACCGAGTTAGGTCACAAATTATACGTTTCACAATTCATTCAAAATAAAAAGCTATTAGAGCAATAGTTGCTCCATTGCTACTGCTATAAAAAGTTGAAGATGTGATAGCAGAGTAGCAGACAACAATCGAAAGATAACCTGGAAGTCCTAAGAGATTATGGAAACGACCTCAATGAATACATAATGTATGGGTTTGTCTTCTGATTATAATAACAAACTTTCCAAGACCATACCTCAACAACGATTTCTCCATCTTTCCTTGTGAACTCCTCCGGTGACGAGGGGCATTGTAGGGGGAACCGTAATGAGTGTTTCCATGCTCTTGAAAATCAAAGGTGCTAAAACTGTAACAACATCAAAGACATAACAATGTAATCAATAATTTCTACCATTAGCACATAGAAATTGAGACACCCCTTCCCCTAAAACAAAATCATGAAAGTCCAAAAGAATGGCTGGAGATTAAACATGTACATCGCAAAACAAAAGAATCCATGCTAACCTGCAAACATGCCCAACACCTTCAACATTTACAGTGAAATCAGCAATGTACTGCAAGATATCATCAACTCGCTGCAAATGAAGAGAGAAAAAGAAACTACAATGAAATATATTATGCTTAGATGACATAAAAATAAATCTCCAAGTACGAAAAAAATGACCTTTGAGACAATAAATAGAAAATAACCTTTGGGACAACAAATAGAAGTAAATAAGGAGTGAGGAAAATTGAAGCCATATCCTCAAGTAACATCATTCCAGTATACTGCAGCATACAAAGAAATACATACATGAGCATGACAAGTATTCAAACCTATGCAACCGTGTAAATAAATAACAAATAAGGGTCAATCTAACATAATGTGAATGTATTAAACAACCACCTTGGGCAGGGTACCTGGAATAAGGTTTCAAACTCAATGCGAACAAGTTCAGTAATTTCTTTGCCACGCCATCTCTTTGGCATATAATGTGTATGTTGAACCACCATAGATATTGCTACCTCAGGATTTAATACAAGAAGGTCATTTGCTATTGCAGCCCGGCTAATAGCTGTTATAGTTCCAAAAACAGCAGCATACCAAAACAAGTTCCGACCAAATATCTGCAGTGAATTTTAGGAGAAAAAATAAAAACCTTCAATGACTACCGTGGCATTAAGTAAACTTAGTCAAAATTAACAGAAGTTCATTACATGGCCCTCTAGAAGAGACTCCTCGAGAAAAGCAATAATTATCAGAACTGCAGCAAATCCACCGGATACAAAAGATATGAATTTTGCAATGATAGTTATGATAGGTGATGGAAATTGCTTGAGATAATCAGAAGCATGCAACACACTGTTATTAATTCGATGCCTGAAGAGATGTTCCACCTGTAACACAAGTTATTGATACATTTTAGCATTAAAAGTAAAAGAATATAAGTGACATAATGTTAAAAATGGTAACTAGGTACAACAGAAGACATATACTAATGCAACATAAAAATCAATCTCGAAGTAGCTATCAAAATGTCATATACAACCTACATGGCTACTGTTCAGTAATATAAAGGTTCTCTTCAAATGACTTACATGGTAACTGTTAAGAATCAATATTTATATATAGATTATTCCATAGAATATTCCTTAGCCTATCTAGAATTGAATAGAATATACCGTAGCATATTCCTTATGTAATTAATACAATAGGCTATAAATCTCACTATATAATTCAATCTCCATAGTGCTATTCAAACACACGGTTTTATTCAAATGTCTCACTCTCTTTTATTTCAACAGTAACAAAGTCAAAAATTACATTAAAGAAACTTAAATTTTCATCAACATTCAACCTCTTTTAAAAAATATGCAAGAATAGGCCAGCCAAAATGGGTGGCTAGACTAGAATAATACCATAACACGGTCACTTATTAACCGCTTTTCAAACACCATCAACTAGTTAAGTGTCAAATTTTCCTAAACTAAATATTTTTTATCAAGAATTCCTTTCTAGTAATTTCCCTAAACCCTCCAATAAGGATTTTCATCAATAGTTGTGTACAACTCCAAATCTTTCTTTGATGGTGTTTTTTCAAGATAACAGAGAAAGCATGAATTAAATACACAACCACTGAAGGGTCTCAAAGCTTTTTAGATAATTGTTATATGTATGTTGCCGGTTATTTCTTGAAAATAAATTGAATCAAATATGCACTTGGTCTATGACACTATTAAAGTGTCTATGGACACTATGAAAGCTACAAAATGAGCTTAAGGCAACCACAGATGAGCTGAAAAAATGGAAGACCAAGAAAATGAATAATGATACCTCATTGAATTCCCTAAACATCCACCTAGATAAATTTGACCACCTTCGAGACGATGCAGTGCTTGGATGATTATAAAATTGTTCAGCATGCTTCAGAAATAGATATGCCAGCATGAATATGACAAGGAATGGAGAAAGTAAAAGCATTGCCAACCCAACTACCATAAGCCTTTTCTTTAATGTCTTTGGATTTGACACAAAATCCCTTCTGACATAGAAGTTCCTGCAGAAAAAGTCATGTTCAAAGGAGAATAAAAATATGTAAGAGTTAATTATATGAAAATTCTCATATTAATTACTTTACTGAACAACCACATAGGTCAATCTAAATACATTCATATCAAAGACATACAAAATAAAATAACCAACTCCTATCCAACTATGAAGTTACAAGCGTAATGTCCAAACTAATGTGAAAAAATCTAAATCTTAAGCATCAGATATCAAATGTATCCTTCTATAAGGCACTAGTGTGCATCTAAATAGTCCTTCCATTCTTCAAACAAACAAACCATTTTCACAAAAAATGGTTAAAAGGGAAAATTGGACGAATAAACCTCAAAATATAATAGTTCATATTCATATACATTGTCATTATTAAAAATTACAAAAACAACTGATATTGAACAATCAGATTATACAATAATCAACATACCGATCAAACATGCTCTGCAGGATGCACCAATTTAAAGTCCATTCAAGGGTCTTGGGAAGTACTAAACGACGCTGTGCTCCATCAGGACTAGATTGAACTGTAGGACCTGCACCTGGAAACCATTGTGAAATGGGGAAAGCAAGCACACCCTTGTTGAGCATTCCGATTAAGTAGTTCTCCTTCCGCATCAGTCTCATGACTATATCATGGACAGAAAGATCTTTTAGCACACATAATTTTCGAGTACTCTGAACGAGAACAACTTTGTCAACAATTGTGGCCCAGGGCATAGTTTGAATTTCATTGTCAGTAACATGGAGGCTGCAAGACAGCCATGGTATGTTATGACCAAAAAAAAACATGCAAAACTGTGGAAAATTAACCATTTTCTTCTATACATTTTGGTTGTTCATCATTCACACTTACCTGTTGTAGTAAAACTGACGAATTTCCAGAGTATCCTTTAGTTGAGCAAAGAATCTCAAAAAGCAAAATATCCAATAGATCGAAAAAATTCCCAAGTATCCAACAATAATAGCTTTGGTAAGTGTCAGTGGGGTTAAAGGGTGTTGATGGAGAGCTTCTTTGCTAAGATCACAGGGCTTAATTCCAGATTCGACTGCATCCATCCCACATTTTGCATTACGGAGTCCATTCCAATCAACATATAATAAAAAAAATCCTGAAAAGCATATGGTGAATCCCAGACTTAGAAGTTCAACAATCCACTTTATAACAATGCACCATAGCCCTTTCTCGCAGTAGTAGCTGTAAAGTCTTTCAAAGAAGAGATCCAAATCAGCAATTGGTTCTACATATACACTTTCGCTATTAAGGAGATCAGAAGGGCTCTCACTTCCTGGACTTGGGATTTTTCCATAAGTAGACAATTCAATCTCAGGTGAATCATTCAGTAAACCTGTTGTCAGAGATGAAGGACTTTGCTTTTTCCAATTGAATATACTAAAAGCACCGGAACTACTTGGTCTGCTAAACATTGTTCACAGACACTAACAGTAGGTGTAAACAGCCAGTCCATTCCCCAAAGGCCAAAACGGTTATAACAAGACTCTACATTCATGACCGAATAAATATTAGAATCTTACAAAGGCAAACAAACAGATATTGTAAGAGACTATGTAGTTGCAATTTTATTCGGCAAATCAGATCAACAACAGGAAAAAAAAAAAAAAAAAGAAAAAAAAAAAGACAATATGAACCACCAGCCATAAATGGGCAACTAGACTAGGTCTTGCATCATGTGCTAGTTGGCAACACAGAATATTGTCAATAGACTAAAATTTCAACAAGCTAATGAAAGTCATACATACCTGATCATGAGAAAAGTCGTATAAAACTGTCAACACCAAAATCCAAAAATGATTTGAAAGGGTGGGCAGCACCTGAAGTGACATCCTAAAATGTCAGCATGAAACCATTTCACAAAAGCACACAAAAAACTAAAGTTCGTGAAAGAAAGTTAGGAAGTCCCAAATGTTCAATAAGAACAAAGATAGGTTGATTTGCACAAATTTTCGGTCCCAATTTTGAACAAACCAACCGACCAACCAATGATCATAAAAAAATAGGCAAGGCCAACATGAGTCAAATTGGCATCAACAGCTTATATCTTCCAAACATTTTTCTTTCTCAACAATGTCATGTCATTTCAACTACTCCTAGACACTAATAACTTCTATCAACATTAAGCACCAGCCAAACTCTAAAACACGAATATTCATTGATTGCAACCGATTTCATTGACATTAACAATTTGCATAGAATTTTTGCCCCAGGCTGCTAACATCCTATGAAGCATGGACGGACACCCCTAGGAGTAGGCGTGTCGCCTTGTTCGACACTTGTATGACACTCATACGACACGTGTCGGAAAAGTCAAAAAAGTGTAGAAAAAGTCAGACAAGTATCTCCTAAAAAATGGTATTTTTCTTTGCTTTGACACTCTTTTAATCGGTGTCCAACATCCATATGACACTCATACCAAATATGTTACACAATTCAGACAAGTGTTTCAAACAAAAATTTGTTTTTTCTTTGCTTAACACACATTTAAACATGTATTGAAATAGCGTTTTCAATAAAGAATTAAAGACATTAATTTTGATTAAAATATTTTCAAGTCTTTTAATAATATATGGATAAATGAAGCACAAATACTATATCTTATATGTTGCAGAGTGTCGGTGTCCTATGTTTGTCGGAGTGTCCATATCGTGTTGT
This sequence comes from Vicia villosa, assembly GCF_029867415.1. NCBI lineage: Eukaryota > Viridiplantae > Streptophyta > Magnoliopsida > Fabales > Fabaceae > Vicia > Vicia villosa. The sequence continues at coordinate 134,661,735 of NC_081185.1, forward strand.
GCCCGTGTCAGAGTCCGTGCTTAGTAGCTAATGACTATCAACTAATTGCAACTGCTTTCATTGACATCAACAATAAGCACATAGTTTTTGCCTCAAACTACTAATTCCAAACCCTAAAATCACTGTATTTTGTTATTGTATACTAACTTCCATAAACATCATACCAAAATAAAGGAAAAAAATCAGCTATATCATATTTCCTCACATTCCTACAAGTCCACAACACATTCAAATAAATAGTAACTTCAATTCCAATGCTACAAGAAACTGATTCAACAAAAATAAAATTGAAAATCCGCACCGAAATCATGCATGCGAAATACAATAGTTAAAGCACGTGTATATGTATTGATCAAAGGTAAAATAAAAGCAAAACAAAAAAAATTAAAAATTAAAAAAAATAAAAAAGCGAAAAGAAATGAAAAAAGAAAGGGTAAAGTGACGTACGTTGAAGTTATGAGAAGAGTTGGGAGTAGAGAGGTGAGAATGGAACAGTAACGGATGAATCGAGTGAAGTAATGAAATTGGAGAAGATGAAGAATCGGAGAGAATAACGCAAAGGGAAAGAAGATGAAGAAGAGGGATTTTTGTTTTGTAGTTGCGTGGAGGAAGATGAAATTACAGCGACAATATTAATATTATTATTTTTAGTATTATAAAGTTTGCGTTAGGAAGGAGCATAGGTTTTTGATTGTTCTTTCTTCTTGCTTTTCTTCAATCGCTTCTTCTTCTTCTTCTCCTTTCCAACAAGATTGCCCAATTGAAACGCCCCGTTTTGCTCGCGCAAAAATATTTATTTCGGGTCGGGTCGGGTTGTGCATAATTTACTCTATTTGAACCGTCATATTAAAAAATTGAATATAATATTAATAATTATACCCCATTCTTCATTTAATAACTTGCTATATTAGTTTTATCATTTCCTTATAAATTAAAATTAGGTTTTCTAAAATCTGTGATAATTTTTCTTTCTTTTGCATTTTGTTTTCAAATGAATGGAGTTTTAGCAATTCAGATCACATATTGAGAGGTTATGACACTGATCATATATTGTTATGGATTCGTAGTTCAGAAACCTTTCTTCCTTAGCCAACATTATACAACATTGCCCTTTTTTTAGAGTAACATACTATTATAAATAAAATCATATTTATGTTTTGATTGTTTTCTTACAAATTCTTTTCAAAACAAATATCATGCAATTTTTTAAATCAATGATTCACAATGTTTTATTAAAAAAGTGCATATTTTTGTGATATTTCTTTTTTAATAATGTAAAATAACAAAATAAGATATCAAAATAAATTTATGTTTTATATATATTATGTTATTATTTAATAATATTAAGAAATATCACTTTTTTTTGCAAAGAATGAGATATTCGAATAAAATTGTCATTTATTCAAAGTTAATCGATATTTTTAAGGCCTAAGATAAAATATGTGTTGAAAGCTTTTTTTTAAGTAAAATATATTATATTTTTATTTAAATTTTTATTTTTCCAAATGAAAAATCAATTCACTAAAGTTTTTGTGGTTGATGTTGTTTAACATATCCTTTTTAATTAATAATAAAATCAATTCATCTAATAATATATTAATATATAATTAAATAATTAAATATATTAATTTGAGGTTCACTTTTAACTTGTATTATTTCTATTATAATATTTAATTTGATATTTATGTTTCATTCATAAATATATAAGGTGTCATTAAAATTTAAAAGAATATTATTTTATTTATTAAGATTAAAATGATATTATTTTAAATTTTAATATGTATTTTAAATATAGAAAACTAAAAATATAATTATATATTTTAAATTGTTCGAAATTTAAGTGATAGTTTCATCTTTCATATTTTTTTTTTTTAAAAAGTACAAGAAGAGTATTCTATTAGAATGAAATAGGTCGGGTTAACTTACAGGGCCTATGACATAGTCTACACAGATTTAAATCAGATCACATTTTTTTATAAAAAATACAAAGACTTTTTTATAAGTTTATTTTATTGAAAAGATTAGGTTACAGGTCATAAAAAAACCTTTTAAATCTATCAAGCTGACTTATTTAAATAAATATGAATAAATTTATTATATTATTATATTTTATTTGTATTTTAAATTAAAATTTAGTTATACAAAACATTTAAAAAAATATGACTTTCTTCCTTTGTTCGAAAAATGACATTTTTGAGGGGCAGACTGTTAGCTGAATTTTTCGATGTATCCAAAATTCAACAAGTCAAGAAATGTTTAAGACGTTTAAAGATATTCAGCCACGTACGTTGACATATCTTCGACACAATTTTTTAAATGAGGCGTTCGACGGCTTAAATCAGAGGAACATGGTGAAGTCCCATACATGCAATAGTATCGGGACTAAGTAATATTTGGTTTAGGAAGTATTGTAATTGAAGGATTCGGAATTTGAAGCAAGGCTAACCGTTTCTGGGCTTTATCTACACTCAAAGGACGCGTGGAAGCAAGTCAAGGAAGAAAACCATGCCGGCAGAAACGTGTCAGCGTCTGAAGAAGGAGATGTTTACGGTAATTATGTAAATTTTATTATATATAGGAAATTTTAGCATTAGATTTCGTGTGTTGCAATTACTACAGAAATTCCGAACGAAAGTGAGAAAAGAGTTCAACCGAGTGCAATGTATGTATTTAAACACCACAATTTATGTATGCAAAGTCCATTACATTAAGTTATTTTTCCTACAAATTCAACTTCTAGTTGAAGTCTTCATTTTCTTTGCATTTACATTCTCTTTTCACTTGTATTTCTTTACTTTATCCGAAGGATTTCGACCACGTCGAAGTCTATGCATTTTTACACAAAAAAACAAAACTCATGGCTGTAACAAGTTAACGCAAATTGTTAACCGATTACAGGAGACAAAACACAAAAATATACAAACAATTGTAACCGGTTAACGCAACTCCAAAATTATTTTTCTTGTTTCCAAAAGTAATTACAATTGTAACTTCAATTCCAATGTTACAATAACAAATTGCAAAAGTAAACACAAAAATAAAATAAACTTCAATTCCAATGTTACAAGAAACTGATTCAACAAAAATATAAAAGATATTTATTTCGGGTTGGGTCGGGTTGTGCATCAACCCGTTTGGCTCGCGCAAAAATATTTATTTCGGGTTGGGTCGGGTTGTGCATAATTTACTCTATTTGAACCGTCATATTAAAAAATTTGAATATATAATATTAATTAATAATCTACTATTCTATCTACTATCAAGCATTTACTCATCAATTGGCCAAACATTCAATATTTTATTACACATACAAAAGGGCAAATTCGTAACTAATAAAATACATTGGTTCATATTAAAATATCCTTTTCTGAACATTTTACTCATCAAGTGTTTCATTTTCATTGGTTCATATTAAAATATATTTTTCCTCCAACCAACCTTACACTACCTTCTCTTTCTCATAAATTAGACTATCTTCTCTTCTCCCTCTTTTTCCCTCAAAGCCTAAAATTCCTCCGCCGACAACAAGAAACTTTCACTATGGTTCAACCATGAAACAACAATAAAATTGAACTTCATCTTCACTCCCACACAACCATTAAACCGACCTCCTCAACTAAACACAACATCAGTTTTGTTCTTCCATCAACATAGTTTCGTTCTCTCTCCGTCTTCCTCCTCTGTTCCATGCATCTAACATTATGGTTACTTGACCGTCGCAATTTTTTCATTTCCAAGTTCGCTTCTCACAACTAACTCAGGGATTTATCAAAGGTATGTCTTTTTCCGGCTATTGCTTTGTTTTTATGTCCTCATATTTTTTTAGATTACCTTCTCACAACAAATTCTAAGACTTTCTCAAGGTATGTTTTGCTTCTGTTTTGCAGCTACATCGCTCTCAAAGTTCCAGTTGTTTCAGAAAAATTGTTGAAGTTTACCGACATTCTCACAGTACGCTTTAGATCTGATCGCGTTTGTTTTTTGTTATTGCATCTCTTTCAAGGTTTTTCCTTTCTTTTTATTCTCTTTCAATGTTTTCTAATGATTATGTTAACTGTTGACTGATTTTAACATGATTTTCTACAAAAGTGAAATTTCAAATCTGCAATAAACTAATCTTTTCGTTGAACTAAAATTATCTGCAATTTACTTCATTAGCTAATAGAGTTTATGGCTTGAATAATGATGCACTGATATATTGTTTCATTAGTGGTTTAAATCATGCATCTCTTTCAAGGTTTTTCCTTTCTTTTTATTCTCTTTCAATGTTTTCTAATGATTATGTTAACTGTTGACTTATTTTAACATGATTTTCTACAAAAGTGAAATTTCAAATTTGCAATAAACTAATCTTTTCGTTGAACTAAAATTATCTGCAATTTACTTCATTAGCTAATAGAGTTTATGGCTTGAATAATGATGCACTGATATATTGTTTCATTAGTGGTTTAAATCATGATATCAGACTTGAAGAATGAAAAACAATTGGTTTGTTAGCTAAAAGTAGGGGAGTTGATGTAAATTTTTTATGTTATTCTTCTTTCAATCCAGATCTGTTAACTGTTCAATGGTCTGGATCTGTTAATTATTTGTTTATTGTCGATGTTTTTGCAGTGGAAGAAAAAATGTATTACAGAAATTTTGAGCATTCGAGACACGGTTTTCTCGGCTTTCTCCCAAGGAAGCGAGTTGCTCATCATTGCGAGTGACATGAAAGTGGCCTTTGAAACTGTCTAAGGTATCCTTAGTCGAAACCACTCGTTTAACAGGTTTTAAAGATTCATTTTTAAGAACTTCCAAGAAACACCCAAAGATGAACCATTGTAGAAATGGAGGTCGAAATGCCAAAGACAGGTCAGAACTTGGAAAAGGTGGGAACTTAGGTGGATTAAATTTGAAAGCAAACTCATACTTGTCTTCGTTTTTAACATACGAAGGGATTTTTAAACCAGGGAATTTCTTCATAAATTTCTCTTGTAGAATAATTGTTGTTTCACGAATGGTTCGACTAAGGTCATTTGGCCTATACATAGTTTCAAAATAGCGTTAGATGTTGTGACAAGATAGACACTTCAAAATATTCTTCAACATAGTAAGCCCTCCACCAAGCGTCAAATTCTTGCGTGCATTAGAAAGAAGTTCAAAACAAAATGAGAGTAAATTTTACAGCCTCTACAAAATATCGACCCAAATCCTTGACGTACTCATCTTTAGAAAAATTGGCACTGTTAAGACAGATATCGTTCTTTCGACTATAGAACAACTTTCGAAGTAATTAACAGAGACCGAATTGTTGAGACACCATATTTGGTTGGTAACTGAAAAGTTTTACATGCTCCTTAGAAATCCCAAGTCGGCTTGAGATCAATTTTGGAACAAGAAAAGATTCCTATATTGCAATGAATTCAACTTCTTGGTTAATTTCAGGGGGAGAAAATTCTCTGGTGAACCATTCAGGGCCATGAGTTCAATTAGCAAAGGGGGCCCTAGATGGAACAAAGTTATGACGCTTCACAAACATCAGCATTTATCGAATAAAGGCGTCTTGAAGACTATGCCTTGTATCAGTCGGAGTCATTGAAGCCAGGCGAGTCCCTTCGATCCTTCTGTTCCTGATATCTTCATCATTATCATTTGGTTTATCGATCTGGAGTGAAGGCTCAAACATAGAATTCAACCACAATTGAAGCAACCAATAAGGTCCAACCAGCAAAAAGTAGGTCCAAGACTTGTACTTATTCTGAGATTCAACAACACCCCCTAGATTTTCATAAAGATACCCCAATATTAGCTAGCTCGGGCAAATGTTTTGCCTTTTATGTAGCCGATTTGCCAAAGTCAGGAATCTCTTTACAACATTCAGCGACTTGCAGCAAAAGATACAAAGCGACAACCAAAGCGCCATGAATGTAATATGCTCTTCGTATGAAACTTCACTAGTCTTCTTGTCATGATTGTAACACCCTTCTAAACCCACAAATATTTCTCATATAATTTACGAAAATGATTCGAATATAATTCACCAACTCAAGGGTGTCACACTTCACAATTAAACATCATAATAATCGTCCTGCTTTGTAACACGGGTTCTCAAATAATTAAATTCACAATTCTTTAAATGATTTCAACATATAAATTTTAAACTTCGTAGAGGAATTCATATTCTCAAATTAATTTCATTTATTCAAATAAAACTTCACAAACCTCGTAATTATTAGGGTTGACATCAAGGAAACATCTCAAATAACATCATTAGTGTAAATGTAAAGTTTAAAAGAACAACAACTTCAAGACTCATGTGTTCCCAACCTGATGTTACGTATTAAATAAAGACACATCTAAATCAAAAGAAACTAACAAAACACTCTGAAGCTATCCTCTAAGCTTCAACAAACTATTCCTGATCACCTGCAAGTTACCCACGTTTCGAGGCAACATTTCCAAGCAGAAAGGGTGAGTAATTACAAATCAATATAAAAGATATGAGATTTAATCATAGTAGTTGTACAACAATTATCAAGGATCTCACTCTTTAATCATACTTCACATACTTACGCACAAGATCAATTCATTATTTCATTCATCTTATGAACACATCAATAATCAACAATCATCATACAAAACATCATTTAATCACATATAGTCAAACGTCACTTAATTCAATATCGTGCAATAACATAAAGGATGCAATGCAACATCATTGACTCATGCATGTGGTATCAAAAGTTCATTGATGATTCAGACATCTTTATCTCCAAGGATCTCCACCAATAGGATCGATTCCCGCTTAGAACCAGATAACTTCACAACATCGCACCCAATCCACAATATGGGATTGAGGCCGTCACTGGACTAGTGTCCTAACACGAGACCAATCGTCCTGCAAACATCACCTGACCAATGTCCTGAATTTTGCTATAAATGTATGATGCATAATGTCATAATAAATAATGACCACGACTAGTCAAAATGCATCATCATTCACTTACTCATCATATCATACAATCATAATTCAATTACATCAACATCACAATCATCTCGATTAATACCATACATACTTCATATTCATCATGTCATAAACCATCACAACAACAACTCGTTACAACAAGCATGTACACACTTATATTCTTCTTTACAAAACACATACCATAATCAAACATACACATAAGCAAAAGATATGCATATAGCCATATAACAAGTCTCGTGTCATTGACAAATAGCCCTCAAAACTCATCCAAGCATGCCAATTAAATTCCAGAAAATTACTCAAAATTAACATAAAATATAAACTCTCATAATCTCGAAATAATTTTACAAAAATACAACAATTTTTGTCTCAGGCGACCGTGCTAAGCAAGCCCCACTGGTGCTAAGCTCCAAACCGTCTGACTTGGACCGTATTCTTTTAACGGACACGCGCTAAGCACACTCAAGGGCGCTAAGCGCGCTCTGCGATTATGCAAAAAATTCCTGTGTGATCAGCACTAGTCCCATACGGGTTCTTAACCCTAAAACACATTATAATCATCATTTTCCTGCGATTTAAGGCATAACAACCTATTTCTAACATGTATTTTCCATCGCAAACATCACAATACAATTAGTCATCATAACACCAACAATCATCATCAAAGCCTAAACCTTCAAATTCATGGAAACATGAAATTAATTCTAGTACATGTTACTACCCATCCTATTGTCACATACTAACACCATTATTCATACCAACAACATATTCCAAACGTCAATCATAATAATTTCATTATAGACATCAAATTCATCATAAAACCCCAACAAAACCTATGTATAATAAACCCCATATCAATCACAATGACAAGGGGAGAGATTTCATTTTAAAATATGTTTGGTCAAGGCCGGTCCCGACATTTTAGAGGCCCCGGGAAAATATTTAATTTTTATATTTTAATTTATTATTATAAAATAAAATTTAATAATATTTTTTTGATAAATTAAAATAAAAAATAATATAACTAAACATAAATAATAATTCATTATATTTTATTATATAAATTTAATAATAAATGAATTTATTATATGATAAAAATTTTAAATATAAATTTAATATAATTTATATATGTTATTCAAAATTTAATTTAAAAAAAGTTCTTAAGATACATATATGATTTTTTTTATAGTTGTATCAATACAATGTTTTTTTTTATAGTTATATTAATACAATGTTTAATTTTAGAAGTTTGCTCCATTAAAAATAGATGGTAGTGTTATATTTAAGACAAACTTTTAATTTTTTAAATATATAAATAAAAAGTTAAACCATTAAACATTTTTATAGATGGTAGTGTTATATATGACAAAATTTTAATATTTTAAATATATAAATAAAAAGTTAATCAAAATAAAGTTGGAGAGAGAAGGTCAGCAAAACATAAATTATCTCCAGATTATCATACATTAACATTTCTCTTACTATTGTGGGTCATAAAATAAAAGTTAAAAAAAATAGAATTGTAAAAGATACTCTTGATAGGACTCAAACTCAGGACATGCAAGACACAATACAATGACAATAACCGCTAGGCTAAAGCTGCAACTTGTTATAAATTTCGCGAGAATTTTATTTATTACTTAATGTCTATTATATTTTTTTAAACTACACCCGATTTTGAGGCCCTGGGTCGTAGGCCTGGTTGCCCTGGCCCAGGGTCGGCCCTGTGTTTGGTTCACTTGGGGAGGAGAGGGATTATAATGGAGGGAAGGGAAGGGGAGGGGAGGGATTTTGTAATTATATATATGTTTGGTTCAAACGAGGGTGGGGAGGGAAGAGGAGAGATTTCGTTTAAAAATATGTTTGGTTCACAAGGGGAGGGGAGGGGAGGGATTTTAATAATAATTTACAATTTTATCCTTGTAATTTTATATAAGTGATATTATATTCATAGGTGAAAATTTCATATTTTTTTGGAAATAATATTTGTATAATTGAGTGATTAAGAAGTCATAACTTATCACATAACATTAAAAAAAAATTAAGTACACTTGATTCATATTATAACTCTCAACACAAAATAAACTATGCGTTGATACCAACTTTTGAGTACATAAAATAAATTATAATAAAAAAACAAAAAATTACGGTAATTATAATTTTTATTAAATAAAAAAAATTGAAGGTGAAGAATAATTATAATAAGTTGATGGAAGCAATAGAGAAAAAATCACAAAAAGAAAAGGATGAACATGAAAGAAAATAATAATTTTAAAATAATAAAATAAAAGTGAGGATATTTTAGTAAATATATTAATTTATTTAATATTAAAACTCAAATTTCCTCCCTTCCCCTCCGAATCTTCCGATTCGGGAGGAGTGGAGGACGCAAAAAGTGTCATTTGGAGGGATTTTGCTCCCTTTCCCTCCCCTCATCTCCCCTCTTAAAAATTGAATTAAACACATTTCATTATAAATATTCTCTCCCCTCGCTCTACCTCAAACCAAACACACCCTTAGGTTGTAGTTAGCTTTGATTCTCATTGGAATCTCTCTACGAATCCCTCTAAGTTCTTCGTGCCCTAACTTTCTCCTTTCTCTCTGCCTCTTCTCTAAACTTCGATCGTCCAAAATAAACCTCTTTTCCCTCTTTTCTCTTTTTACCCCTAGGACCCCTAATATAGGTTTTCCCATTTTGCCCTCACTTAACTTCTTACTCTTGACATCACCAACACCAATATTAGCTTATTTTACTAATTAAAATAATTCTAACTAATTATTATAATTATCCAAATATCATTTACATAATCCTCTTAATTTGATCTAACTCAAATAATTTATTACAACACATCATATTCATCAAAACATCACATAATCTCGTCGATAAATCATAATAATCACCTTTGACTCATATACACACACCAAATCGATTAAATACATAATTTAAATAATTAATTTAGATTTTTTGGGTGGTACAATGATGGTCTGCCATGTAGTGACCAAAACTGGCTCGATTCGTATTAAAGTTGATGGTATCTTCGTTCCTCTCATTAGGGTCGAACACCTCTCCAGTTGGTCGAAGACCAGTGATAGCGGTCGTGTCGAAGAGCGTGGGGGTAATCATGCCATAGGAAATTTGGAAGGTATTGGTAGTGCTTTCCCAAAAGTATAGGGAAGAGAACAACATATTTTAACAATATATTGGACCTACTTTCAGCTAGATCAGGTCAAAAATACCCATATCTTTCCAGGTTTGAGCCTTTTTCTTCCTTTCTCCATCCAAGAAAAATAGTTTTCAAGGTCTTTGAAAAAAGGACAAGAGCGAAATAGTCGATAAGTTTTGCTCATATAACTCAAGTCTACTAGAGTTTTCAATTTCAACAACAGATTTGTCTTTAGGCTTTGTTGCCTCGGGTTTTTTGTCTCATCAACTGGTTTAACCTTAGAGATTTTTGTTTGGTTCGGCGATTTGGCGCTAAGTTCATCAGCAGTAGCTGTTGGCTTTATTAAGAAAACTAATGGCTTGGTGCGATGATAAGCGGTAAAAGAATTCCTAATCTTATTATCATTTGCCTTAGGGTCGGGCAAAGGACCCATCAGCGCATTAGTGTCTCCAGAAATGAGGAAATGGATAATTGCCTGAGATTGGTAAATACGAGCTTTTTCTTCTGAAATGGGGGTTCGGGTACATACTCTTGATTCCCAAAGATAAGATGACCCAAGATCTAGTTAGCAAGAGGTAACGTGGCCTTTGAGCTCTTAGGATCATTAGCATTCTTTGATTTAGAGGCCATCATTGTTGAAACAACAAGAAATTTGGAAAAAATATATGATTTCTGCTGGAGAAAATGCTGAGAATATAGGTGAAATGGAAGCTGGGAGAAGAAAAAGAGAAAAGTGGAAATGAGTTAGACTTTATAAGGGAATGAAGAAAATTGTTCAGTGTTTCAAAATTGACATTTGAACTAAAAGTGTGGGGCACGTGTAATGCGTTTAGAGGGATTGAATGGTTGATGTTTGAGTGACCCGCGTTTTCCTTGAAAATAGGAAATCATGAGTGCTTTTTGAATCTGTCATGTCTCGATATGACGTTTGGAAAAAGTGGTAATAGCTCTAATGTCATTATAGTACCACCACATCGAAAACATTCAAAAAATATCTCTTTCTTCCTTTGTTTGAAAATGACATTTTTGGGGGGAAATCTGTTAGCTGGATTTTTTGATGTATCCTAAATTCAAAAAGTCAAGAAACGTTTAAGACGTTTAAAGATATGTAGCCACGTACGTTGACATTTCTTCGATACAATTTTTTAATAGAGGAGTTCGACGACTTAAATCGGAGGAACATGGCGAAGTCCTATAAATGCAGTAGTATCGGGAGTTAGTAATATTTGGTTTAGGAAGTATTGTAATGGAAGGATTCAGAATTTGAAACAAGGCTAACCGTTTCTTAGCCTTATATACACTCAAAGGACTCGTGGAAGCAAGTAAGGGCGAATACCATGCGAGCAGAAACGTGTCAGCGTCTGAAGAAGGAGATGTTTACGGTAGTTACGTAGATTTTATTATAAATAGGAAATTCTAGCATTAGATTTCGTGTGTTGCAATTACTACAAAAATTCATTATACTCAAAGTATCCAAACGAAAGTGAGAAAAGAGTTCAACCGAGTGCAATGTACGTATTCAAACACCACAATTTATTTATGCAAAGTCTTTTACATTAAGTTGTTTTTCCTGCAATTTCACTTCCAGTTGAAGTCTTCATTTTCTTTGCATTTACATTCTCTTTTCACTTTTATTTCTTTACTTTCTTCGAAAGATTTCGACCATGTCAAAGTCTACGCATTTTTACAAAAAAAAAAAAAAACCAAAACTCATGGTTGTAACATGTTAACACAAACTTTTAATCGATTACAGCAGACAAAACACAAAAATACACAAACAATTGTAACCGGTTAACTCAACTCAAAAATTGTTTTTCTTACTTCCAAAAATACTTTTCTACCCGCTATAATCAATTACACTCCGTGTTAAACGATTATAATACTTAAATTATCAAATTTCAATCAACATCAATTAGATAAACCTCATAAATCAAATTACCAAACACTTTTTATTTCAACCTTTAAGAAAAGCTTTTAAAGATATAAGTTTTCCTATAAGCACACATGCCTTCCAACCCTTATTTGAAGAAGCTCAGAAACTACAAACCAACTCGAGAAAGGCCGAGTGAGACAATCAATAGTTATTAAACCGAAAAGATTTAAAACACCACAACTACAACTGATTAGCATACTTCACAATGATAGGATAGTGGTCATAAACAAGAACTTTGTTTGTTGCACTAAGTTGACATCTGATATGTTTCTTTAATCTAATCTAATAATTATAAAAACATTGACATCATTCGACTATTAAATTACGTTTGTCTCAAACAATTTGTCATTGTCGGAAAATGTTTTACATTTTTATCTATGCTAGCTGCTACCTAATTCTTGATATTATCGTACTAAAATAGCTTCCTTCACCGCATTACCCCCATTGAGATTCCTCCACGGCATTACCCCAACTAAGATTAATCCACTTCAAGTAATAAAGATAATTTAATATATTTCATTAAAATAGTTAAGATTATAGTATAAATTTTCAATTTATTCTATAGGGGTCCAATACAAGTGATGAAGGATACAATGGAGAACACATCAAGAATGAAGCAAAAACAAAGAGAACTTGTGTTGGAATTTAGAACACCTCAACATCCATCTTTGGGCACAAATTATTGGGGAGGTGCATCACCTTTATTAGCAAGGAATATACCCGAGGAATCACTTGAACAAAGGTATGCAAAACTCAACACAATCCGAACACGCGACGAGATCTTTCCGGATGATTCGGATAACTTGTATTCTCTCAAATATAGTGTTAAGAGATCGTACGATAGAGGCGTCGCACGGGTCAAAAGTCTAGTTGTTTTCAAACTATTGTTTATGCGGAGAGAGACGAAAGTAACTGTGTTAGGTTCTAATTCAAAAAAGACATGGCTTCCGAGATTGGATCATAAAAATAGGTGGCCACAGGGTTGGTGTTGATTTAGTTTGTTGTTGCTAGTTCTTTGTGATATGAAAATGTTATATGGATGATAAGATGTTTCTTGCATGTAATTGTATAACTTTATTTCTTCTTTTTTCTAATTAATGGTTGAAGCTGCTATTAATCTCTATGATAATTTTCTTTCAGTCCTATTCTTGTTTGTCAAATCTAAACTATGACATGTTGCATTCTGATTTTAGGTTCTATGTTATTTTGATATAAATTTGCTTGATTAGATTTTTGTGTGTGTTAGTAATGGGAGTCAAATAAAATGTGTGGGAAATGGTCCATACACATGTCCCCTTGTGGACTAGGTTTCAGTCACTTTACTCCACCATAACTTTGGTAACTTTAATCACTTTTAAAGCAATTATATTAATATTTTAAAGTAAATAGATAAGTAAAAGTTATCAAAATTACCATACAATAACGTTTCTGAAGTCAATGTCCATAAGTTTAGGAGACTTTGAATGAAACTACGACTATCTTGTAAATGAATAGGGTGGAAATAAGGGTCACTAGTTTTCGTGCGATCTAGTTGTATGTATTGTTTTTGGGATCGTTTGGTTACGTATTAAGTTATATTTTGTTACGAAATTATCATATATTCTACTTAACATGCTATATTATATATTCTCTTAAATACTTTGTGTCATTTTAAAATATTATTTATGTCAAAAGAGATTCCTTATCATTTCATCCAAAAATTCAAAGACTAATTTGATGGTTGGGAGTTTCTGAGGTGGGCTTAGTAAAATTAAACGAATTGAGTTAGAAAAAGTGATTCTCAATCTAAATGTTGTGGTTTTATTAGAAACAACAATAGAGCTTAATTGTATGGTTTTGAAACTCATAAAATTCAAACTCATTTAACATACAACTTTTAAAAATAACGTGGAAACATTGCGCGTGATAATTTACATTAATTACATTTGTGTTCCCACATTGTCAAAATGCATAGATTGTACAATGTATTTAGTAGTAGCTCTCATTCATTAAGTTAGTTCTTGAGAGTGATATTTATACACATTTATCATGTTTTAATGTAGTACTAGTTATTAACAAGATCAAGTTGAGGCATTATTGTAACTATATTCAGAAGAAATAATTAATGAATTAATGTAGACGACAGTGTCGGATCCATAAAGAAATTGGTGGGGCAAGAAAATAGTGAAGATATTTTGACTTAGTTTGTTGATAAAACTAGAAAGCCAAAATGTATTTTTCAGCCAATGTAGATTTTTTTGCCATCACTTTGATTTCAATTGATAGTCAAAAATAAGTGAGAAGTACTTTTCTTTATACCACACTCGAACAGGTACTTAAATTGATTATTCTCTAAAACATCTATTTTAATCAAATTACATCTAGTTAGAATCCTATTTTAGAGCATTCTCTAAACTAACAATGTAACTTTTGGTGGAACATAATCGTTCCATGGAACTCATTAATTCATGTCAACAACACAATTTCTAAACTATATGCTTATTTGACATATTAACCATTTCTAAATCAAGCTCAATTATCCTCTCTATTGGATGTCAAATTAGTTTTCCTAATATATTCTTTAAGAATCTTTAATTTTATTCTCTTTCTACTTTAAGGATCTTTCTTTAATTTAATGTGCATATAATAATATTTTGCCTTTCAAGATTTAATGTAGTTGCATTTACTTATAAGAATTTTGCACTTGTGAGAAATATAATAACATAAACTCTAATTACATAGGATAGCAAGAGGGATTTAGGATGCTTAATCGGTAAAAAGTGAATCATCCTTTTAATTATATGGTCAGAATATTTATAAGCTCGACCCTTGGGTCAAATAGTTCCCCCCCCCCCCCCCCCCCCCCCTACCTGCATATATAAATTATATGGTAAGAATATTTATAAGCTTGTTGAAAGAGTATTGTGGTACTTTTAGATTATCGTTTTCTCAGGGATTGGTGCGATATCACCGCCGTTCTATAGTTTATGTTGCCTTGAGTTAATGTTAGTTTAGTTTTGGGTTTGCAAAAGATCATTCAATCACTTTAGTAGCAAAGAGTAAATTAATGAAAGTTCTAAGTGTTAAAGAGAAGTATCAAGACTTGATTTCATCAACCTATAGTTTGTATGTCTTCCTAAGATCATGCGTATGAAGTAGTTATCAATCAATATCTCACGTATCGTACGTCTATACCGTTCGTTTTCGCAACGTTATAGCAAGATTTACTGGATTGTTCAACCAATGATTTCTCAATCGATTGAACAACACAAATAACATTTAAAAACCAATACAAAGTGACTATCAACCATTAGTTCCATGTCTAGACCTAATGTTTGATAGATGATATAGTTAGGTCAAGATTCAAACATTGTATTTCACAAACATTTTAACCATAGAAAGTTAAGATAAAGCAAACTATATCCTCTATATTGATTAACAACTTGTTCATACACAATATTTATAAGGAAAACATACAAAAAGTAAGGAAGATTACATCAAAGCCTTGACACAAAAGTGTTTAGCTATCCATTGACATGGTAGCTTGCACAAGAAGGAATGAAGTAAGGATAGCAAGCATCAACGGTAATTTCTCGATGATCAATGCTTCGATTCTTCGATTATAAGTCAAAATACTGAAATTAGGGTTCTTGGCTCTCCAAAAATGGTCTCTCTCACACAAGGACAGAACTGAACTATAAATAGAAAAACCAAAATCTGCGCAGCGCGCGTCGCGCGCTCTTTCTCGCGGCGCGCGCTCTTCATTAAATGATCAAACCGCCCAAGCGCGCATCGCGCGCTCTTCACCTCGCGACGCGCGGATGCTACTGACTTTGAGCTCCAAACATTCCTTTACAGCGCGCGACGCGCGCTCTTAGCTCGCGACGCGCCCTAGAGCAGATGTTGAAATTTTTCCTTTGCAATAGGCTCAGTACTTCAATCCTCAAAATTCCCACCTAAAGAAAGAAAACCTGCACTATAAACACTTAAAAACAACGATTAAAAGAAAACAAAAGCTTAATAACTAAACTACTATTAGTTATTCCAAAAGAAGACGGGGTTTCATGAATTTGCGATAAAAAATAGTCGAAAGGTACCAAATATAAAAGCAAATATTAACACAATTTGGCACCTAACAAAGCTCAACCCCTTGGGTCAAATAGTTTCCACCCCTACCTGCATATATAGATTTGTGGGGATAAGGGGAATTGGTCGTTCCCCCTTAATAAGAGGAATGATTGTTTTTTAGAATGGTAGTAGTGTCAGTTACTTGCCTAGTACACTATCTAACACATTTGCACATGATTTGGAGATTGGGTGGGTTGACTTGGGATAGATGACACATGCTCTGAGCGTTTTGGGCCAGGTCGAGTGTAACACTAAACCCACATATAATTCACACATATGTTACGAAAATAAAATCAAATAAAACCACCATCAAAGGTGTCACATCTTCTTAAAAATATCAAATAACAAATATTGCTCTGTAACGCAGGTTTTTAAAATTATTTAAAACCATTACTTCTTTAACAACGATAATAATAATGTTTCGACTTCTCGTAGCGGAAATCATAGTTCAAAATATCTTTATTAAATACTTCACAAAAACTTCCTCATACTTCATTGTTCATGAATAAAAAGAATCAAAACAAGTAAATACCATGAAAGGTACTCATTATCTCAAAATAAACCAAAAGAACATAATAGTTCCAAAAAAACAATCTCAACCCCAATGTTGCGTATCAGAGTAAGACCCACTATATTCGACAGGAAGTAAATAACACACTCTAAAGTTATCCTCTAAGCTTCAATAAGTTATTCCTGATCACATGCGTGTTACTCACGTGGAGGTAACATTCAAATAGAAAGGGTGATTAATTCATAATCAGTATAAATGACACAAAAAATAAATATAGTAGATACACAATAATCATCAACGGTTCCATACATATAAACCAGCTTACTATATAAATGTACTCACACTTCCACGCCACTAAATTATTCACAACATAATCATGTAAACAAATCACAATCACCATTTAACACCATTTATTCACATATCATTCAATCATCAAATAATCAATCAGTATGCAATGTCACAAAGAATGCAATGCATCATCATTGACTCATGCATGTGTTACCAAAACTTCACTGATGACTCAATCATCGTTCTTCAAAGATTCCCACCAATAGGACTGATTCCCTCTTGGAACCAGAAGACTTTTTCACAATATTGCATTCAATCTGCACTATGGGATTGAAGTCATCACTGGACCAATCGTCCTGCAAACATCACTGGACCAAATGTCCTTATATATGTCATTAATGCATGATGCGTAACAAAATAAATGGGACAATTTCTAGTTAAACACACCACCATTCATATAACCACCATAATATTCATCACACAATTCACATTATACACGACATTATTATCAACACAACATCATTTCATCATAGGAACATACATCATATTACATCAAGGCATAATCACATCATTTCATCATAGTACAATCACATGAAAATACATCATATGATTCATTTTGATTCACAAAATTATAATTCGTCGCATTAGCTCTCTAACGCTTCGAACGAAGCGTCAAACCGAGTCCAGAAACTCAAGCTACGACATTTTTAAGAAAATGGTACAAACTGCTCGCTTCAAGCTCACCCGATACCCTAGGAGCGCTCTGCTCTCTTCCAGGTCGCTTGGAGCTCGTTCGGCGAATTGAGCGATTATGGGATTTCGCTGATTCATTCACCCGACGGTCTAGGGGAGAAACGCCTCCCCATACATTTTCCAAGGACTTAGTATTTCTCGCCTCAAGCTCTCTCGGCAGCCTAGAGGCGAAAGTCGCTAAGCCCGGCGCATGAGGGGTTTGCCCGACGATTTTGCGCGAACAGAGATTCTGTGTTGCGCTTCCTGCACAAAACCATTCCCAATCTCCTTGCGATTCCATTCCAATAACAGTCCAAAATGCACATAAACCATCATGTTTTCACAATACACAAACATCACATCATCATAGGTATCATATACATCAATTTATAGTATTACCACATCAATTTCTTCACAATCGTCATATAATCATAATCAGAAGAAAAAAAATCCCAAAACACAACTTACCATTATCTAAACCTTATATCAAATATAATAATTACAATAACTCTCCTTACCTTAGATTCCTAGCGGTAATTTATTTCTCTTTGCGTTCTACTGAATCCCTCTGAGTCCTTCGTGCCCTAGTTCTCTTTCACCGCTTCTCCCAAATTCTGACGATTGCACAAAATGACAAAACACTGACACTCTTTCCCTTTTATCAAACTTACCCCTTGGATCCATAATATGCTACTCCACTCTTGCCCTCACTTACTCCACATAACATGACTAATGCCATTGAACATCTCTACTATAATTATTCTATTTTATTTAATTTCTGATAATAATTCTAATTAGTAATTCAAAAATATTATACTAATTATCTATATTATTATATCATTCTAATTAACGCCTTAATCCATACCATCCCACACACATTAACATAGACATCACCCGTCACATTCATCCAAACATCACATGTATTCACAATTAACTCATAGTACTTATATTAACTCATATATTCACATTAAATCAATCAAATAATTAGTTAATTAATTAATCTAGATTTCAGGGTGTTACATCGAGAGCTCTTACGTACCCGCCACATGACATTGTTTCTTCACCTTCTACCCTCTTATAATTTCTCTAGGCTAAATGAGATATGGGCTGGCCTCTTTTGGACTCAAATATGGTTCTATATATTGTGCAGGTACTATTGCAGAAAATATTGGTTTTGATGATGACAATTGACAAAGGTTTGTGTTGATAACTGATGGGTTTCCTCTCTAGGAGGAGAGAAAAATAAGTACATTATAACAAATAGTAAATGAAATTAAAGAACGAGAGAACTTTTGGTAAACTGATAGAAAGAAAAAGATAAAACTTTTCATATGTCAACCACATATTTGTAGCATACATTGGCTATAAAATAGGGCTGTTCGTGGTTCAAGAACTACATTGAACTAAACCAAATTAGTGGTTCGGTTCAGTTTTTGAAAACCACTTTAATAAAAAAACAATGAATTGTTAAAGCAGTTCCAATTCAGTTTTAAATTGGTCTTGAACCAGATTGTATTTATAAACTGGTTTACGATCAATTTCTAGTTATAAACTGGTTTAAAACTAGTTTATAATTAAAAGTCAAATTTATTTTATAAATTATTTTGAAAATTGTTTTTTTTAATTTATCTCCCTCTCATATATATATATATATATATATATATATATATATATATATATATATATATATATATATATATATATATATATATATATATATATATATATATATATATATATATATATATAATTTTGTCTTTTTTTACAGTACAAATAATTTGACTTCTATTGTAACTAAATCTATTGTTAGATGTTCACTATGAAATCTAGTGAAATAATGATATTAGAAATGATACTCTTCAACTTGTATATAAATTATATGTAAAAAAATTTACTGCTGCCGTTAATATTTTCTTTTTATCTTATCTACCACATGATATTTGTTTGTTAATTATAAGATGCAAATTAAACTTCAAGTTTTTTCCTCGGTTTCAGTTCGTGAAGTATCTTTTCGGGAAAAAAAACTCAATTTTTGTATTTTTAAAAAACTAGATTTTTTCATATTTTTGATAAAACTAGATTTTTTATATTTTCGAAAAATCTCGTTTTTTCATATTTACAAATAACTCGATTTTTACGTGTTTTCGAAAACTCAAATTTTTATTTTTTTTTCAAAAATCTCAATTTTTTGTATTTCCGAAAAAACTCGATTTTTTTGTTTTTTTCGAAAAAAAACTTGATTTCTCGTATTTATGAAAAACTCGAATTTTTTTCGTTTTTTCAAAAAAACACAATTTTTCGTATTTCCTAAAAAGTCGACTTTTTGTGTTTTCGAATACTCGATTCTTGGAAAAAAATTGATTTTTTGCATTTTCGAAAAACTCGAATTTTCGTGTTTCAGAAAACTCGATTTTTTGTATTTTCGAAAAACTTGATTTTTCGTGTTTCCAAAAACTCAATTTTTCTTTTTTTTTTCAAAACACTCGTTTTTTCATATTTTCTAAAAACTCGATTGGTTGTTTTTTTCGAAAACATTCGTTTTTTCATATTTTCAAAAAACTCGATTTTTCGTGTTTCCGAAAACTCTTTTTGCCAAAAAAATTAATTTTTCGTGATTCAGAAAACTCAATTTTTCGTGTTCCCGAAAACTTAATTTTTTGTTTTTTCGAAAAAAAAATTGATTTTTTCATATTTCTAAAATATTCGATTATTTATTTTTTTGAAAAACTCGATTTTTTATATTTTCGAGAAACTAATTTTATTTTCCAATAAAAATTTATATTTTAGATTTTTTAAAATTTTCAGGAATTCTTTTTTTTAATTTTCCAAGAAAAATTTATATTTTAGAGTTTTTAAAATTTTCAGGAAAATAAATATTTTTTAAAAAATATTTTTTATTTTTGTTAAATTATTATTTTTTGCTTTTAGGAAAAAACAAATATTTTCGAACTAGTTTAAACTGGTTCTAAACCGGTTTAAACTGAATTTGAATTTTTTAAATTAAATGGTTCAGTTCATTAACCATTTAAGTGGTTCATTTTTTTTATGGTGCAATGCAATTCAGTTTAAGTATACAATTTAGTTAACCATATTTTTGAACACCCTTACTATAAAAGCATATATTGTTTCCCTCATATTAGGGTTAAATATATGTTACCCTCCACAATGTGAGCGAGTTTTGGTTTACCCTCCTGTAATATTTTTTGGATTCCCCCTTGTAATGTAAAGATTCTATTGCTTTGGCCTCTTAGGTGACAACTTGGCAAGGAATCTTCACTTTTGTTGACGTGACCAATCTAGGCGTTTTTTTTTAATTTTTAATTTTTTAAATGAGTTACTATTTGGGTTCTATGTGTTGATGGTTTATTCTTCTTTTTAGATAATGTAAAAGAGGGAGAAGTATTATCTAAAAGGGAAGAGTATACTCTCAAATGTATTTGGTCGTGAAAATTCTTCCAAAGAATCCTAATGATCACATCTGAAAAAGAAAGAGATACCCTAAACCTCACCAGTCAAATGTGTGAAAGTGCTAGTCAATGATAAATCAAGCAAAGGATCTTAAAGTTGTGTTGTGAATCCTGAAGTCTTAAAGATGTGAAAGCTTGAAAGTTGTGAAAGTATGAAAGCTCGTCTGATTTTGTGCTTAGGGTTCTTATCAGTTCAATTGTAAAAGAGACAAGAGTAAGTTTTGAGGTACTTAGACAAATGCGCTCGCACACACACACACACACACACAAAAGTGTTTCAAAATCTCTTCCCTTTTGATAAATCTTCTTAAAATCAATTTGTACAGACACTTAATTGATTAGAAACTTGGTTAATCAATTAGGAATATAAAATACGTTATCGAATTGATTAAGAGATTTTTTAATTGATTAAATCAAAGTGTAATGCCTCCTAAATGATTAAGGAGGCAAAAAATCGATTAAGTAAAGTAGAGTTTCAACATTCCTATTTTAGCTTGATTAATCGATTAACTCATTAAAATGATCCATGAATTTTTTTTTCGTTTTTTAGCCAGATGTTTTTCTATATAAAGGAGGTTTCTCCTCATCTCAAACACAAGTTTTTAAATAGAGACCTTCTTCTAACATTCTTTATCTCATTCTTTTATAAGCTTGAAAAGGTTATTTAGTTGAGCCACTGTAAAAGCTTTGTTTGATGTTAGAAGGTTTTTGGGCTGACCTGTGCAAAATCTCATATTATTGTGAATGATTTTTTGGGCTGATCTAGTGGAAAGCTATAGTTTGTTTTAGTAGAAATCTTAAGGGGGGAAGGAAACTCTTGGGAACTAGAGTAGGTTAAGTGGCTTAGGTCGAACTATGATAGTTCTTTCGTATGATCTTTCTATCCCTTATCTCTTTTCTTTCCAGTTATTTATTTTTATTCTGTTGCTTGTTCTATGTCTTCTTCTATCTTTTAACAAAAACATTTTTTTTAAATCAGGTTTTTAAAACCAAATTTTTAGAAGTTCAAAATCAAAATTTAACTACACCTCTTGTGTTTAAAGTCACTTGGTAAATACCAACAAGATTATCCCAATTCATTGTCCCTTAAGCATGAAGCCTAGAGGTTCGATATGATTAATCTGATACATACTTGTTCATAGTCTCTCAAGTAGGAGACCTAGAATGGCAAAGTGATTTAAGTAAGGAAAATAGTAATTTCATGCTGGAGAGGCTTTGAAGGTCACGTCCCCTAGGTGAGGCCTTGAAAGGAGAGTCCCTCAAGAGATCACTTGAAGTGCGAGCAAACTTTAGTTCCCTTAGAACACGGGTGCATTTAATTCAACATGATGATGGGTTTGTCTTCGGAATGTGTAAATGATACGAGTTGTTAATGTGTCTAAATGAATGCAACGTAGGTCGTTTATACTCTGACTCCCTAGAAATAGGTGCAAACCTGGTGTCTGGTAATGATGGTCTACTCGTCCTAAATGCTACTATAAATAGATAACTCACAATTTTCTCTCCCATTTTTTTGTTTGTCTTTTGTTCTTCTCTAAGGATTTTATTCTTCATGTTCATCTTTTTTATCATCAACTTACATAATTTTAGGTATTGCATTTATTACCCCTTTTCATCTTCTAAATTTCCTTTTTGAAGAATGTCGATCATTAGAGAGTTAGATGAGAACGATAATATCATGGAACCTAGTACCCACGAGGGAATTTGAGAGGTGTGGAAACATTGCGTAAAGAAATCTAAATGACCAAAAGGGAAGTTTGATTATAACCTTTTAGAGTCAGAAATGTTTGGAAGTTATGATAGTAGTTTTGATTCTATTGGTTATATCTTTTAGACAATACGGAAAGAAAGGTTGTCGAGATCTTTCAGAAGTTTTAGATCATGACCGCATGGAAAATGGTATAGTATGACCAGGATGATGACAATGATACTAAGATCTATAATTATTTGAGTAAGTTTTAAATGTAATTGAGTGTTGCGTCTTGGTATGGGTATTTTGTTTAATCCCTCTTTTTGTTCTTCAAGGAAAGATGACTTTGATGACCACTGTTGAGGGGAAAAGCCTTCACGCCGAAAAAAGGGTGAAAGAGGAAAGAAGTGGTCAACAGATCCCAAAAGTGATCCTACATACATGATATTCTGGGAAAAAAGGAAGACGGCTGAAGAGGGGGACATAATCCCCCCCAATCCTCTCAAAATTGTCAAGTAAAGGGAGGATGAAGCAATATTCTCTTCAGCCCGGGCTCAAAAATACAAAGTCACCCAAGATAAAGATACTGTATATTTGGATGCAAATACTATAAAACTACATTTATGACAACGATTTCACCTCACATATCGAAAAACTAGGTATAATTGATGGACACACCATTTTTTATTTAAAAAATATACAATCTATCATGTCGGTTTTTGTTGAAAATCGAGGGTAAACTAATTCAGGGTACATGCTGCAAATTCCATAAGCTTCATATTATATTTTTTATTTTATTAAAAGTGACGTTTTCATGAATATTCCAACTGAGGTGAATTTGTTTATTTGATATATATATATATATATATATATATATATATATATATATATATATATATATATATATATATATATATATAAAACTTATCTTGTAGCATTCAATTTCACTTGCCTAAAACAACACAATCAAAACCCTAACGAAGAGACCTAAATAAGAGATAGGGGTGGGTATAGGCTAGGCTAGGCTAGGCTTTATAAGGCTTGGGCCTGGCCTACGATAAACTTACAAGGCCTGAGCCTGGCCTATGGCCTACTATAGGCTCGTTTTTGTCAGCCTGGCCTGGCCTTTTTAAAAGCCTGGCCTGGCCTGAAAGCCTATTTAAAAGCCTCTTTCTTATTAATGTTTTCAATTAATTCATATTACTTAAGAAGCCTTATAGGTCGCATATATATATATATATATATATATATATATATATATATATATATATATATATATATATATATATATATATATATATATATATATATATATATATATATATATATATATATATATATATATATATATATATATATATATATATATATGAACAATTAGATCGACCTATTTAACATTTTTTTCTAATATATATGCATATATAGACCAATCTATTTAACACTTTTTCTAATATATATGCATATATAGGCCAATCTATTTAAACTAATTTTAATATATATGAAAATATACGCCAGCCTACAAGGCTTTATAGGCTTTTTTAATAGCCTAGGCCTGACCTATTTTATTAAATAGGCTTTTTAAAAAGCCCAAGCCTGGCATTTTTATCAAATAGGTCTGGCCTGGCCTGACCTTAAGTAGGCTAGGCTATAGGCCCCTGTAGGCCGGCCTGGCCTATTCCTACCCCTAATAAGAGAGCATACAACATAGCCATAAACAACGAGAGTCCTAAATACATATCATCCTCAATAAAAAGATGATATGTGTTTAGGGCTCTCACTCGATACTTGCCTGAATGAAAGACTTAAAACATTTTCTTTAACTTCTTCTTCACAAATCAAGTACGTTAAACATCATTACTCATGTTACTTTACTGTTATTGTTATTGTTGTTGTTGTTTTTGGTTGTTGTTATTATAGTTGTTGTTGTTGTTGAGATCTAAAATCCTAGAGGTTTAATTTTGTTGTTGTTGTTTAAATATATTTATGTTATAGGTTTATTGATGATGTTGTTGTAGTTTTGTTGAGAGATTTTTTTTATGTTTTTATTTAATGTTAGTTGTTGTTTTTGAGTTGTTGATGTTATTGTTTAGTTGTTCTATTACCCATAGTTAAAAATCTATATGTTGTAGTTTAGTTGTTATTATTGAGTTTGAGTTTGAGATTGATATTGATATTATGTTTTTGTGATTCTTTATGCAACTCTCATCTTGTTTCGGCGAATTGAGTTTATTATATCTAATTTCGATTTTTTTTTGTTTCACTAACCCCTCTTTGAACATATAACATATTAAATTGATTTTGGAAATATTCATATGAAAAATTATGTTGTATTTAAAACATGTCTTATACTGATTAATGTTTTTCTAGCCTTCTGCAACTCATCATTCATTTCATGTTCTTTTATCTTTAAAATCTCTTCAATACTTCTAATTTTTATTCAACTTCTTCCATATTTGTTCATTTTTCAAAGCATCAAATGTTATGCTTTCAAGAATGAATTAGTAGAAAAGAAAGTGTTGAATAAAGAAATTGAAACATTGAAGAGATTTTAACCATTAAAAATGTGAGATGAATGATGAGTTACATAATGCTCGAAAGTCATTGTTTAATGTAAGTTGTTCTTCAAATATAACACAATTGTTCATATAATTATTTTTCAAACCAATTTTGAGAAGTTATATGTTCAGTTAGGGTATAGTTAAATAAGTAATCCACATTAAATATAATAAACTAAATTGGGTTTTACCCGTTGGTGAAATGTCAAAACCGATGTGAAAAGTGTTATACCCATTTGTGGAATGTCAAATCCGAGGGGAAAGGTATTTTCGCCATTTAAAAATTCCAAAAAAAAAATTCCCTGGGAATCGAACCCATGACCTTTATATATTAGTCATCAGTTGAGTTAAAACTGAGAGGTAAAGTGGCACAGTTTTTATGACGTCTTTTGTTACCTCGCAATTGAAACTAGGGTAACATCTCATATCCAACCAAGGTTAAATTTGTTTTTTGTAATAGTGTGCTATGAACTCCGCCAATCTCGGAGAAGCACAACCATAGGGAAACACTTCCCCGACTCCTTCGAGGAGGAACCTTCCATATGGAAATAGGATTTTGATGCGAGGAGCTTTGTGAGGAATCATGTTAACTTCCCACAAATTTCCCTAATTACCAAAAAATAGTTATTCAATTGGGGCATGAGTGGATGTCAAACTTGGTAGAAGCTCATCTTCTATAGGTGTTGATGCTAGAGTGGGCGATGTTTGATGCTTATACCCAGTCAAACATCTATGTTGTGGATCTCAAAACCTGGTTGAATACAATGAAGGAAAATCTTACTCAAACCTAAGCATTGTTGGCCTCCATCACTAAAGAGTATGATAAGGCTCAAAGCCCTTTAGGCGAGTTGAAACAAGCACAAAAAACGAAAGATGACCCATTAGCAACTTAGCGAGGATTTTGATAAAAATTATATTGGCATGCATACGAGAAACTCAGGGTCATCTTTGAGTGCGTGCAAGGGGACCTACCACACAGGACCTTAACTTTCTTAAGGCTATACTATAGATAAAAGGCCTTATAAAATATTTGTCAAGTTAAATCGTGATTAAATAGGGCCTCTATTTACTTTTTCATGGTTAAATTATGGCTAACCTACACAAGACCTTCAAAAACTTGAGACGGCTTTGGAGAAACTCTTGTGTTTTCTTTATTGACTTGAGAATCCTACTTTGTGTATGAGCCATTAGAGAAAAGTGTGTCTTTGACCTTACAGATGAGAGTTCTTGATGGTGTCTTTGGAGGATGCCTTTTTGTAGATTGTGGTTTCTTTCGGCTGACATCTAATCTGTCTTATCTTAAGGTGGTTCTTTATTTTGGTTTAGTTGTTTGTTCTGTGAACCGAGTGTGTGGACTTTATTGCCTTACATTTATCTATGCTTTGTTTTTTTTTTGTGCTCGTTGGTTTCACGTTTAGATAATTCTTGTACATAAATATAGGTAAATTCTTGTCTACCCCCTTGTAAAGTTGGGGGGTAATTTACTCCAAATGACGTTTACCAATGGAATTTTTCCACTTAAGTTAAAATTTTAAAATCACATATTAGTCTAAAATTTTAAAGAATCAAAATTGAATAAAAGAAATAAGATGACTTGATATTTGAATAGTAGGATGTTGGTATGTCAAGTGTAAGTAATAATTTTCATATTAAATGGAAAAAAGTTACGTTGAACATTTTTTAAATGAGAAGAAGCATTTAAATAGGTTAATATGTAATTTTAAAATTTTATTTTATGTAACAAAATTTTATTAATATAAATCATTTGGGGATAAATTACCCCTAATTTTATAAAGGTAGCCTAGGTCTCACCATAAATATATTATTTTGGTTTCTGATTAGGAAAGTAAAGTAAAAACAGCGGTTTATATGCAATAAATTATCATAATGTTTAATGCATGGTGCCATAATTGCATGAGGAAAAACAAGTATTGGTGATTTTCTTTCGGTTTATGAGATGATTAATATGATCTTGCGCCTCCATCTAACATATTATTTTACAATAGCTCATCCATATTGACCCATATCTTCCTAAAATTTATCAACTCCTTTTCAAATTCTCAGTCTAACTAGTGGCTTTCAATATGATTACTCTAAGATAAGAAAGAATTAATTTAAAATATAGCAAAGATATACTATAATTTGCTTTTAACTGTACTTCAATTTTTTACTTACAATTCAAAGTTGAATATATGTCTTATTATTATTCATAATTTTCATGTTGAACAACTAGATCTTATTGATGAACCAAGTTTAAAGAATTTTAATTTTACCATCATTAATTTCCATATCCAAGATTGGCGGCTAGTGCTTTGCATATGTGTAGTGGTGAACATTTTCCCATTTACATGATTGCTTGCACAAAGAATGTTGAATAGTTTGAGGACAAAACTATTGCTCAAATATTTCATTATTAACAGTTTAGATCCACTGAATTAACAAAGAGACAATCACAATTGACTAGCATTATTAATCAGAATGATATAGTTTTTGTCCTATATACAAGATTATGAATAGTTAAGGAGAGAGAGTAAATAGTAATTTCATTTTCCCACCTCAAGTGAAAGTGACAACATGGTTTTGGACCATTATATTAACAGTTCTAGTTATCATATTAATTACTTATATTAATTAAGACTAGTATTTAAGAATATAGGTGTTGCATTTTGATATGGCCATCCAAATTGACCTAGTGAAAGAGAGTGATCAATGGAGTGTGAATGCATAATGAAATGAAATACACTACTCATTAGTTTGGAGGTTGAGGAGTCAACCTTTGTTGATTAGATTACTTGTTAGCTAAAAGTTAGGCTACATATCTATTTAAGATCATTTTGGCTCCCAACCATGTTAAGCAAAAAAGGTAAAGCAAAGAAAGTAACACCATCATGAAAATTTTCTTTTATTGGATCTTTTTTAAGTTTTCAATTGTATTAGTTATTTTGTACTATTAAGTAAAATAGTTTTGATTATTACAAAATATGTAATTATATAGGTCCTTGAACTACTTGACTTTTTAAAAATAAGTCTTTGAATTTAAAAAGTTTGTAATTAGATCTTTAAATTTGTAATTTGTAATTATAAGTTCTTAAACTAAATATTTTAATGGGTTCATATGTTTTAAAACTATTTTAATTAGGACCTTGAATTCAGGTATTTATATTTATACAAATTATTTAAAAGTTTGTGAGGAACTATTTATAAAGTATTTAAACGTTTGTAGATTTGAATTGATATTTATTTTTGTATTTATTTTGGACCTAAGTTCATAAAACGCATATGTGTTTGCGTGTCTATTATATAAGGATATGTTGAACTAACAACTTCTTAGAGATGACTCGGTCTTATATAAAATGAATATCAATCTCAACATGTTTAATGCAGTCTTGAAGAATTGAATTATGGAATATAAAAATTGTACGTAAGTTGTTATATGTGAGTGTAAGTGGAAATAAGGGAATGCACAACTCAATCATTAGAGATTCTAAACCAAATTAGTTCAGAGGTGGTGTGAGTCAATGCCTAATTAAAGGTTTCTTCTTAGAACTCTATGACACAAGGTTAGGTCCAAATTAAATGCAAGAACTGAAGGTGGATCTTCAATCATCTAGATCACTTTCCCAGTGGGAGTCACTATAGATTTTCATAGAGAATTTGTGAGCTAAGGTAGAAGGAGATACAAATAAGCCATACGAGAGAGTTTCAATAAGACACCTCAACATTCTTTTCACAATAGACCAATGAGAGTCAAAGGAAGAGGACATAAATTGGCGTGTTTTGTTCACATTAAAGGTTATGTTTCGATTCGATTAAACTGGGTATTTGATGGATTGATCCTTGGTCAATTAGGCCTTTGGTTGGTCTATAATCATTGCTCCCAAGGCTTAACCGGGCACCGAAGGGACCGGGGTAAGCTTTAAGTATTATTGACCGACCTTTACATCGTAGTTCGGTGTGAAGTAGGACCTAATCACTCGGGATTAGTTTTTGAAAAGTAATGGGGGACATGCGCATTTAATGTGGTTTTATCACTGAGACACTTCATCACCCACTTTTGAATTTGAGCTAGCTGTCCTTAAACATTCGAAGATTTTCCTTTTCCGAATTTGAGTGAGTCGTCCTTAAACATTTGAAGATTTCCCCTTCCCAGCTTCATCCAGTGTCATGGGCGTATGTGAGGGTCTTTCAATTGTCTGCCAAACGCATGTCCTAGAAGCCTTTTATTGCCTTATTCCTCAACCTTTTCCCTCAGAGGCGCACTTCTCTAGACAACTTTTGTAAGCAGGGTCTTCTTCAGCTTCACTCATTTGTCTCTTGATACGACCCCTTTATTATAGATATGGGTGATTTTTTTAGACACTTTCTCTTAGTGAAACCTTCACTCCTACAACTCATTCTACTTTCTATTATATCCCTGTTATTTCTCCTTAATATTTTCTGGTTTCATATCCTAAGTATATGTCTAAGATCCACTTCAATTAGGATGTTGTCTCTTATTGTACCCAAACAGGTTCTCTTTCCCCAGACAGGGTGATAATGAAGGAGGAGATGCAATCTTTGTTTCAAGGACTTGGTTATGAGGGAGAGTTCGGCCCCGGTGAGGTGCCCCTTACTAAAGTGAAAAAGGCAGATTGATACTTGCTTTATCTTAAGTGCAGTTAGTCTTCGAGAGATGAGAAATATTTTTTGTGAGAGTGGAGTCTTCATGATATTTTTTAACATGCGTGATTACATTTGGCAGATAGCGGATAAAATTAGCAAATTGAACATGTTTTGCCACCTTGCCGATGCTCAAGGCATCCGAGCTGTTGTGAATACTAGGACTTCTTCTGCATCCACTCCTAGTCCGACCCCATCTCCTACCCAGACTATAAAAGCAATGTATTCTATCCACGAGGTGGATCATATTATGGATGATGCAGCCATTTTGGTACTGAGGGAACCAACTTCGCCCTCTATTTCGACTAAGAGGGCTCGGTAAAAAGAAAGATAATCTCCTTGTGTTGAGGCTTCTCCTAAACAAACTCACTTTATTGAGGGCAATGCTTCTACGAAGGTGAATTCTTTTATAAAGATGCCAGACATTTTTTCTTTCTGACTTCCATGCACTCTTGAAGAAGTTGCTGATATTGTTTCAACATTAGATTTATCCTTCGTTTAGAACCTTCATGGGAGGTATAAGATGAAAATGGCTTCTGAGCTTGCTTACAACATGTTCAAAGTTGCTTCTAACTTATGTCTCATTTCTGTTGGGCAGGGTGATGTATTAGCCTCGGGTAGTCCCTTCAAGGAAAGGGATACTTGAAAAGGAAAGGGTGAAGCTAAAGAGTTGAAGTGTGTCAACCTTCAAAAGGGGCTTCTTACGTTGTTGGAGGAAGCTAAGTTTGTTAACTCTTTCCAAAAGGTCGTGACAACACATGGGTCTCCTTCTTCCTTGGCGGCTCGTATGGCGGAGCTAAAAGATGCCCTCAGAGGTGCAGAGGAGTGTTATGAGGTTGCTTCCACTTTGATTAAGGAGAAGGTTAGCTAGGTGAAAAAATACTTGAAATTTCTCTAAGACGAGGTGGTCGGCATGAGGCGGACGCTCTATGATTCTCTTGAACAGACTATGCGTTGTGGTTGCAGTTCTTGAACGAGTTTTAGCATGCACTCCTTAAATAGATTTTACCCTAATCCTACTTGTACGCATCATTCTTTGGGACAAATGCTTATCAGTTCCTTTAAGAAGCCTGAAAAAGAACTCTATGATGGATTGCAAGTGCATAAAATTTTTTTTTTCCAATAGTTGAACCATAAACCTTAATCCTAACTCGTACGCATCATTCTTTGGGATATGTGCTTATCATTTCCTTTATGAAGCTTGAAAAAAGAACTCTATGATGGATTGCAAGTGTAGAAAACCATTTTCCAATGGTTGAAACAGATATTTCCTTTAGAAGTTGGATGCATTCAATCCATATAACATTTTCCAATGTTTGGAATAGATAATTCCTCACAGCTAAGAAGTTGGATTTATTACAATATTCTGTTTTAATATTATGTGTAAACAATGCAACTTAAAAAAAGATTTTGCACCTCAGTTTTCCTAAAAACCGATGGGATAATTTAGTGTTGAAATTAAGGATATTTATCACCATCCTTAATCAAATCCTCGCCGTCCATTTCATGGCTATCAACGCTCAAGACACTACCATTAATGATTCACGTGAAACATAAATAACTTCCATTATAAAAGCATTCTGAATATCAAAAATTGATAATGAAACATCATGAAGTGCTTGAAACTATCATACACTTTAAGGTTTGCAAAAGTGTTTGCTATGAAGAGTTCTCTATGATGGACTGCAAGAGCAGAAAATTATTTGGGTTTAAGGTTTGTGTTCTTAAATATTTATTTTGGCAGAAAATCATTTATTTATCTAATTTTTTTGTCTAACCCTTTTTTTTCTTCATATCAGAAACAAAGACAAGCAAAAGCCATAGAAAATATTATGCACCCATCATTTGATCTTTTCCAAAATTATATGATTTAAAGATCTAAAATCTTTATCTTGGGGAAACTAATTTTTTCTGTGTAAACAGTGTAATATTTTGAGTAAACAATGTTGTTTGTAAACAAATTATTTTATTAATTTTCTATGTAAATAATGTAACGAGTTTTAATTAAAAAAAACTAATTTACGCTTCAGTTTTATACTTTTATTGATAAACCTATATATATATATATATATATGAGGCGTTAGTATTGTAAATAATAAAAGTGCAGATGATGGGGTTCGAACCCATGCGCAAATAATTTTACCTATCGGTGTTTTAAAAAACGAGGTGTTAAGTCGTTACTTTTTATGATGCCCTTCGTTACCTCGTTTCTATAGCCGAGATAAAATGCATTTCGCGTCCGAGGTTAAAAGCACTTTTTATAGTAGTATACCCAAAATTGCGTTTAATAAACCTCATATGTAAGATGTACGTTTGAGCCGTATCAGAATCGCAGAAATGCGTTAAGTCTATATTGAATATGTGGTTGACTCTGGAGTGTGTTTAAGCCATATCAAAATCGCAAAATTACGTTAATCACACATAATCCAATTGACCTACTACATGTCATCCATTAATTGACACATACTATTTGTTTCCACACTTTTATTTACCAAAAATAAAAAGACCATAACTATTTAAAAATAAAATAGAAAGATTATTCCGCGAACATATGTCAACATGATAAAGAGACCAAAATTATAATTTAATCTTTTTAATTAATATGAAAAAAATTTATAAACCACCTAAATTTTTAAAATAAAGCTAGTAACTCATATTATCATGTACTATAGATAATTAAGGAAATCTAGAGGAGTAATTGCTTCCCTAAAATGCAAGCATACTAATGAATAACAAACAACTAGTACTAGTAAGCATGATTATGCCTCTTGATACTTCTAGGAAATAATTGTGTCTATTAAGTTTTTTCCTACCAACTAACCCCAAATATGTTAAATAACGATAAACTTAAAAAGATGAAGTGTATGGTAGTACCACTATTTGTAAATATAAATTTTTTTCATCGATCACATATTAAATGACATTACATTTCAAATGTATGCAATCTATAGAAAAATAGTTAATTAAATTAAATATTTTTAGTTAGTAAAATTATTACATACAAAATTTTATAAATTTAATTTATTTTGTAAAAGAAAAGTTGCATTAGCAATCTAAAGTAATAAAAATAAAAATATAATTTTTTTCAGACGAGACATGAGAGTGTATAGTTAATTGCTCTAGAATATGTAAAGGTCTAATAGGGTAACACATGTTGAGAATCAAGTGTGAGTGTGGATAATAGTCCCACATTGGAAATGTGTGTGGTGACTTGAGCATATATAAGTGGGAGAACCCACTCACCTATCACCTTAAGGTTTTAGGTGGAGAAGTGGTGTCTCTCCCACAAAGGTGTGTTGCTCAAAGGAATGTCCCGGAATTAACGATGCTCCCGACTCGACCCTCCCCCGATGTTGCGCTAACAATGGTATCATGAGCCTTTGGTTCGAGAAAAAGGGACCGGCTAAAAACTTGTAGTTGAAAGATACAAGTGTATGTGGAAGAGAGAGCTTCCACATGAGGGGGAGCATTGTGTAAGACTCACACTTGAGGGGGAGTGTTGAGAATCAAGTGTGAGTGTGGATAATAGTCCCACATTGGGAATGTGTGTGGTGACTTGAGCATATATAAGTGGGAGAACCCACTCACCTATCACCTTAAGGTTTTAGGTGGAGAAGTGGTGTCTCTCCCACAAACGTGTGTTGCTCAAAAGAATGTCCCGGAATTAACGATGCTCCCGACTCGACCCTCCCCCGATGTTGCGCTAACAACACAAATCATAGGATTCCCCAAAATAGAGTTTCTGCATGGTTGAGAAATTTACAAATTTTAAGGGTTGTAATCACAATAATTATGTTCAAAATCAATCATAAACAAAATTTCATTATGATTTATTTTTGTTGAGATAGCTTTTACTCATTAAATTTTCTAATTTTGATAATTTTAAAAAAAATTAACCTTCAGCAAAGAAAAATATGTTTGCCTTAATAAATTATACCATTTTATAAGTGATTTTTCTATATTATTTTTTATATGAATTAGTTATCTTGAATTAAATTAAATAATTAAATAATATGTTTGAGTATTATAACACTCGAATTAAATTAAATAAAATTAATTAAAAAAAACAACATTCACATAACATTTTTCAATATGAAGTAGGTGGTGCAATCCAAGTGTTTATCAATTCAGTAGAAACGTGACTGCCTAAAACACCATTTACATCTCTTGTCTAAGAAGCAATCTATAAACACATTGACTTCATGAAAAATTGCCATGAAAATAAACATTTATAATTTTCTATGATGAAACAATGTGGAGGTTGAAGGTGTGACAACTTTAGATCAATAAGATGATTATTTTCTTTTTACAATAAGGCACAACAAGACCATTGTTGAAAAAGTAGGTAAATAAAGAGACTCCTTTTACTAGAATGTCAAAGAAAGGTTTGAGAACTTGAAGAAAAGATAAGGAAGCATGTCCTCAATTTTATATCATGTTGTTGGCCATCCATTCTCACCACCATAAAGTCATTACTCAATTGGATTCTTCCTTTTTGGATTCTTCTTAATGGTGATTCTTAATCTTAAATACCCACCTCTAATCACCCTCTAATCCTCATGGACTTCCCTTTGGCTCTTTTTCCCTTACTAGTCTTCATAGTAAACAATGTTTCATCATTTTAATTACAAGCACCTTTACATAATACACGATTAACAATTATCCGAGTTTTATCCTAAGATATCTTTGCCCAATTATAAACTGAATCGACTTAATCAACTGAGTTGAGTTAGTTGAATTCACTTTTTAGAAAATAAACAACTAAAATGTTGTATATTCGATTTCACGTTACTACATCTGTATTCTTCCACAACTATCAACTCAACTGATTTAACGGCACCTGATTTTACTAATGGTGAATAGTAAAATTATTTTAAAGAATTTTTACATCATTTTAGATGAATCGGACGGTTGAGATTAAAAGTTGAGCAAAGTGTCACAATTTCCAACTAGAAAATAGAAGAACTCACACACTCTTCTCTTCCACCATAGACATTCTTTCACTCTTTGCATCTTCACTTTCTTCTCAGAAATTGCAAATTCATTATCTCTCTTTCTCTGTGAAAAGGGTCTGAATTTACCTCATAATTATCACAAATCTTCGTTGTTAGCAAATTCTATCACAATTTCAGAGAAATTCAACACCGCAACAACCTTAAACACTTTGATATGTCATCAGATATAAGCTAAATTTCGGAATTAAGCTTCAAGAACATAAGGTGTTTGTTTAAATGCGCGTTAATTTTATGGCAATTGGGAAATTTTGTTGTGCTAGTTGTTTTGTTTTTCAGCGTAATTGAGGGTTTGGTTGTGTTTAATTTAGCGATTGTGAGGTAAAGTTTGAAGCTTTTGTTGGTGGGGTGGTGGGAATTTTGTGGTGTGAGTGATGGGTGGGGATCGTGTGTTACTATTACAATCTGTTGGAAAAGAACCGCCATTAAAACGGCGAGCTGGGTTGCGGAGGAAGCAAGCTGGAAGAGGGTCTTACAGAGGGAGCTAGATAGTTAGGGGAAAGTTGATTGATTGGTTCTTTCTGTGTGATTGGATTTGGGGGGTTTTTTTGGTCTTTTTTTTTTGGAGGTTTCAAGGTTTGTAAGTTTTTAAAGGAACAAGAAGATGGGTAGCAATTTGCATCAACTACTCAGAAGTCTTTGTTTCAATACTCATTGGAATTATGCTATATTTTGGAAGCTCAAGCATTGTGCTCCAAATCCAATGTATGTTATTACTACAACTTTTGGTCATTTGGTTATGTTACGAATGAGCTTCGCACAAAGAGTTATGTATCATTACTTTAAATTTTTGAGGCGTGGTACTTTTTTTGTTGCAGGATCTTAACATTGGAGGATGCTTACTGTGACAATTCGGATTATTTTGACGCTTCAGAAAATAAGACCTTGGAACAGATTAAGGGTGGGAAATTTTCACATGAAGCTTTGGGGTTAGCTGTGGCAAAAATGTCGTATAATGTTTACTCATTAGGGGAAGGGTATGAATAATCAAATGTAACATTTTACTTGAGATTTGAAACTTTTGATTACGTAGTGCTTGTCCTAAGATCCTTCTTTGTGTACAGTGTTGTTGGACAGGTAGCTGTTACTGGAAAACATCGGTGGATCTGTGCAGATGATCAAGTTACAAGTTCTGACTTGTCTTTTGAGGTGAGAATTCAAGTTACAAGTTACAAGTTTTGAAGGTCTTTACATGGTATTGGACAAGTACATGTCACTATCCAGCTAAACTTGCAACCGTTCTCATTCTTTTCCTCTTTTTGGTTTGATTTTCAGTTTACTGATTTGTGGCAAACACAGTTTTCTGCTGGAATTAGGGTAAGCTAACTGATCTCTTAGAATTGGAAGAGTGAACTTCACATGTCTATCTAGAAATTAGAATTGCGTCATGATACCAACAGTAATAGTACCAAGCAGTATTGTTAAATAATGTCTATAGAGCTATAGCATAGCAGAATTTGAACAAAACGTTGGTGACATGCTATATAGTACAAAGTGTTGTCAAATAGTGGCTATAGCAGCGTTATAGCACTGCTGTGTAACGGAATTAAAACAGACCGCTATTTTCTATGATCCGCGATTGACAACAATGATACCGAGCCATTATAGGGTTCTGGCTTAATGTTCTTATTTCACTAGTTGCAACCAAATTATATTGAAATCATATAATGTTGCATTCCATTTTAGAGTAATTATTACGAGAAACCTAGAGATTCTTTGATAGAAAATAATGCATCACTTTACTTTGTCTGCACTGAAGTTTTTCATTGACAAAGCTTTTACTTTGCCTTGTAGACAATTGTTGTTGTGTCTGTAGTCCCACTCGGCGTTGTTCAGCTTGGATCTCTAATAAAAGTAAGATGAGTACTTTTTAATGTTTATTTCCTTTGATCGAGCAACATACTATCTCTTCAAGATTCTGTTCATAGCAGACCTTGTATGTATCAGGACCATTCGTGTATTTAATGATTATTCGTGCTCTTTTGCTTGAATGTATCAGGACCATTCGTGTATTTAATCTCGTTGGTATAATTAGTTGATTTTTTTTTTTTGGAAATAATTAGTTGAATTTTTTCTCTTCGAAATGTGCTATGATTTTGATAGAGTGTAGGATATTCCCTGGATATAAGCTCATTTGGAAATTCATTTATTATGTAAAACACTTGACAATTTGCATTGCTTCTGTCACCCTTGGCTGCAGGTGAATGAAGATATGGGAGTTATTAATCATATAAGAAACCTTTTTTTGTTTACTCAAGATTACTCAATAGACCACATTCCTAGTCAAATACAACATAGTTTGAAGAGCTCTTCATCTCATGTAAGCTTCTTCGTCATGGACCAGGATTGCCTATAGTAATTATTACACAGTAGTCAATATCGGCATTTGACTTGAGATTTAATGATTTACACATACATTAAGTCAAATTTAAACGATCTCAATCATCGATTTAGATTGGATGGTCGAGACCAGTAACTGCATGACACAGTTATTAGTTATTACAGCTAATCTATTTTGAACATTATCACGAGGTTTATATTTCTTATTTTTTTCAGCAGGATATTTTGATGGAAAAATCATCTTCAGATATTATGCCTGCATGCATGACGAATGAAACAGTGGATGTTTTGATGCCCCTTCAATGTTCTGGGAGGAACAGTGCAACTAATTCTGCTTATTGGGAAATGGGTGATGATGTGATCAAGCACGAAATACCCGAGCTCAATAGTGATGTGAGTCCCATTTTGCTTCAGTCGACGTTTGATATGATTAACGTGAAGCATCAGGAATTTGGAGAGATAAGGCCTCTAAGTGCGAGGGAGTGTGCAGGGGGCAGTGATGGCCACAAAAATATGAGATTAGAATCGGAACAAAATTTATCATCATTTTTGAACAATTCTCTTATAAATAATGATGGCGTCAGCGATTTGATACACCATTCAGAAAAGTCCAGAGTTGATTCTGCATGCTTTCCTACAGATTTTCTAGAAGCATATGTTTCAGAAAGTGACAAATCTCATAAACACTGCAAAAAGTCAGAGTTTTGGACTGTGCCTTGTGGCAAGGATACCTCCTATACACAGTTGAGTTTTCCGGCTGGCTGTGAACTACACGAAGCACTTGGACCAGCATCTTTGAAAGGGAGCAAATATTTGGATTCGCTGGCACAGGTTAATCAAGATGTGAAAATTATGGATATGCCAGACACAGTTAACACTAGTCAATCAACTCCAGAGCATCTTTTGGAAGCAATGGTGGCCAATATTTGTCACAGTAGTAATAATGATGTTAATAGTGAATCATCATTTTATAGATCAAAGCAATCTGCAATAAGTTCTGGCAAAAAACCTGAAGTTTCTATTCAAAATGTGACTGTTAATCCAGAAAGCTATTCAATAGATCATCCTTCTCTTTTCAGAGAGGAAAAACACCATTGTTTGAGCTCATCGTCAGGGGTATGTGGTGTTATGTCATCTCAAGGCATTTCATCTCTATGTCCTAGTGCTTGTAGTGAACAACTCGAAAGGTCATCTGAACCATCTAAGAACATCAAAAAGAGAGCTAGACCTGGAGAAAGTTGCAGACCTCGGCCAAGAGACAGGCAACTGATCCAAGATCGAATTAAGGAGCTGAGAGAGTTGGTTCCAAATGGTGCAAAGGTATCTTGTTGTACCTTTTTTCTTACCATTTTTTGGTTTACGTGATGGTTGCAATTCTGGTTCATTTGACTAAACATTTTATGTTAACTCCAACAGTGCAGTATTGATTCACTACTGGAGCGCTCGATAAAGCACATGCTCTTTCTGCAAAGCATAACTAAGCATGCTGACAAGCTAACAAAATTCGCTGATTCTAAATCAAAGGTAAGGTAGTAAGGTTTAAAGGGATTTGAGAAATATATCCTCTGGTCTGTCATATGTAAAAAACTAACACTCCTGCATTTAAATTCAAATGACCCCGTTATAAAATTCTGTTGTTTTTTCTGTTCTTTAACACTCTTGCAATTTCACAGTTGCATCATGTGGAAGCAGACATTCTTGGATCCTCTAGTAGTGAGCAGGGTTCAAGTTGGGCAATGGAGGTAGGGGGTCATCTAAAAGTTCATTCAATATTAGTGGAGAATCTTAGCAAGAACGGACAGATGCTTGTTGAGGTACGTATGAGTATGACTTGAAAATTACGATTTGATTTGTTGATTAAAAACTATAATACGCAAGTACAAAATGAAAAACCTTGCTGATGGAAAATGGAGTTGGTTTGGACTCGTAATCATCTATTGCATACATTTTCTATTTTAATTCTGACTTTTTTGCTGTAGATGCTATGTGAAGAATGGAGCCATTTTCTTGAAATAGCGGAAGCCATAAGAAGCTTAGGCCTTACAATTGTGAAGGGTGCAACAAAAACTCGCGATGACAAGATGTTAATATGCTTTATTGTTGAGGTAAGCAAGATACATTGTCAAATAGAAACTGCAACATGGCTTTATCATGTCCTTATATTAGCTATCTAGTGATTATTGTTGACGGCCACATTGCGTCTCAGGTTGAAAACAACAAAAATGTACACCGATTGGACATCTTGTGGCCGCTTGTTCAGATACTGCAATCCAAGAGCACTGCAGCAACAGTAACTGGTTGATTCGTAGAAACTTCACAGCCCTTTATTTGTTGCCAGAACTCATTATTGATCACTGAAATGATGCTCAGGATTTCTTACCCTTGTGTGTTCAAGACTCTAATTGCTGTTTTTCTTAAAGCTGGTTTGAATTTTGAGTGTTTGTTTGTGTTTGGCATTGAAATAATACAATGCATTGACCCCTTCTTACTCTTAGTGCCACTTTTTATGTTCCAGACTTATGCTTTGATGATCATTTAAAAATATAGCCTTGTGAGCTTAATAAGTAAACTATGGAAGATCAACAAACCTATACAGGTTGCTTATGCTCATGGAGGGTCCAACTGGAACATAAGGTGGCATGTGTTTGTATTGAAATGTGATTATTAATTATCAATAATGTAAAATCAAATTTTAGTTTCTATAAATTCATGAAGTTATTTTAACTAACTTGCAGTTTCTGAAAACATTAAAAAGTGGTTGGACATGTGGTTGGCTTGAATAGTAAGGGACTGATAGTATCTTTAAGTTCAAATAGTGTTGGGTTTTTAAATCTATTTCAATATTACAAAATTGACTCTTAAGCTTAAAGAAGCCACTCTTTGTAATCTTTTTTCAGCCTATACCTTTAATTTATGTGAAATTTGGAATTTTTTTAATACACCACCCCACATACTATTGGGCATGTTGCATAAATAATGTGAGATTTGGTTTTTGTCAATTTACGAATATAAATAGTAGATGATCTGAATGAGAGATTCTAATATCATGATATATTTTATACAATGTTAAACTCAATTGTACAAAATCAATTTTTAAGAGTTAAGAGTTCCACAATCAAATGTTAAACTCAATTGTGCAAAATCAATTTTAAGAGTCAAGAGTTCCACAATCAAATGCAATAGTATTGGATGTGAAAGTATGCTAAGAGTTCCATAATCAGATATAACATATGTTTATAAGTGTAAACAATTTTTACCTTCTATATCAGTTTTGTAATGTAGGGTGAAGTTCAACTAAAATTTTAAAAATAACACATCATTAACAAGATTAGGGGATTGAAGATAGACATGACGGCAACTTAGAAACTACTCCCTCTTCTCTCAATGATTGATTTATTTGGAATAAAATAGTGTTCCAAAATGAATAATTCATTTTAATTTTTAATATTATGTTTCTTTAAGTCAATCCTAATAAATTGTATCATTGAGATGCTCTAAGAATGTATGTTTATAGAATTAATTATCTATACCTATATCTAAAGAGGATAGGGAAAATGGACTGACCTATTTTTTTTCCCTAAACTACCCTTTAACCGCTGATGTATTTACTAGAAAACCACTCCAATAATTGTCGGGAGTTACAAAGACAAGTGCCACTAATATCATATAAACTCTACAAAAACTACTGCATATTTCGAAAAAGAAGTTAGTTTTTTCATGGGTGAATTGCTTTCTTACTTGCAACGGCAAACACTAACAATTAGACATAAACCATTATTCTTTCTTTTTACAATTGAGACATGGATGTTTTTCTTCCTATAATTGATAAATAGGAGTTTTTATCTATAAAGTCACTGTTAATGCAAATAGAGCATTCTCATAAACATGCTTCTAAAACACAAACAGAAAATTCTCCGGCCATTTTCTTCCAATATTATGTACTTTCTTAATCTCCCAATATTATGTACTTTCTTAATCTAATATTTTTATTAATTTTTCTTCCATTATTATGTCTGAATCTATTATTTTTTAAACTTTTTTCTATTTTTATTCATTATCCTAATCCTAATATTATAGTTTCATTCTGCATATATCACACCACCAAAATTTTCTCATAAATTCATAATCACTTTCCATCCTCTTTTTTAATGCATTGATTTGGACATTACTTTCACTTTTAATTATCATCTTTTACAGTGTATTATGAAGCAAAATTATGAATTATGATACAAATTTGTTGTATTGTTTATTGCTTTTAACCATCTTTCATTTTTATTATTTGACAGAATAAACTAACAAAAATCATAAAGAGGATGCATTTAATTTACAATTTATTATATTTGTTCTTATGTTTTCTTAAATATTCACGTTTCAAGAAAAATAACTTCTATATAATGATATGAGATTGAAATTTGCCTTTAAAAATTGCGATGCAGATTTTTTAACATACTAGCGTGAAATATTTTTACATAATCAATTTAATATATTAAAGTATTAATGTATATGTCATTTTGATATATTTAGAGACAATTCATAGTATCTCACACAATGTGAAATTTAGTTTTTTGATAAGTAGTAATTTATTTTTTTTAATTTTGCATTTTAATTACAGTTATTTTTTTATCTTTCATCATTTAACACTGGTTGTATGAATTTATAAATTAGTAAATTTAATGATTTTTTTTATTTAAGGATTGAAATAATTTTTAATACCATCTTTTATTGTTGTGTATATCATCATATTAACATGTATTTAAAAATAAGTTAATATTATGTAAATAGTTAACAATAGATAGATCATACATGTTATCATTATCATCACCAAATCAAAACACATTGAATTAACATTTCAAAAACAAAGTTGAATATATTTGAAATTGATGAAGATTTACACTCAAAAATTCAATTTCACATAAGAAAAGCAAATAAAGAATAACAAAAATAGATATATCTAATTATGAATAGCAATGTAAAAAGTTGGAACGATAGAAAAAGGAACAAATTATTCTTTTTCCTCTACTCGCTTTCTTTCATTCATGCAAGTAATAGAAACAAAATACAACATTAAAATTTGATCATATAAAAGGGAGGGAGGGAGGGAGACAGAGAGTTTTTAGTCTTTAGTAAACTAGAGTTATTGTATTTTTCATAAATTTTAAACATCATTATCAGTTTTTTGCATTGTTAAACTGGTCTTGAAAATACTTTATATTTAGTGTTGAATAATGTGACTTCGATAATAGATTACTAAAACATATTTAAAGTGAATACTTATATTCTTACTAATATTTTTTTTAAAGGATAAATGCGAAAAACATCATAAAAGAAGCACATTTTTGCTTTGCTTCTCCTTCAATTCACATATATGGGCATTAAAAAAGCGAACAAACATTCACATGAGGGAGAGAGAGATGGGAGAGGGAGAGGGAGGAAGAGGGAGAGGAAGAGGGGGAGAGGGAGGGGAGAGAGAGATAGAGAGAGGGGAGGGAGAGAGGGAGAGGGAAAAAGGGAAGGAGAGAGATTGCAGATCACAAATTTTACCCAAAAATTTTCATTTACATTTTGACGCTGTGCGCATTAAAAAAGCGGATAAACGGGCACGAGAGTGCCCGTTTAGACGCTAGTAGTTATAATTTTCTTATTTTAGTTCGATCATAAAACTAATCTTTCTCTTTTGGTTTTGTTTGATAAAAATAACGATTGTCTAATAAGTTAACTGGTAATTTATAATGATGGTCGATGGCTAATGATTGATAGACTCCGTTTGATAAAAATATTGATTGATTGATAAGTTAGCTGATAGTTTATAGTTTATGTTTGATAGCTTATAACTTATAATTGATCGTTGATGAGTAATAGCCGATAAGCTAATTAAAATATTTTGTAAAATTAATAGTTCAAATAATTTATAAATGTAAGATGACAGAAAAAAATTGTCGATCAGCATATTGGATTTTTTTTTCGGTAAAAAATGTAGTTGAACCATCTTACATCCGCTAATTTAAAGTTTCTTCTATTA
Source organism: Vicia villosa (assembly GCF_029867415.1). Taxonomy (NCBI): domain Eukaryota; kingdom Viridiplantae; phylum Streptophyta; class Magnoliopsida; order Fabales; family Fabaceae; genus Vicia; species Vicia villosa. Next base: position 134,705,179 of record NC_081185.1, read on the forward strand.
GCGGAATTACCCTTTTTTCTTGAGTTGTTCATCCTCAAATTTGTTAATTGAAAGAAATTCGACTTAGTGGATTTGTCTTGATTCTTTGGCCTTCTTTCTTATCATCATTCCCTAATGGAATAATGTCCTGATTAGTGAATTGTTTGGCTTCTTGCTTCCTTTGTTTTCAATGCGGATTCTTGACTCTTAAATTTGATGTCAATCTTTGATACCTAACAGAATAATCTGTGATATTTTAGGATCATTTCAAACATTTAGGACAATCCAAATATACACACAAATTGAAGGCTTTATATTTACTTATTGGTCAAGTGAATAAGTGTTCGAAATTGAATATGATTTTCAATTAAAATACACATTTATCAATCTTTTTTGGAGGGATGGGACATTTTGGAGGATGTTGCAAACTCAAAAGCAATTTAGCCTATTTACACATAGCTAGAGCCTAAAGGCGGATGAGGATTTAAACAAAATGATCGAGGAATTGAAGGTTGATCCTAATGCTCATCTGTATTACAATTTGGAGTAGAATAGGTTACCCTATAAAAGGGGATTAATCCTAACCTCAAAATACAATATGGATTCTAAATTTGTTGTATGTGGGACTGGAAATGAGTCGAGTCGAGTCGAACTCGCCTCAGCTCAATTTGACTCGTTAAGAATTGGCCGAGTTCGAGTTTTTGATGAACTTTTTTTCCAACTCAAACTCGACTCGTTAAGAATTGGCCGAGTTTGAGTTCGAGTTTATCTCGAACTTTTTTTTCAAGTCAAATTTGACTTGTTAGAAGTTCACGAACATCTCGATTCAGCTCGGTAGGTTTATCTTTTTAGGTTCAACTCGCTTATTTCACGGGCTTAAAAGTAATTTTTTAAAGTCTATTCTTTTACATATATATTTGACATTTTAAATTAATATTTTTTAAATAAAAAATATAGAAATAAAATAAAAGTTATAAGATTGGAATTTGTAAGACGTAATTTTATTTGTATAATTATTTGTAGAAATATTTTGCTCACTAGAGAATATAAATTATCAATTAAACCTGTTAGATTAAAATAAAATATGATACTAAGATTTAGAGCAAATATTTAAACTTACTATTAAAGACAATATAATCTATCTCATATATAATCGAGTTGACTCATGAACCTAACGAGTCGAACTATCTATAATTCAAATTCAGCTCATTTAGTTAACGAACTTAGTTTTTAGCTCATACTCAGCTCATTTGGTTCATGAACCTAGTTCAACGATTTAATTTTCGAATCGAATTTCAAACTATTTTCGAGTTAGTTGGGTTCATTGCCAGCCCTAGTTGTCTGAATTTCATACCACACCGACTACTTGGTGGAATTTTCAAAAATAACATGAGGTTGGCACAGTCCTCCTACTGGGAGGAAATGAAAGGGGGTGTGAAACAATTTATTGTCAAATGCCATGTTTGTCAGTGCCGTAAGTACATGGCAGCCTCGTCACAAGGTTTGTTCCAACCTTTACCTATACCGGATTCTATATAGGAGGAGGTTAATCCGTGTCACAAGATCTAATGGCAATGAGGTTTTGAAGTACTTATCATTTGCAACATGCATAACACCACCATGTTCAGGAACTTGATGTTCCCAAAAAGGTCACAAGGTGAAAATACAATCGGCACAACCAAAGACCTTTTCAAGATGTTTTGTTTCATAATTGCTTCTATCCCAGACCACCGTCATAGATGGTCCACCATGCACCTTATTATTTTACCATTCAATGTGGCAATAAATAGTGTTACTGTCCTATCAAACCTAATTTTAAACCCACCATTGATGTTCTCCAACCAATCCTGTTTATAAAAATTATATCATTAATTGTTACAGTACTTCTCTAAACACAATCTGATAGAAATATATCCATTCATCTGAACCAACAAAAAGATTAGACAATACTCCAAACAAAAACTCACTGCCCAAGAGATAATTCTTTCAAACTCGCCATCTTTGTCATGGCGGGTTAGACAAAATCAAGTCAATTCTTTCAAACTCAACACAGTAGAAAATAAACATTAAGTCAGGTGAAAAGGAACACAGAATTATATGATGGCAAAGCAGCAATTTTCAACGTCCACACTTTTAAGACCATTAAAAAAATGAAATCAGCACTCTCTTAAGTTCGAGCAAACAGGCTCTAATCATGCATTTTAACCCCTCTTGGTGGACAAGTTTAGCAATTGAAAGATAGTTCACAATGTCAAACAATAGAACAATATATGCATACATAAATTATGTGTAATCCATGAGACTAATGCTACACCTACAATACTCATCGGATGGGAGATTTGTGCTGTGCCAGACAAACACTCAAGATAGTTCCTGGGAAATTTGGGAATAGGAATTCTGAACATTGAACAACCAGGGAACCTTCTTGCAAAATGAGACCTTAAATTACGGCTGCTAGTAGGTTTTTGTTTTGGGAACCTTCTTCTTGGGTTGCCTTCTAGGAATGGAGTTCTTCATCCCAATAAAAAACAATAAAGCCCCGAAGAGAGCCAAATTCTGCAAGGAGTAATACCATACCATTTAATAAACAATTGCAATAAAATAATACATGAAGGAACATTGCGACAGTAGATTGAAATCAGAAATCAGGCAACATGAAGATAAAATTAGAAAATCAATAAGCCCACTGCTCTGACCTGGGTAAATTTGATGAAAAGTTGAATATATTCTCTGTCCTCTGTATCGTAATTATAGAAATCATACAATATTGGAGCGGTAATCAACTGATGCAAAAGCTACACGGAAAAAAGAACCATATTAAACAGAGATGAAAATAAAGTTATAAACTCAATTGCATGGAGAGAATTTAAACTACAAACCAGAAGTGTAGCTCCAAGCGAACTGCCGAGTATGAAAAGAATCCCTCCAATGCCCTTGAGAGCAATAGCTCCAGCAACTAAAAATTTTATCTGTTGGTGATGTGACATAAACTATATTATATAAATAAACACAAATATTCTAGATACAAAGCAAAGTAATATGCATGTGAAAAGGAGTATCTGATCAAACATGGGTACATGTAGGTAAAATGATAACTATATCCATAACAGATAAAATGATGAAAGAAAATTCAATTATTGTCCAACACTATAGTACATCATGCTGAGAACCCAAAACTATACAAGGGCAAGTAGGCAAGCAAATATAAGTTTCAAGGCCAACATAATTAACAGAACGCGTGTACAGATTAATACTTTTTAGGTTAATACTTTGTCCGGGCAACTTGATAGTCATTTTTTCCGAATGAAAAATGCTAGCTAGTGAATAATATGTCGGGCGTGGGAATCAAGCCAACCACCAAACTTAATTCTATCACCCCAACCCAACCACCAGGCCAACTTCATATCCCCTACATAATAGTCTTATCCAAACCCATGCAATTAAGGCAAATGTATTATATTAGTTACCCTCGTAGGTTTTCATCTACAATTAAATCAGACTTCTCACATCATCCTTTATAACAGAAAAATGAATGATCATTACAAAATTCTTAAGCAGTTTCAAACTACATGCTGGACCTCACTTTAACTTTCTTTTTCCTTGTTTACACTTGTGCTTTTTAATTTTAAATCATGATTTCTTGACATAATTGATACTGAGAAAGAGGGACTAACATCAATTTCTGGAAGTTGGAAGCCAACATGTGAACCAACTTTAGCAATAAAGGCATCAAATTTCGGTCTGATTGCTTTTGCTGCAGGTCCCCCATCAACTCCATAGTCATGAAATCTGCAAGGGAGGGAAAATAAAGAAAATTCATAAAGAGAATCATTAACAAACAAATGCTTCAATAATTCAAACGTCGAATTAAAATAAGTTCCAGCTCCAAATTTCTGATTAATCACAAACAGTAAGTTCTAGACATAACCTGCAACTATCTCAAGAAGTATGTAAAGAATAATCTCATAAACCATATGACTAAATTGAAGTGACCCGTTTTAGTTAGAAAATAAACATGTTAGAGTGTAGAGAATAAAGGGGGCACAATATTCACATGATTCCACATAAATCAGAAATCACAATCCACTAGTAATAAGAAACCCAGTGTACAATTGAGATTTAGATCATAGATTAGAGATCAGGGATCAGCCAGTTGGCTAAGGCTTGGGACCTGAGAGTGTGCTCCACTCAAGGTCTCAGGTTAAGGATATCAAATTTTCAAATGTTGATATTAAATTTTCAAACAATGAGAGATCCTACTATTTAGCTAGAAGTCATAATTATGATAAAATAATTTCAAATCCATCCTTTCTATGATTGCCGGTGAAAAAACCTATCCAAACTAGCTCCAAATTTATCATTTTTTCAGCAAATTTCCCAGTTTGACAATAGCCTCTATAGTAATATATCACAGCTCTTAACTCATATATCTAATACAATAAAACAAAACAGATCCAGAAAAATATCCACTTTACATAGATCTACTGAACAATATTTCTCATACAAATCATTCAGCCTCAAACACAACAGATCCAAGTACAAGAACTACCACAACAACAATTCAGTAGAAAAACAAACATAAACACCATAGATTTCAAGCAATTATAAAACTAATCAACATGCATGTGATTTTCCAAAGATAAAAATGAAAACATTAAGATTAGGGCAGAAAGTGAACTAACTCTTGGTAAGCAGAGAGGATGAAGACGGAGGCGAAGAGGACTCTTCCGAGGAAAGAAGCGAACGCCATTGTTGAGATTCTAGAGAGAGAAAGAGGAGAGAGAAACTAGGGTTGAGTGGAATTTAGTGTTGTTTTTCCCGGTCAGAGGTAGAACAAGACTAAAGAGAAAAGAGAGCGCCAGCGAAAATTGAAAATGAGAGAGGTTATAATAGTCTTTTTGTTCTGGATAAAGGGTACAACGGTCTAATAAAGTAACGTAACTACTTTTTGTCACTCTAATGGGCTGTTTTAATGACAAACTTGGCCCAACAACAACTAATGTAATAAACTACTTTATACACCTCCCTTTTCATAAGTTTTAATTTGATATCTAATAATAAGCTTTCTTTCCTATATAAATAATATTCGATTGAAGTTCAATGGAGATTAATTAACTTAGTAAATATGAGATGATATTAATAAAATGATTATTTTGAGTGAAATAGAGACGATTTGAGTCAATCTATAGATAGACTTTAAAAACAAAATAATAATCTAGAAATAAATTTTAAGAGTATAAAATAAGTAGAGTACATGTCATGGTAAGTGAGTTTTAGAGGAATAGGGTACGGTGGAATAATGTAGGTGCAGAAAGTTGCTCTTATTCATAAAGCTACTTACTTACCATGTGATACAACTGAGAATGCAGCAACTTTAGAGATTACAAGGCTAGGGAAGAGTACTCTAGACATGTTTTTCATACTTGGAATATAGAAATTATTTTATTTTTGTGTGTTTTTTGTTTTTTTTTACTGTTGGACAATCGATCAATTTAGGTTGATATCGGGACCAAAACTTTGATTCAACTCACTCTGTACTTCATTCTAAGGGTCAAACTTCGATCGTTGAAATTTAAATTTGATTGAATTCGGTTAAATCGTTTTCACATATCAATCGAATAGGTTTAGCGGTTTAATATTTATTGAATCAAACCCATAAAATGTTCTTTTTTTTTTTTAAATAAAATTCACGAAAAGAATTTAATTTAGAAAAATCAAAATTTTTAGAATTGTCAAAGAAGAAGATTTTTTATTATTGAAAAAAATTATTATTTTGTGTAACATTTCTAATATCATTTGACATTATTTGATAATTAACATACACTAAACCACAAATTAAATAATACTCAAAATTTTATTTTATATGTCTTCGTATTTTTGTGAGTACACTATGTCATTATTAGATTATAAAAATGATGATAATCCGACAACATTATGAATCTCATTTTCATAATGGATCATCATTATAGTAATAAAAATAAATAAAATAAATATTAGTTTAGTTCGATCGAATTTAATTTTTAGTAGGCCTAAATAATCATTCGAGTCCGAAAAACCAATTATATACTACCAAAATTAAACAATGGATTTATTCGACGCAATTTGTTTGCACAAAAAACTAATGGGTCAGTCGGTTTCAAGCTATCGGTTCAAATTTGTTGATCCCACTTTTTTTAGTTATGTTAAGCACTACCACTCCTGTTTGAATTTAAAATTGAATTTATAATAGTTTTGATCGTTTGGTCTACTGATTTTTTTAGAAACAAAATTAATGAAATTACTCATTATTTCTACTTTGTGAAATTTAGCATACTTACATTTTCAATAACTCTGTGTCAAAATTAAGTTAAATCAATTTTAAATTAATTAATAATATCATTAAACTAGAATAATTTTATCAGGCACATAAAGGGATATGAGGTGTCTAAGAGAATGATTTGGAGGATAACAATCAAAGGGAAATTTCTTTTAATTGCTCACTATGGGCTTTAGAGTTAGTGCATGAATCTGTTTCAAATTCTTGTATTTTTTTATGAATCTTCTGATGTTTTTCAAGAATTTCAGTTAGGCATGATTCAATTTAAGAATGAGTTAAGTTAGAGAATACCTCACAAGAGTCTGATTTTAATTCTGATTCTAATATAGAGTCAGATGCTTCTATGCTTGTCATCAGCGCCACATTGGGTTGCTCTTCTTCAAAGGCATCTCCTAAAGACTCGGGGTCATCCCATGTAGCCACAAGAACCTTCTTCTTCTCTTTGAAGAACTTCTTTTTAGCATTTTCTTTCATTAGCCTGGCACATTCATTCATGTAGTGGTCTGATTTGTTACACTCAAAACATGTGACATATTTGTCAACATCATACTTCTCTTGTCCAGAGGTTGAATCAGAACGTCTACTTGATCTTTGTAGCCTCTGAAATTCTTCTGCCTTTGCTTCCAGAGTTGGTTAACTCTGTTGGACAACAGAGACACTTCGTCCTCTTTATCAGAATCTTCTTCAAATTCTTATTCTTCTTCTATTGGAAGATTTTTAGTCTTTTCAAACTTGCTTTTGGACTTTAAAGCTACAAACTTTTTTCTAAGGCTCGTCTTCTTCCAATTCAATCTTATGACTCCATAGAGATCTAAAAAGCTCTTCTAGAGTTATAATGTTCAAATTATTTGACACCTTAAGTGCAATCACCATTGTCCTCCATTTCTTTGGTAAGCTTCTGATGATTTTCTTTACGTGATCTGTAGTAGTATAACCTTTGTTTAAAACTTTCAAGCCAGCATCAAGAGTCTGAAACTTTGAGAACATGATAAGTGCCATAATGTAGTTATTTTGTGTATGTAAATAGTGGCACTTATCGATACTTTTTGTTAATACTATTTGAATAATTCCCCGTTTTGTGTTTATTTGTACCATTTGTGTTTTATTACGTTTTTATGTAAATATGTCCCGTTTGATAGTTTTGCTGTCTTTTTGTAGGTATTTTTGCGTTTCGGAGCCTCGAGGAATTAAGTGTCGAAGACATGGCTGCGGACGCGTTTTGATGAAATAAAGTTATTGTTCTATAGTAGCCCGCGTGGCGCGCTGGAGGGCGCGTCGCGCGCTGAATGAGAAAAAGAAATAATCCAGGCAGAAGCTTGGGCGTGTCGCGCGCTAGGGCGCTTTAGTACTTTAAGTGAGAGGGCGCGTTGCGCGCTCTAGGGCGTGTCGCGCGCTCTGCGATATCAGTTTTGTATAAATAGTTTTGAATAGATTTTTTTAGGTTTTTATCAACCATTTCCCCCTTGGAGTGGCTCTGATCCATTTTTGATAGTTTAGAGGTTTAGGAAACACCATTGGGTGCTACATCATGTTGATTGACCATGGATTTGTCTAGATTTCATTATGACGATGAGAGTTTCCGGTTCATTTTCTTTTTTCCCTATGTTTCATTCCAATGGTGGGTTTTGTATATATATTTCTACTCTTATTGTATGTACATTTGTCGATCTTGGGATCGTTTATATATTCGTTTTACAAATCATCATTGTTGTTGTTCTTGATCTTTTTTCTTAAATGCTCTGGATTTGTGTTGTTGTAGAAATAGACATCATAGATCTTGATTAGGAATGATAGCTGTTAGTTTCTAGATTTCAGAAATGGATTTAGGACTAATAACCGTAATGGGTATCGAATTTAATGCCTCTGTGTTGTTTGTGTCGGTTGAGAGATCGATGACGTGAATAGTACGGTTGAGCTTTTGTCGGTGTTTCAGACATGGACACTGATGTGGTGTCTCGGTTGATGCCTGGTGATTTTGATGCGTACTGTGAGTGTGTTGCGATAAGATCTTCCGATTTAAGTATTCGACGGGTAGAACGAAATGCATTTCCATAACTATTTCTCTTAGACTATTAAGATTGTTTATTTGCTTTTATTTACTTTTCCCGCGTTTACCTTTCCGCACCCCAATCATGAAACTTAGAACGCGAGATAGTCGAACGGCAGTTCTTCTCACCAATCTCTGTGGACTACGATACGATATAACCTATATCACCCGGTAATAAATAATACCTATTACTTTTTTCTTGCCGCTTTACCGCCTCAACAGAACATATTCTCAATATTTTCTTCTTCTTCTTCCATTTCGAAGGCTTCATACTTTTGAATCAAGACTAGAGTCTTGGTTTCTTTTACTTGTTTGTTTCTTTCACGAGTCATTCTAAGAGAATCAAATATAAACTTTGTAGAGTCTCTATTTTTGTCTTTTCATACTTAGTGTATGAGATAACATCCAACAAAATAGTTCTTGACCTACGATGATTTTTGTTGTCTTTATTCTATTGCTCACTCATAGCATTTCTTTCCATTTTGACACAATTTTCATTTAAAAGATGTGTATAATCATCTATGACCATGTCCCACAAATCTGCATCAAAACCAAGGAAGAAAATTTCGATTCTATCCTTCCAATAATCAAACTTATCACCATAAAAAACTAGAGGTTTAGAAGAGTAGTGATTTTTATCATTGGTTACAGGTGGAGGAACAACTGCTGTTGTGTTTCAAGAACTAGATATTTATCTGACATGATTAAGTGTTTGATATAACAATGAATACCGAAACCAGAGCTCTAATGCCAATGGAAGATTCAAGGAAAAACACAAGAAAGGGGGTTTGAATTGATTTTTAAGATTAAAACTTTTTACTCACCCGAGAACACAGACACTAACATTGCAACTATGATAAAAGAACACGAGTATTTTATCCTGGTTCCCCTTAAACTAGGTTAGTCTAGTCCACCCGCCAAGGTGATTTTTCCTTCTCAATAAGGACTTAATCAACTAATCAATGATTTGATTACAACCACAAAGACTCGCAGTCAATGTCTTCTTGAGAATCCTGACTATATCATAGTCTCTCAAGGAGTTACAACTCAAATACTACTTGTCAGTGACTTCTCGAGATCTGACTAACACTTAGTCACTCAAGGAAATTAACCAAAAGGTTAAATACAAGGATTGTGTGTTTACAGATTTGCTTCTACGATAAATAGATTAAACAAAAATAAAGATAAAAATATTACACTTAAATAATTTGAAATATAATGCTCTAAGTGTTTCTCTCTTTTTACTGTTCTTGATATTCTCTCAATACTTTACTCTTTTCTTCTTGTTGTGATATTCTTTTTGCTTTTCTATTTATAAAGTTTCAAAAAGTAGATAGTTCTCTTTTGCAATTATTCTTGTTGTTCTTTTTTTTCTCTTGTCTCATCACCCTTTTTCATTCATATCTTTCACCCCTTTTTCAAACTTCCAAATCCTCTTAATATATGCAATGAAATAGATCTGTTGGAGGTAAAGTTGGAAAATACTCATAAAAAAATATAATTGTTGGAGATGCTTGATAGTACCATAGTGGAGTAGCATGTAGTGGATGAGAGGGTGAAATGAGGGAATATTCATTGGTACAATAATACTATTCTTTTCCATATTTTTCAAAGTAGTAGAAGAAGAAATTGATCGTGTACTAGTTGTACACTTGCCACATATTCTTCATCTTGTCGTTATCTTCTAGTCAGAGGCTTCGAATAAAATTTTTTGAAGTTAGAGTAGAGTTCAAAACTTGTTTTCAGATCTTAGTGAAAATAAGGCATTATAGTCTATAGGGTACATGGTCCTGAGACTTCAGAGGCTTGGAATATCAGAGTCTTTCTCAGAGTAGATCTTTAGAGTCATTATCAGAGTTGTTTTGGATGAATAGCTTTAGAAGTGTTGACTTGATAATTCAGAATCTTGACTTTATTAAAACACATTTTGTATGTTCCTTTTGGTTCAAAGTGCTTCTTCAGTTTAGAGTCTGCTTGCTTCAGATATTTCTAATCTTCAGATTGTGCAAATCTCTAGATTTTGTCAATCTCCAGATTTTTCCAATCTTTATATTCTACCAATCTTCATATTTTGCCAAGATCAGACTTTACATGTGCTTTATTCAGAGTCTGATTCATCCATACTTGACTTCTAAAGATTCAATATTTGATTTCTTTTGATCTATACACTTAACAACATAGTTAAATTACAAAATTATTCTCCATACAAAATAAACTTTCTTGTCATCAAAACTCAAAGATAGTTATAAAATCAAACTTGTTTCAACAGTACCACCACAAGTAATAAACCAACATGATTATGATATACCATTATGCTTATGATATACCATTATGCTTATTAAAAAAAATGATATACCATTATGAGGATCTCAAAAGTAATACCATAATGTTTGAATTTGTTCCAATATCTTTGTGTAGGCGAATAACTATATATTGTTAATAGATTGACAAATATTGATATATCATGATGTATCTAATTATACAGATACACCAATGCTCGAATTACACTAAGATATTGTACTTCAGAACCAAGTAGTTTTTCATCCTCTTTTTGACGCATGAAAGGATCTTTTCTGCATCCATTGATCTAACAATCATTGGGGTAGACAAAATATGAGATTTGAACATACTTGAATTCATTTATCATTTTTGCTATATACGCTTCTTGTTGTACAAAATATTTATCGTCTAAATGTTCAATTAGTAATCATAAACAAAACTTTATTTTTCCCAAGTCCTTCATCTCAAACTATTTCTTTAAGCAATTTATAAATTTTTGAAACTCTTTAGGAGTTCCAATAATATTTATGTCAACAAAATATATAAAAATTTTAGAAAATTATTTTCTAGATCTTTTCATTAAAATACAACGACAAATTGATTCATTGGTATATCTCTCTTTTAACAAATTTTCAGTAAGGCATTTGTTTAACCCATAGAGAGACTTATTCAATTTTTTAGAGTAGTCTCTTCAAGATCCAAAATTATTTTCCTCGGGTAAATTAAACGTTTTATGGCGCTTCATGTAAATTTTACTATCAAGTGATACATACAAATAAGATCTTGCAACATACAAAATAAGTCTTTCATATTCTTCAAGACTAATTAAATATAAACATTACTTGCATCCAGTACATATGAATATCCGTCATCAAAATAAAATAAGTCTTTCATGTTCTACATGGCTAATTAAATATAAAAAAAAATACTTAAAAAAACAGTTTGAGATGAAGGATTCGGGAAAAACAAAGTTTTGTTTATGATTACTATTAAACATTTAGACAATAGAAATTTTGTACACCAAGAAGCGTATATAGCAAAAGTGATAAATGTTTTTATATGTACCGATCTAATGTTTTTATATATACAAATCTCATCTTTTGCCTACCCCAATGATTGTAATTAGATCAAGGGGAAGATCCGTTTAGACCTTGAAAAGAGGATGAAAAACTACTTAGTTATGAAGTACCATATCTTAGTGTAATTTGAGCACTGATGTGTGTGTGTTAATTTATTTGAAATATATAGTTCTTCACCTAAACGAAGACATTGAAACAGAGTCAGACATTATGGCGTTACTTTTGAGATTCTCATAATGGTAGATCATAAACATGTTACTTGTGGTGGTACAACTATTTTATAGAGATATGTGAAATAACCCATAGCAACATCTTCGTCAAATAATGGAGAACTTTTAGAACTAGATGAAGTCACTTCCAAGTAAAACTTTTAATCAACTAATATAAAAGATCAATCTTCACCGTCAAAGAAATGATTGTTCAGTTGAAGGAGAAAAATAAGTTTATCTTAAAATGATATAATACTCATTTTGCTTCACTAATTTTTTTTATTAAATTTTTTATAATAAGATTTTAACAAGACATATCCTCAGAGAATATTAAAGAATGAGTGTTATGAAATAATGGATGTTCAATGTCGTTCTTCCTTTGTCCCCTAATAAATTTTCTCTATTAAATATATATATGAATTGTCTTAATGTCTACTATTTGTATCAGATAAATATGACTTATATTTATATGTAAAGTTACAATTAAGAATAATAAAATACAAAATTCTATTGTTTGAGAAATCCTTCGGGGATCCTACATCTTTGATCTTCCAACAATGATGAATATATTTCTTTGCCATCCTTTTTTGGATGCTTCATTGTTAAATTCTTTTAAAATTTAATAAATATAAAAAAATTATAATAATTATACAAACAAAATAATTTTTCAATAAAAATTTAATGCAAAATAATAATAATTTACATTAAAAAAATATATGAGAAAAAAAGTAACATATATGAATAGTTAAAGAAAAAAAGACGAATTCTCACTATATAAGCTCTAAGCCAATTCTAAATTTATAATTTTGTAAAATTTCGTGTTCATAACATATTATAAAATAAAGAGAAAGAACACTAAAATTTAGAGAGCAAAAAATATAATTTGTATTGTATTATTTTGAAGTTTAATTTTACATAGTAATATAAGTCATATTTATATGCTATAAATACTAGACAATAAGATCAATACGCGTTAACCAAGCAATTGGGCTCGAGTGGTAAACGGGCTCTTACTAAAGACGAAGATTCGAGAAATATCGAGTTCAATTCCAAAATAAAAAAGATCAATACACGTTAAGGTAATGAGCAATGTTATTTCTACACCAAACATTGTTCATTGTATTTATACGACAAACAATTTTATTTTTAACAAAAAATTATTTTGAAAAAATTTTGAAATTAATTTTGTAACACAAATAGAAGATTTAGTCATTAACCAACTTTATTATTGTATTAACCACAAAACTATATGTTATTAACTACATATTTTACTTATAGATCATTCATTAATCAACTTCACTACTTTATTAACTAATAAAATATATAATATTAATCAAATTCGGATATTAATTTATAATTTGGTTAATGGATTTTTAAAATTAAAAAAATTAAATAGTAAAAAAAATTGATTAATACTATGTAAATACTAGTTTATAAAATTGGTTAATATTAATCAATTTTATTTTACTATTTATTTTTTTTATTTTGAAAATTCACTAGCCAAATTCAAAATTTAAATTAATGTTAAAACTTGGTTAATATTATTTATTTTGTTGGTTAACGAAGTAGTGAAGTTTGTTAATAAACTATAAGTAAAATATGTGATTAATAATATACTATATTTTTGTGGTTAATGCAATAATAAAATTGATTAATAACAAATCTTATAAAAATTTATTTCTATTTAAAAAATATTTTTGATTAAAAAATATTATTCATATTGAATATCCATTATTTCATAACACAAAATGATTTTATAAAATTGAATTCCATCAAGATTTTATTTTAATTCTATGTAGAATTAATTTTTTTTTTCCAAAACACAGTTTGGGAATTGTTCTATTTAAAAAAAAAAAACAAACTATATCAGTGTCATTTTTAGGAAAAAATAACATTTGTTCCAAGAAAAGTTAATAAATTATTTATAGTAATATTTTTTTGAAACACTTATATATAATATATTAAAACTTTAAATATAATTTTATTATATTTAATTATATTTAACTTTTTCTAATTATAATATCTTTAACATGTGTTTTAAAGACGCATAACACTTATTTTTTTTTTAAAAATTAAATTGAAATAACAAGCAATCTGGCTCTCGTTGTTTTATGTGAAATAATAGATTCAAGTTCAACCAATCCCTATATAGTAGTCACACTGCTCCCTATTCAAACTACATTTGATTTTATTTTAAATACAGAAATTCACTTGTGATTAAATTATCATGTATTTTATATTATAAAAAACGAAAATTTTCAACAGACGAGTCATAATCATTATGCAACATAGTGTTCTTTTGTAGTTTGAAATTATTGAGATCACAAATTGCACACGTTTGATTCAATCTCTAGAGGGAGTTTGCTTCTAGATTTCATCGTTCAGATATGGTCCATACGGACTTACATATATAATTACTAATAATTTTTCAGTATAACTTTTGTGAACAATATAGACTTACTCAGTTGAATAATACTACAACTTAAAAAGTTAGCCATGACCGTTTAATAAATAGTTAAATACTTGTGCAATATCGAGCAAATAAGTTGGTTATTCAAACATACCCTAACAAATAAATCATGTTGAAGTTATAAATTTTTACACTCGGATCTAATTTATTGAACATTATTAGACGAATAATTTCTTAATTTGCAAACCACTTAGGATGATAAAGGATAGTATTTGGGTAGGGTATTATAGTACCGTCTTTATATATATATGTGGTTTGAAAAAAAATAGATATCTTGGCTCTTCTCCTATCCATCTTTTTGAGGTTGATCCGACAATTTGTCTATGTGATAGGAATAAAAGCTCTGGTCTAAACGATTTTAATTTATATTTTTTAAGAGATTATGGAATCTTTTCATAAATGATGTGAGAATTATGTTTAATTAGTTTCATTGTGTGGCATATTTTCCCCATAATTTTTCTCTTATAATGTTACCTTGATTTCTAGGGTTGATTCCCCTATCAAATTGGGGGGCTTTCGTCTGATCTCTCTGATGCAAATCTTTTATAATCTTGCGGCGTGATATTTTTCTGCTAGATATGAGAATCAAGTTGTTTCCTCCTTCAAGGGGGCATGCCTTCTAGTTTACGTTCTTCTTCTACCTGGTGGAAAGGAGTATCTATTCTTGATTCTCATGTTGAGGCATCCATTAATTAGTTTGTGGAATGTATGCAAAAGAATTTGAGACTACCTTCTCATCTCTTTTTGAGATGATCACTGGATGGAGAAAATCCCTCTTAAAGTTAGTTTCTCCGATCTCTTTTTTATTTCTAGTCAGCAAAGTAGGAAAGATTGGTTATTGGGAGGATGAGTCTTTGGTTTGAGATCTCTTATGGTGGAGAGACCTTTTTTGTCTAGGACATGTTTTTGTTGATAATCTTCTGCTAGAAATTCCGGGAAATACTATTTCCCTAGATAGAAACTATTGGTGGAGGCGGCATGGAAATGAATGTGTTTACTTGGTTGCATAGCATCCCTTCTTGATGCAAATCTTGCCGTTGATAATTTTGCAAATAGCTTGATTTTATTTTATTTTTAGTTTGGGTTAGTTGGACATCTTCTAAAGTGATTATTTTTTCTTGACATCTTTTCCAAGATAGAATTCCCACGAGAGAGGACATTCTTAAGCATCGCATCATTTTTGACCATGATGAAATATCTCGTGATATGTTTAGTGGTCTCTTAAAGTCGTTTTCCCATTCACTAGAGTGACATATATGAAAAACTTAAAATAATTCTATTTTTTCAGATGCGGCTATAAACGTGGAGGATTTGAAAGACAAAAACATTTTTTTCTTCTTAAAAATGATATCTTTGTAGGTCTTTGACATACTTCTCTATTTTGTTAGACAGGCTGAAGAACTCTATTCTCAGCCTAACCTAATAGTGACAAGAGTGTCTTCTACCCGAGTTATAGGATGAAGTGTTCTTGTTGTTTTTACTGGATGATTAAGTGCAAGTTTGATTTGGCTTTTGAAAATGTCAAAAGCAATTTTAGAGGTGTATAATCAATTCTGGGTAATTTTAAGATGTCTGGTTAGGCAAAAATAGAATTGATCCTGTCTCCATAATTGATTTTACTTGAACTTAGAATTTGTAGCTTCTGCCTCCAGAATTGATTATCGGTGACTTTTACACTGCAATTTAATATTCAACTCATTTTTACATAAATATATCCAAATATAAATCAATTATATTAAACTCATTTCTAATAAACTCAATTCTGGTAGAATCAATGCTGCTAGAATCAATTCTATCCAGCGACAATCCAAACACACTCTAAGTTCTATTGATAGTGATTTTTGATGGATTTGGCTTAGACCCTTACTTTGGTGGTTTGTCCTATGTGCTTTTTATTTTCTTTGTAGTTTCCGCTGTCCTTTCTTAGTGTTTCTAAAACATTGTATTAAAATGTTGATGTCCGTTTATATTGACCAGTCTTGCTAAGACCATTATCAGCATTATTTTTCTGATGCTGAGAGTGTTGCATAAAGACAAGAATTCAATTTCCAAAACTTTGGACTTAGCTAGCAACATAATAATTGAATCAAGAAATATACGGTGTAATATTCCTCTTAAACTCAAGCTTCATCTATATAATATGTGGATCTTGACTAACAGATTATAAGTTATACTGACACGCACAACAAATCTCTTGATTGGCCTACCATTCGTGGAGGAACTATTATTTGAGTTATATTATCTCTAGTTTGGTCTTGTGTCGAGGAATTTGAGCTTGACTCTTGTTTTATCGTTTTGCGATTACTTTGCTTTCACAATTATTGATATGATTTGCTTTAACCATATGCTCCATCGTTGTATTGTTTATTTATTCTCAGAAAACTAAATATTAACAGCATCTCCAATATGCAAACGAAGTTAACACTTAATCATGGAGACAAATATATCAACAATATATCTATTAATCTATTATCTATTAATATTTTTTTTAAGAAACTAAAAATTTATTACTAACAAAAGATCCTTCAAGTACAAGACGTACTTAGAAGACTATAACACGGTAAAACTCTAATTTAAAATTAACCCCGAAAAAATAACAGACAACACCGAACAACACAACACTTAAACATAGACTAGCATATATTATTCGAAATACATTGCAAAGGATTAAGCATCCAAAGATGATAATCAACCGTAAAACCCATAAAATAAGATTTCAACCACCAGTACGATTGAAACTTAACCTTTTCAACAATTGTCATCACCGACAAACACGAATTCTGAAAGATCCGTTGATTACGTGCTTTCCAAATTTCCCACACAGCTGCTATCCAAATGACATGCAAGACAATACGACACTCCTTATCCTCCCCCGCCAAAGCCACAAAATAGTCACGATGGTCCCTCCATTGGCCCTGAAAGACCGACACAAAACCAAGCCACCCTGCTAGGATCGGCCAAACAATACTTAAATGCGGACACCGGACAAAAAAATGATCCCTATCCCCAGTCTCCATACAACCATTAGAACAAGTTTGATTCTCCTCCGCTAAAATATTGCGCCGCATCAAATTATCCTTTGTCGGTAATCTATTACAAAATAACCGCCAAATAAAAGTATTTACCTTTAGGAGAATCTAATACACAAACTATTATTGATAATGTCTTTTACTTCAAGTTTTTAAATATTTATAAAAGATTAAAATGATAAAAAATTAATTTATTAACTAATTCACTCGACTTCAACTAAATGTTACTAAATTTACTTTTTTAATTTTTATTTTTTCCTCTTCTTTCCACTCTTTCACTCATCTCACTTCTTTCAAATTAAATTCATTTTACTTTTATTTTCTTTCTCTTTTTATTTTATTATTTTATCTTTTTTACCTAATAATTTTATTTTCTTTCAATTATTTTTAATATTTAAAATGTATAGTTATTGTATATGATTATCATATTTAATATGTTTAATTTTTTTTAGTCCCGTACTTTAATATTGAGATTCATTTTGGTTCCTTGATTTGAAAAAAATTCATATTAGTCTTTTAACTTTTAAAATTTTCGAGTCTTTCGTCGCTAATTAGAAAAAAAATTAAAATAAAACGTTTTAAAGACTAATATTTATTTTTTTTTAAGTTAAGTGACCAAAAATAAACCTCAAAGTTAATATATTGAACTAAAAAGAATATTAAGCCAATAATATTTATTGGTGTATAAATATATACAACGTAAGCATTTAATTTTGTTTTTACGACACATTTAATCAATTATATTAATTTATTATTATTAAAAATATTAATTAATTAATTTTTAAATTTTAATAAAATTAAAAATTTATTTCATAAAATTCAATAATACTTAATATTTATACACACAACTAACTTTCCATCTCACATATCACTAAAAAAAATACCTAATTTATTTTAATTAATAATTTTTAATATTTTAGATATGAAATTTTATTTTAAAATTTTAAAATTTCTCTCAATAAAATATTTATTTTATTTTAAATAATTATCTTTATTTGAAATACAAAATTTTTATTTTTAAATGTCAAAATTTTTCTTTTTTTACATGGCACCAGCAAAATAACTATTTTATTTTAATTAACAATTATATTTATTTGAGATACAAAATCCTTATTTTCATATGTAAAAAAATTTCATTTTCTCACAGTGACTATCAACAAAATACGTATTTTATTTTAATTGACAATTGTCTTTATTTGAGACATAAAATTTTTATTTTTAAATGTCAAACTTTTTTTCCTCACGGGTCACTATTAGCAAAATACATATTTTATTTTAATTAAAAATTATATTTATTGAAGTCCGAAAATTCTTATTTTTAAATGTCAAAATTTCTCTTTTTCTCACAACCACTATTAGCAAAATACCTATTTTATTTTAATTTACAATTGTCTTTATTTGAGACATAAAATTCTTATTTTCAAATGTCAAATTTTTTTTTTCTTACGACCAATATTTTTTTCTTAAGATAAAAATTTGTTATTTTTAAATGTCAAAATTTCTCTTTTTCACGTGGGTCACTATCAGTAAAATATATATTTTATTAAAATTAAAAATTATCTTTATTTAATAACAATACAAAAAAATTATTTTTAAATGTCAATTATTTTTCTTTCTCCAATTCATAGATCTTTTTCCTTTTTTTTTAATTATTTAATGCAGTTAAATTTATATTATTATTGATTATTATAATTAAACAATTTATTTTAAACTTACATGTATATTTAAATACAATTTATATTTTTATTATGTAAATTTATTCACACATACGCCTGAATATTTTGCTAATTTATTATATATAAATTTTTATAGGGGCAGAGCCAAGGCCCAGCTAGCCCAGGTAGGTGCTCAGATTCAACCCCTATTTTCTTTGTACTCTTTCCAATTTAATAGTCGATTTTTAGATATAATCAAGGACAAAATTAAGAAAAAAATTAATAAAAATAGGTTGTGAAAATTAAAACAGATGAATAATCGAGTAAAACTATTAATAAGCGAGTATTTAGAAACTATAAAAGGTACACTTTAAAACAATCTTTTAATAAGAATAACATATTTAACCTGTAGTGGAATCAAAAACAAAATTATTCAACAACTAGTAAGAACATAAATAAGTTAGAGGAGGCTGCCGTTCCCAATTGCCAACTAATTGCCAACTAGGATAAAAATATCATTTCATTATGATAAAGTTAAAAATAGTTAAATGTTGAAAAATTAAATACAAATAATATTCACACACTAAAATGTGATGTTCGAGAGAAAGAACAATAATAACTAAAATAAACAGTTTTTAATAAAATTAATTTATTATGTAATAAAATATCAACTTAACTTAGCAAAAGAAAATTAGAGACAATAAACACAATTCCATTATTTAATTTAATTGAACAATCTATTTTGGAGGTGAGATGAGCTCTTCGATTTGAATTATACATAAACAATTTGAATAACTTAACATTAACATTCAAATCAATAGTTTTGTAGTGATATATCCACTTTGAGCCAAAACAGAAAAATCAATTAGAAATTCATGTGTCTTCAAATGGGAAGACCATAAAACCCATAGCAAAAAACAATGTCATGATAAAGAAGGGCTTAACAACATCATATAATTAAGAAAAGCCAAAACATATAATACAGCATTGAAAAGCTTCTAGATAAACAATATATTAAATATTTTTTATAATTTAAACTTGACATGAATGTCAAATGTCTATGAAATTGCACATACCAACGTTATCTTCTCATAAAAGAATATAATTTGTTGAACGGGATAATTATAATTTAACAACAAAAAAAAGGATATAACTTTTGGTGTATTACAAACATGCGTGCGTAAGTGGCAAACAAACAGGTATATGGAGGACACAACCATACCTCTTAATTTGAGGAAAATATAATGCAAGGTTAGATATAATCATATAAACATACATAATGCAAGGTTACATAAACCTTAAATTGTTAACTAATGTTTTTTTTTGGGTCATAATGTTAAACAATGTTGTTAACAAGATTATACAAAAAGATCGAGCGTTCTCATATTTATATATTTTAATTAATTAAGGAAATTATGAAATTCTACTCTTTACTTTTTTTGCTTTTTTTATTTGAATTGTGATAACACGATTTTATATCGTATATTTAGCTTAAAATCCATAGATATTTATAGCATTTTCCGTTTATTATGTTAATTTATTATGATATTACGCGAGTATTTGCTTTGTTTTAGGTTTTACACTCTAATTACGACTATTTGCGAAAAGGAAAGAAAATGGAGCTTAAATGACCAATATTTATGCCTAAAAGATGAAAAAGGGTGCTGAAGTGAGAAGGAGGTGCAATTAGGACCCAAAGGCCCAAAGGAGACGAACCAGGCCAATGAAAGATCAAATGTGCGTGGCCCAAACCACACAAGCTAGTGGAGACGCACGTCTCCAACGTTCCAAAGGCCACCTCAGCAAAGGAGACGCACGTCTCCAAGCCTTCCTACATCTTCTCCACTTGAGACGCACGTCTCAAGTCAGTCAAGGCTGCTTCCTGAAGAAACGGAGACGCACGTCTCCACACCCAGTCTGCAAAATCCCCACTTTTCACGCAACGTCACAGCAAAACCTCTCCTATAAATAGGACCTGCTATCTCACTTCCAAAGAGTCCGATTTCCTGCCAACGAAGTGCTGCCGAAATTGTACCGCGAACCGTATTTATTTATTCTGCTTTCATTCAAACACTTATTTTCTCACAACGATTTCTACACTGGAAATTGTTGTGAACTTTTTATAGATCTAGCCTTACGTTAGATTTATCGCTTTTATTTCCTTGTTTTATTTACTGCCATTCCAAGAACGATCCAGCCAACCTGTGGTGGAAGTTCAGTACTTGAAGATCCAATTACCATTTATTTAATTCAGGTTTTTATTTTACCGCCTTTATTTATATTTATTTGCATGATATATTGTATGCCATTTACTATGCCTATTATTATGAACCGAACCGATTTATGCATGTTTAACCATATTAATATGTCTGGCTAAATTATTAAGATATCGGTATGTAAAGTAAGTTAACCGTAGGGATCCGAAATAAATTGGCTTAATTATGTTTTATTAACTATTACTTGTTTTTGGTCTGTGTGTCTAATTTAATTAGTAAGTCTTAAAACCAATAGAGCGAAAGTTTGAGGGGTTAAGACGGTCAAAGGTTAAAATCAATAGAGCGAAAGTTTGAGATCTTTAACTGGATAGTAGACATAGGACATTAGTTTTAAGGATGGCGAAAGCGTATTAAAACTAATTAGAAGTTATTTATTTTCAAAAATTGTTTTTACACCCGAACGGGATGGCGAAAGCGTACGTTAGGGATATTAGCATGTTCCAAGTCAATAGAGCGAAAGTTTGAGATTAGGAGATTTAAATAGATAACAACTTCATAAAACAGGCATTTTATTAATTACGTTGTTTCCAAAAAGCTTTTCTAAAATCTAATGGGATGGCGAAAGCGTACATTAGGATTAGGACAGTAATCTAAATCAACAGAGCGAAAGTTTGAGACGAGGATTTTTAAATAACATAACTAGTAAATATTTTTAATTAAATTATGCAAAAGCCAATGGACCTTCGGATCACCTTAAGTTAAATGAAATACATACTGATATCTGTCTTTTATTATATTCTTAATTTTTCACTCACTTTCCCTTAAGAACAATCGAAATTTTAGTAGCCCTAGCTTTACATAGTAACCTTAGATAACGGTAGATCGATTCATAGTCCCTGTAGATTCGATATCTTTTAAAACTACACGACACGACTGTGCACTTGCAGTCATCAGATTTATAGACACGTAAAGTCGCGATCAAGTTTTTGGCGCCGTTGCCGGGGACTATTTAATGTCGATATCGTAACTCACTGTTACACCGTAGAGACTAGGACAATTCTTCCCTTTCTTTCTGAACGATTGTATGTCAAATACTCGTTCACAAGGAGAAGATTTAATACAACGAATTAACGAGATCGAACGTTTAATTAACGTCAAACGTCGAGCTCGCAATCTTCCCGAAGTAGCACCAATTCCTATTAATCAGGAATTGATTTTTACTGATCAAATCAATCAAATTATCCCGAAGTTAGAGATGGCTGCTATTCGTCCTCTTAGAGACTATGCCGCTCCTTCGCGCGCTGAACCGCATTCAAGTATCGCACCACCTGCGATTGAGGCAAACAATTTCGAACTGAAACCTTCGCTGGTCCAAGCTGTTCAACAGAATCAATTCTCTGGAAGCCCTGTAGACGACCCCAATCTCCATTTATCTGTGTTTGTGCAATATGCCGACACTATCAAAGCCAACAACGTTAGTTCCGAAGCTATTCGATTACGCCTTTTCCCTTTCTCCTTGAGAGATAGAGCTAGAGCGTGGCTTCAATCCCTGCCTTCCAATTCCATAACTACGTGGGACGAATTGAAGAGAGTATTCTTAGCGAGATACTTTCCGCCTAGCAAAACTGCTATGCTTAGAGGTCAAATCAACGGATTTACCCAGAAAGATAACGAATCACTCTTCGAAGCTTGGGAACGTTACAAGGACATGCTTAGAATATGCCCTCATCATGGACTCGAACCATGGCTGATCATCCATACTTTCTATGGTGGTCTCTTATATAACACCAAAATGACTATAGATGCCGCTGCTGGCGGAGCATTAATGGACAAACCCCATGATGAAGCATACAAACTCATAGAGAACATGGCACAAAACCATTACCAATGGGGTGGAGAACGAGCCGCTCTAGAGAAATCCCAAACCAAAGGAGGAATGTACGAAATAAGTGGTATAGACCGCGTTAACGCTAAAGTAGACGCTTTAACTCAAAAGATCGAGAACTTAACCATCACTCCTTCAGCCACCGCTGCTGCTGTAACACCTAACTGCGAGATTTGTGGATTGACTGGACATGCAGTTGCCGAATGTCAACTCTTGACTGGAATCCCATCTGATCAAGTAAACTATGCTCAAGGAAACCCTTATTCTAACACGTACAACCCTGGATGGAAAAACCACCCGAACTTTTCTTATAAGAACAACAATGCGTTGTACGCACCTGGACAGGCACCTGCTGTACCACCTGGCTACCAAAAAGCGCCTGTAGCTGCTCAAAACACCCCTAGGAAGTCAAATTTAGAAATCATGATGGAGAACTTCATAGCTTCCCAACAACAAACCAATAAGGACTTCCTAAATCAAAACATCCACAATAGCGAGCAACTAAAACAACTATCGAACAAAGTAGATGCCTTAGCTACTCATAACAAAATGTTAGAAACTCAAATCTCACAAGTAGCTCAACAACAAGCACCTACTGCTGCCCCCGCTGGCACGTTTCCTGCTCAACCTCAACCCAATCCTAAAGGACATGCGAACGCGATAACACTACGAAGTGGAACGAATTACGATGGACCAATAGATCCTAGAACTCAAAACGCACCCATGTCACAACAAGAGCCAAAGGAAACCCAAAAGAAAACAACTGACGAACAAACTGCTAAGACTGATGAGAACAATAA
Organism: Vicia villosa; assembly: GCF_029867415.1. Classification (NCBI taxonomy): domain Eukaryota; kingdom Viridiplantae; phylum Streptophyta; class Magnoliopsida; order Fabales; family Fabaceae; genus Vicia; species Vicia villosa. The sequence goes on from NC_081185.1 coordinate 134,729,144, forward strand.
CGAAGTGGAACCTGAAAAAGAGAAACCTTACGTTCCACCACCACCTTATAAGCCACCAATTCCTTACCCTCAGAGATTAGCTAAATCAAAAACCAAAGCGCAATTTAAAAGATTTGTAGAACTTCTGAAGCAATTAAACATAACCATACCATTCACAGAAGCCATAACTGAGATGCCTTCGTACGCTAAGTTCTTAAAAGAAATCTTATCAAACAAAAAGAAACTCGAGGATAACGAAACTATAACACTTACCGCTGAATGTAGCGCTATCATCCAAAATAACATGCCTCCAAAACTGAAAGACCCTGGTAGTTTCTCTATACCATGCGTAATAGGAAAAACCATCATAGAGAAAGCCTTGTGCGATTTAGGAGCTAGTGTTAGTTTGATGCCTCTTTCGACCTGTAAGAAACTCAATCTAGGTGAGCTTAAAGCAACGAGAATGTCTCTTCAACTAGCTGACCGTTCAGTCAAATACCCTGTAGGAATGTTAGAAAATATCCCTGTTCGTGTAGGTCAATTCTACATCCCAACTGACTTCATCATAATGGATATCCAAGAAGATTCTAACATCCCGATCATATTAGGAAGACCATTCTTAGCAACCGCTGGTGCAATTATAGACGTAAAGCGAGGACAGCTTACTTTCGAAGTAGGAGAAGAGAAAATAGAATTTATCCTTTCCCAATTCCTAAAAGCACCTTCTATAGTTGACACATGCTGTTCTGCCGACATAATCGACGAGTGTGTCAAAGAAATAAAATCCGAACCAAATAAGGAAACCGAGATCCTAAGAATTCCTATGCCGCCAATTCTTGAAGATGACAACTGGCATGAGGAATATCAAGATAACCACCTGAGTGAATGCTTAGCTTTAACTCCCGATCCTATACCTGGACCGAAGAAACCTGCTATAGAGCTGAAAACACTTCTTACCGATCTTAGATACGAATTTCTAGACGAAGAACTAAACCGACCAGTTATAGTGAACGCCAACTTAGGACGAACCGAGACTGAAAAATTACTTAATGTCCTAAGAAAATACCCGACCGCTTTAGGATATAACATATCAGATTTGAAAGGTATAAGCCCTTCTCTGTGTATGCACCGCATTATGCTCGAAGACGATAGTAAAACCTCTAGGGAACATCAAAGGCGAATAAATCCTATTATGAGCGATGTGGTTAAAAAGGAAATCCAAAAACTGCTAGAAGCTGGAATAATATACCCTATATCCGATAGTAAATGGGTTAGTCCTGTTCACGTCGTACCAAAGAAAGGAGGAGTTACTGTGATCACAAACGCTAAAGGAGAATCTGTAGCACAACGTACCCAAACTGGATGGAGAATGTGCATTGACTATAGGAAGCTAAACAAAGCTACCCGAAAAGACCATTTCCCTTTACCTTTCATAGATCAAATGCTCGAACGCCTAGCTAAACACTCGCATTTCTGTTATCTGGATGGATACTCCGGATTTTTCCAAATTCCTATTCACCCTGACGACCAAGAGAAGACCACATTTACCTGTCCTTATGGTACATTCGCTTATAGACGAATGCCTTTTGGACTCTGCAATGCACCCGCGACCTTCCAAAGATGTATGATGGCAATATTTGCCGACTTCCTAGATGGAATAATGGAGGTCTTTATGGACGACTTCTCTGTCTGTGGAGGAAGTTTCGAAACATGTTTAGAGAACCTTGAACTGGTACTTAAACGATGCGTAAGCGTAAACCTAGTCCTTAATTGGGAAAAATGCCATTTCATGGTTCGACAAGGAATTGTACTTGGACACATCGTATCTGATAGAGGGATCGAAGTTGATAAAGCAAAAATTGAAATTATCGAAAACCTTCAACCTCCCAAAACCGTTAGAGAAATAAGAAGTTTTCTAGGACACGCTGGTTTTTACCGACGTTTCATTAAGAATTTCTCTAAAATAACCAAACCGTTAACCGAATTACTTATGAAAGACGCCGAATTTATTTTCACTGATAAATGCACTGAAGCATTTCAAACGCTTAAACGAGCATTAATCTCTGCGCCAATTATGCAACCTCCCGACTGGAATGAACCTTTTGAAATAATGTGTGACGCGAGTGATTATGCTGTAGGAGCCGTTCTAGGGCAAAGAAAGGATAAGAAACTACATGTCATATACTATGCGAGTAGAACCCTAGACGAAGCTCAGATGAATTAAGCCACGACAGAAAAAGAATTATTAGCTGTCGTATTTGCATTAGACAAGTTCCGTTCTTACCTGGTAGGAGCCAAAATAATCATATACACTGACCACACCGCCATTAGGTACCTCCTAACCAAAAAGGACGCCAAACCAAGACTTTTGAGATGGATCTTGTTACTGCAAGAGTTCGACCTGGAAATTAAAGATAAAAAGGGCACTGAAAATGTCGTAGCAGATCACCTCTCTCGATTGGAAAATCTGAAACCCGAAGAAGTACCAATTGACGATGATTTCCCTTATGAAAGACTCATCGCTCAGTTAGAAGCCAATGAATTCGAACCATACCGTCCAAACTCTGAAACCAACAACTTAGCTGAAATAGCTTTAGCCCGATCTGACACACCTTGGTATGCAGATTTCGTAAACTACCTGGCTGCTGGTGTACTTCCTCCTGATCTAAGTTACCAACAGAAGAAGAAATTCTTCCATGACCTAAAACATTACTATTGGGACGACCCACTCCTGTTCAAAAGAGGCCCCGATGGAATCTTTAGACATTGTGTACCTGAGGAAGAGATAAGAAGCATAATAACACACTGTCATTCTGCACCGTGTGGAGGACACCATAGCACATCTAGAACCTGCGCCAAAATCCTTCAATCTGGGCTCTTCTGGCCCAACCTGTGGAAAGACGTTTATTTTGCTGTACTAAGCTGTGATAGATGCCAACGAACCGGAAACATTTCGAGACGTGATGAAATGCCTCAAAAAGGCATTCTGGAAGTAGAAATATTTGACGTCTGGGGAATAGACTTCATGGGACCGTTTCCGTCATCGTTTGGAAATCAATATATACTCGTAGCTGTCGATTACGTTTCAAAATGGATAGAAGCTATTGCTTCTCCTACAAACGATACACGAGTAGTTATCAAACTTTTCAAAAACGTCATCTTTCCTAGGTTCGGTGTGCCAAGATTGGTAATTAGCGATGGTGGTTCCCATTTCATTTCAAGAATACTTGAGAAACTCCTTCGAAAATATGGAGTGAATCATCGAATAGCTACACCATACCATCCACAAACAAGCGGACAAGTAGAAGTATCTAACCGCGAGATAAAACAAATATTGGAGAAAACTGTTGCTATATCTAGAAAAGATTGGTCAACCAAGCTGAATGAAGCTTTATGGGCCTATAGAACAGCTTTCAAAACTCCAATAGGAACTACCCCATTCAAACTCGTTTATGGAAAATCATGCCACCTCCCGGTAGAGTTAGAACATAAAGCCTATTGGGCCATTAAGAACTTAAACCTAAACTACACTGCCGCTGGTGAGAAACGACTTCTAGACATAAACGAATTAGAAGAACTTAGACAAGACGCTTACGAAAACGCCAAAATCTATAAAGAGAGAACGAAAAAATGGCACGACAAGCGTATATCTAGGAAAATTTTTAGCATAGGCGATAAAGTACTTTTATTTAATTCTAGACTAAAATTATTTCCTGGTAAGTTACGATCTAGATGGTCTGGCCCTTTCGAAATAACTAACATATTTCCGAGTGGAGCGATAGAAATCAAAGGAGAAACCGTCAAGCCTTTTGTCGTAAATGGGCAACGTCTTAAGTATTACCATCATCTCGAACACGACGAAAACATCGAAGTTTTTAAACTTGACGAACTGCCCGCTCTTTCGAAAAAATAGTTTTCTATTTTAAAATCGTCGAGCTTACGACATAAAACAAAGCGCTTGGTGGTAGACAACCCACATTTATTTACTCTTTTATTTTATTCTTTTATTTTATTTTTTTTTTTATTTTTTATTCTTAACTTTTTATTTTCATTTAGATATTCCGTTTTTAATTATTTTCATTTTAATTTATTTTTCCATTTTTCCTACATTTTATAATAATTATTATAATTATAACTGTTAACTTAATTCGAGAAAATATTTCCTTTTTATAATTATAATTATTATTATAACTTGTTACTTAATTTTATTTCATTTACTTTATTTTATTTAATTTTATTTTTAAAATAAACACTAGCCTAGTTCTAACTTAATCTTAATATTTTCAACTTCTAGGTTTTTCATTTAACTACTAACTACGATGCAAGAAGTTGATAATATGGAAGTTGTGTTCCGTGGTAGAGGACAAGAAGCAAGATTTAATAAGCTGGCTGAACGACACATGGATTTGACTTGCTATCCTCACCAACCAACTATGGTGAAACTTGGTATCGAAGAGAGCATCCTGCACCTGCTTAACCAAATTGGTTGGACTGGTTCTCACCTGTTCCGCAAGTTTAGCACTTACCGGAAGCTCACCCTGGAATTCTTGAGCTCCCTGACCTATCTTCCAAACTGTGGACAAGGACTGAGAAAAGGAGTTATTCTCTTTAGACTCTTTGGTATGGAATTTAATTTCTGCATCCGAGATTTTGCTGAAATGCTAGAACTACCTCATGGATCAGATGCATACACCAAAGTAACTGAAGACAATCTTGCTTACTGGGAGTTGGAACGGTACTGGGGCAAGATCACTGGAAACGACAACCCTGAAGAGAATGAATTTCAATCTGAGAACATCCATAACCCCGCCTTCAGATACTTCCATAAGATCCTTGCTCACTACATTTTTGGTAAACCCGATAATGTCACTGAAGTCTCTAGAGAAGAGTTGTTCATCATGTTTTGTACCTCTCAGAATCGCCCGATCAATGCCATCGCATTCATGCTAACAAACTTCGAGCGCATCATGCAAGACGAAGTTTCACCTATTAGGATCGGCGGATTCGTCACTATGATTGCTAATGCTATTGGAATGAGAGTACCTTTGCTTAGATTGACACCTCTTGGCTCCCACAATTCTATGGACATTCACTTCTGCTTTAACCGAGGTATCATCAGTAACCTTGGACCTGATCAGTTTGATTTACTCATTGATAACAAAGTATTGGATCAGTTCACCTTACCGAGTCCAAGGACGAGTGTGCACAACCCTGCCAACTGGCTTTTCTATGAACCTAATCCTGAAGATGAACCTGTTCCTGTCTATGAACCTAATCCTGAAGATGAACCCGTTCCTGTTTATGAACCTCTTTCTGTAGATGAACCTATATCTGAGTATGAGCCTGAGACTCGTTCTGAAGATTCTGTTGATGATTACACTGTTGATATGACTGATGTCGAGCTCGAGCAACAACAACCCGCTACATCCACCGCATCGGTGAATCAAAGAATGCCTAATCTGAACACGCACGAGCAAGCCATCACTGCACTACAATAAGATGTCCAACATGTGCGCAACGAGCTACACACTTTGCAAATGCAGTTCTTCGATTTTATCGACACCATAAATGCTCAGTTCGACGAAGTTTTCAAACACATTCAGTCTAATGAGCATAACAATAGACGTGGCTAGATGTTACCGTATTAGATTATTAGATTTTATTTCTAGTTTTAGCAATTTTTATTCATAAGTTTAGATTTTCATTTTTCTGCATTTTACATTCTGCTTATGTTAACACTCAGTACCGGTTTAATTTTTAATGCAATATTCTTTTGATTACTGCTACTGTGTTATATTACACTGCTATTGACTGCTATATATTTGCCTGTTTATCACTTTTTGCTGTTAATAGTATTAAAATTCGACACTGCTCTGAACTGATGGACACTTAATGGTATCTGTCAGCACTGTCTGGTCCTTTGCATGCGTGAACCACTTGCCTACAACAGGAGACGCACGTCTCCATCTGTGTGGGACCAGCAGGAATCATTCAGAGGACAGGAGACGGCCGTCTCCATGCTTTGTCCCCTAGCAGACTGACTGCCTGAGACGCGCGTCTCCCAAGGGCAGCAGTCTGCATTGTTGACCACGCTGCAGCACCCTAATAACTCCCATTTTGAATTTTGAATTTGAATTTCAAAATTCATCTTTCAATCTTCCTCATTCTTCCCCTTATTTATTCCATTTAAACTCCATAAACCTCATTCATCCTCCATCATTCACCTCTTTAACTCTATTCATTTCCCAATTCTCTACTCCATTCAAACTTCAAACACCACCATTAATCCATTTTAATTCTCCATTAACCATACCATTTTCAAACCTCACTATAAAACCACACCACCACCACTCTTCTTCTTCACAACCTTCATACCATTCTCTATTCTTCTACACTACATTTCCTTTTTTTCATTTTCATACTCACCATGCCTCCACGTTCATTCATCCGTATTGAGCGTCCCGAGAGACCATCTCCCGACCTTTCAAATATTATCTTCCGAGATGACGACAATGATGCTCAACAAACAAAATATGTCGCCTTCTACGAACGTTCGGTCGTTCCCACAAAATTTGTGAACACCGAGTGTCTAGAAACTCTGGGTCTCATTGATGGTGTTACCCGTTTGCTCACTAAATCTAGCCTCCACCATCTTTGTACCGAACCCGTCCCTACTTATGAGCCGCTCGTCTTAGAATTTTTGAGTTCTTTCAACTACGACACTCCCTCTAATCAACCATTCTCAACCGGTAGCATCCAATTTCGGATGTTTAACCGTGAATATACTCTAGATCAAGATGTCGTAGCTTCATATTTGCATTTTAATCATGCACCAAATGCTCACCGCTCAATCTTTCAAGAACTCAATGGTCGATCTTGGGAGGACCTCGCTTTTGAATTTTGGTTCAATCTCACTGGAGAAAATCCTACCGGTTGGAGAGCTCTCCATGCTTCTCACATTCAAAACCCCGCTATACGTTATTTTCAACGTGTTTTGGGGCATACTATTTTTGCGAGATCTAACAATCACAAGGTAAACCAAAATGAACTATTCTTCCTTTACTGTGCGCTCAACAATATCCGTTTCAATGCCGCACCGTTTATGTTCCAACACATCCAAGGCTTAGTCAACGCCCCCGCTACAAACCCATTCTTGCTTGGCGGAATTATTACTTCCTTGGCCTGTGCCTTAGGTCTTGGTGACAAGCTCCTCTCACTCTCACATCTCATGAAGCCTGCTCAGTCACTCGATCTCACCTACTGCCGTGACTCCCACTTGGTTTCACCCCGCCATGATGGCCGATACACTTTGGTCGTCAACAAAGTTCTTATTCCTTATGTCATCCTTCCATGCCCTGAAAGAATCAACATCCGTTATGTTCAGCGTTGGAGGCTTATTGAATACAACCCTCAAGATAACCAACAAGAACATCCTAATGAACCTATGGATGCAAATGAAGAAGAACTCAACCAAGGGCAAGCTGATGTCAACCAACCTCCTCCAAACAACCCTCCGCCTATCACTCTTGAAGCCATGTATGCTGCTATTCTACGCCAAGATCAACTCGTTCAAGCTATGCAGACAAACCAAACTGAAACAATTAGGCTCATCCGAGAGATGCAACAGGAGCACCGTGACTATGCTATTAGGAACGAAAGTCAATACACTGAAATTGCTACATAATTGCATGATCTTGACATTCGTGTGAATGACTCTCCCCCTGATAGACGTCGCCGTGTTCGTACAAGAGGCGCAAGCAGTTCCCACAACCGCAACACTGAGGAGTAGTTCTCATGCATTGAGGACACTGCATCATTTAAGTCTGGGGGAGTCGTATTATTATTTCCTTTAGTTTTATTTTTCCCTTCAGTTATTTCCCTTCCTTGTAATGTTTTTTCTAATTCAATAAAAGAATATTTATGGAATTTAAGTCTTATATGTATAATTCCGTAGTTATTACACTTTCTTCCATTTTCTTGAGCCATAACAAATTTTTTGCTCCTAAACGATAAACGCAAACCCCACACGTTCGAGAAATACGAAGCTACTCAAACACTCAACGCATTGAAACTGAATATAGTCAATATCCTTATTGTCCCAACACTCTAAAACCCCCAAGTATGCGTAACCGATTTGAATAACCTTTATACCGAAACTATCAACTTTAAGTTTTGAAGTAACCCTTAGTAGTTTATTCTAGCAGTCGGCACCGTCTTAGATACAAACTACGCAGAGAGTCGATGAATATAAGTGTATGATCCTCATAATAATAAATATGTGCTTAACCATAATAAGAAATGTGCCTACTAAGTAAGGTGATCCTCACAAGATCATTTAACCTAACGGTCGCAAATCTCAAATACAAAGAATTTAAAAACTCATTGTCGATTGGTTCAGAAGTCATCTGGTACTGAACTTGGTAGGAAGGACTATTGTCCGATTCCCCACAATCTACAAGTGAATGCTAAGGAGTATACCACATACTGTGCCAGAACTCCATGAGAAGGATCATAGTCACTAACCGACTACTCTACTATGTGCGCGTCGAGATAATGGGCTTAATATGATTGCGCATGAATGAAAAGGGTAAAACATGATGACGAGTCAAAAGGTCGAGCTATAATGGCATGATTCGGATTGGTATGCATACTGGGAGTTGTTTAGTGTTGCTACTATAAGTTTATTACTAGGATCATTATCATTATTTTCAAATAAGAACACTATGTAGCTGAGTATGACCGAACGACGTGGTGGAAGTGTGTTTCATTTATCCTTATCTTATTATTTTGCTTGAGGACACGCAAAGGTTCAAGTCTGGGGGAATTTGATAACACGATTTTATATCGTATATTTAGCTTAAAATCCATAGATATTTATAGCATTTTCCGTTTATTATGTTAATTTATTATGATATTACGCGAGTATTTGCTTTGTTTCAGGTTTTACACTCTAATTACGACTATTTGCGAAAAGGAAAGAAAATGGAGCTTAAATGACCAATATTTATGCCTAAAAGATGAAAAAGGGTGCTGAAGTGAGAAGGAGGTGCAATTAGGACCCAAAGGCCCAAAGGAGACGAACCAGCCCAATGAAAGATCAAATGTGCGTGGCCCAAACCACACAAGCTAGTGGAGACGCACGTCTCCAACGTTCCAAAGGCCACCTCAGCAAAGGAGACGCGCGTCTCCAAGCCTTCCTACATCTTCTCCACTTGAGACGCACGTCTCAAGTCAGTCAAGGCTGCTTCCTGAAGAAACGGAGACGCACGTCTCCACACCCAGTCTGCAAAATCCACACTTTTCACGCAACGTCACAGCAAAACCTCTCCTATAAATAGGACCTGCTATCTCACTTCCAAAGAGTCCGATTTCCTGCCAACGAAGTGCTGCCGAAATTGTACCGCGAACCGTATTTCTTTATTCTGCTTTCATTCAAACACTTATTTTCTCACAACGATTTCTACACTGGAAATTGTTGTGAACTTTTTATAGATCTAGCTTTACGTTAGATTTATCGCTTTTATTTCCTTGTTTTATTTACTGCCATTCCAAGAACGATCCAGCCAACCTGTGGTGGAAGTTCAGTACTTGAAGATCCAATTACCATTTATTTAATTCAGGTTTTTATTTTACCGCCTTTATTTATATTTATTTGCATGATATATTGTATGCCATTTACTATGCCTATTATTATGAACCGAACCGATTTATGCATGTTTAACCATATTAATATGTCTGGCTAAATTATTAAGATATCGGTATGTAAAGTAAGTTAACCATAGGGATCCGAAATAAATTGGCTTAATTATGTTTTATTAACTATCACTTGTTTTTGGTCTGTGTGTCTAATTTAATTAGTAAGTCTTAAAACCAATAGAGCGAAAGTTTGAGGGATTAAGACGGTCAAAGGTTAAAATCAATAGAGCGAAAGTTTGAGATCTTTAACTGGATAGTAGACATAGGACATTAGTTTTAAGGATGGCGAAAGCGTATTAAAACTAATTAGAAGTTATTTATTTTCAAAAATTGTTTTTACACCCGAACGGGATGGCGAAAGCGTACGTTAGGGATATTAGCATGTTCCGAGTCAACAGAGCGAAAGTTTGAGATTAGGAGATTTAAATAGATAACAACTTCATAAAACAGGCATTTTATTAATTACGTTGTTTCCAAAAAGCTTTTCTAAAATCTAATGGGATGGCGAAAGCGTACATTAGGATTAGGACAGTAATCTAAATCAACAGAGCGAAAGTTTGAGACGAGGATTTTTAAATAACATAATTAGTAAAGATTTTTAATTAAATTATGCAAAAGCCAATGGACCTTCGGATCACCTTAAGTTAAATGAAATACATACTGATATCTGTCTTTTATTATATTCTTAATTTTTCACTCACTTTCCCTTAAGAACAATCGAAATTTTAGTAGCCCTAGCTTTACATAGTAACCTTAGATAACGGTAGATCGATTCATAGTCCCTGTGGATTCGATATCTTTTAAAACTACACGACACGACTGTGCACTTGCAGTCATCAGATTTATAGACACGTAAAGTCGCGATCAAATTGGAAAGTTGAAGCACCATATAAGTCATTTTAATTTTGATTTAATAATTATATTTGAATAAATTTAATATCACAATCATTATCAGTATCATTTTAATTTTGATGGATTATCAATTTGTGTGTATATATTATTTGATTTATCACGTGTTTGTAGTTTGTCCTTCATATGAATTTAATTGCATTGTTGTTGGAATAATTTGTATTTGTTCACTTCACCTATATCTAATATTTTGTACTTTTGAGAAACCTCTCCATTCATTGTCTTAGTCGTTGTATCCATCTAAATGTCTTCTTTTTTAGCCTAGCAATTGATTTTGTATAAATATATTCAGTATTGCTTGAGTCACAAGTTAAAATGTTTGAGTCAAGACTGCAAAAAATGTGTGATTCGAAACATGCATAATGAGACTCGAATCATAAAGTCTCATGAAAGTTGGGAGCTGACTCTGTCTCATTTGAGTCGAATCAAGGAAAAGTGTGATTGAATCATAACTTCACTTTACTCTAATCATGATATACATATGACTCGAATCACAACCTCTTTCATTTTTTTTTCCAACCTTTGATTCAAGATTGATTATTTCTTTGGTTTGAATCATTAATTTATGATTTAATAAAAAACTCCGTCTCAGTTGTTTTTAGAAAGAGAAATGTCATCTAGCACCAATTAATCATTTATCTCTTTTGTTTTTGTTAATGAGTGAGAGTGTGTCACCCATGAAAGTGAATCTCAAAAAGTGTGAATAATCACATCTCTTGAAACATAATTGCATTGCATCTTCTTGTTGTAGAACACAAAATCTAGAGAGAGGGGATTGAACAATCAAGTGATAGAATTGATCAATCTCTGAACAATCACTAAGAACTTAAAAATCCATTTTACCAAGAACCTTGAGAGAGCCTAGTGAGTCTGTTCTTTATTCACAACACCTAACTCCTTGTTGATACCTTATGATTAACCTTCTAGAATGTGGAGCATGTGAGTTTTAACTGTGTGAAGGATTCTTCAGATACTATTCATCATCTTCAACTTTTGTCAAGAACTCTTGTTATGGATCTGTGAGAGGTAGGATAAAGGTACATTAGGGAATCTAATATTTTTCTTTGAAGTTATGTTTTTGTGTATGCGGTGGAAGAATCTTTTTTTGGACATGAATTTTGGTTGTGTGTTGTTCACAAAGAGAGATGAGTGTCTCTATACTCCATTAAAGACTTTGGTGACGCCATGTGAAGGTTTTCACAGAAAAAAGTTGGGAGTTATCCAGTTATTCGAGGCTAATGACAATCGCTCAGACAAGTCTTCGTTAGATTCGAAGAAAGAATCATTACTACGAAAAACACATATGACAACGATTGTGATATACATATAATGACGGTTATACATCCATTGTTAGGTAGCATGTGATTGTATGTAAGTTGGTTTTCACCACGTACGTGTGACCGTGGTGATAAACTAGGTAGCGCACTACCTATTACAACGGTTCTCTCAAGGTTTGAAACCCAGCAGTAGCAATTTTATTTAGAATAAAATTAATATTTCACCACGGTTACAAAAGATAACTGTTGTGACATGTATACCTAAATATGTGGATTGAGTGTTTTTCCATACACCTCACTAAACATATACATCCATTAAAATTAATGTAGAAGATAATAATCTGAAGAAAAAACTTATTCTTGAAAAACAACTTAAACAAGCCATTGTTTTTTCAAATTGCATGCATCTCGTGATTCATATCTCAATCTTTAACACATAAAATTTGGTTCATTGCCCCAAACTCTTCAAAGTAATGGTTCATTCTCTTCTAGTTTATTTTGCAAAGTATGAATATGTTGGCTAATCTGGAGTCATCATCATCATCACTATCATCATCATTATTTTAATTGATGATGATTATTGTGATGGTCTTCCCTCTTTATAGGCAATATTTTAGGATTTATGAGATCCTGAATTTTTGTCTCAGGGGCACACATTATTTGTTATATCATCTAATGACCTTTGTTCAATCACACTATTTTATAGGATGCATTTTTAAGTTAGAATTTAGGTTATGTTTGAATTGATGGAATGCAACGATGGGATGAAGCAAAATGAAATAAAACAATGTTATGTTCCATTGTTTAGATTGGTAAAAAGAGGATAAAATGAAGCAGAACATGATATAATGCATTTCACCCAATCCCACAACTTACCATCATTTTTGTTCATTTTGATTTGGGATGAATATCGTTTTTTTATTACATTGCATCATAAAATATCCAAGCAATGGAATGTATTGCTCCATTTCATTCTATTTCATTTCACTCTACTCTATTTATTTTAAAATATTCAAACATAACCTTAATGAAACCATATGACCCATCCTTATAAGTCGATGTCCTTTAAACCTGTTAGCTGGAGATTTCGAGTAATGTGTATATTCTTCGAAGATATAAGTTTCGGAGGAAGAATGACTTTGAATGGCTATTTTTAGAATGTTATATATTATGAAGATTCCTAAATCGAAGCTGAATTGGGATAGGTTGTCTTCGAAACCTTAAGTAGTCTTCGAAACACAAAGATTGTTGAGACTTAAGGTGTTTTGATACATTTTCACGAAGGACACATTGCCACGAATCGAATAAGGTTCGAGCGGGAAGGTTTGAAATTCGAAAAGTTCCGTTTGAATCAAGGAGGACATGTGGAGCCCCGGGAATTTGAAGCGCATGCATGTGGGCAACGTGGCATTTCGCTAGTATAGGACCGTTAGGGTCGAATTAGTATAAATAAGGGTCTTAGTGGTAGGATCCAAGTGTGTTCATTTTGTACAAATTACTCACAAATCACTCAAGTATCAAGCGTTAGAGAAAGAGTTTTCGCTGAGAAATGTACGTGTAACACCAATACCTTATCTATGTTTATCTTTCTATTATAAGATCGAAGTATTTTAGTTTCCTTTACTTTCTCGTCAAGTCTTTTCATATTTGTAGTTTAATTTCCGTTACATTTCCGTCAAAGTCCTTTTGCGATTATGGTCTAACCAATTTATGTTTCATTGCATTTTTACCTAGTTTTACTTTATAGTTATTTATAGATCCGTATCATCACTTTATAAAAAACCAAAACCAAAAAAGTATGAATCAAATCACCATAAAAGACAGTTTTTCGACACATGTCCTAGGATCTATCTAATCGATTCTGCAAGTAGCCAAAGTATATTTATAGTTTGGAGGACTAACGGTTGTTTACCGGAAATCACCGTAAACAAAAGCTCGGCCCATGTAATAACAATTTCCTATCAATTATGTTAAAAGAATATAATTTTCTCAATAAGATATATTCACGAGAAAATAAAATATAGCCATTAATTTATTTTGTGAGCTATTGTTAGAATGTCATTATTAGCTAATATTGGATAATGAATATGGACCCCATATATTTTCACATTTGGTCGGGTCTACATGTTGGTGCTTATACTCGACAGTCGACACACATAAGTGACTGAAAGTTTTAAATAGAAGACTACTACATGTATAATACTCTATTCTTGATAATTAATTAAATTGTATAAAATTAAGATAATCATAAATAATTAATTATACGTTATTGCTCGACAAACAATTTCCCACACTTTGTCTTAATTAGCTTCTGTATGATCTAAACTACTGTCACCATCGTTTGTTTCATTCATTTTTGGAATAATCTGCTTTTCTTTTTGCTTTACATTTTGATTACCTGTACTTAAAGGACAATTATTATTCCCTTAATAAGAATCCAAAAGAACTGATTAATACTAGTTTTTCATATTTAATTTCTAATCATTCATATATTAACAAACATTAGCCCCCCCGCTACCCTCAAAGAGGAAAGTGTGTCTGCAGATTATTGAACTTTTACAGTGTTTGCCAGAGTGGTTATTTATTTAAACTCGTATTAAACCATCTAATCATTCAATTCTAGTAACCCCTAATACTAAATAATCATTGGATATAAATATAGACATTAAAAGTGGTACTATATAGTATATATCATGGATTTGAGACATGTTTTCCAACTTTACCTATAAGCATTATTAATATTACAGCAAGTACTATTGTATTCGTGCTGCCAGTATACTATGCTTTTCAACAATTGATTACTTAATGTGAAGACATGCTTTTCAACTATTGTAAAAAACCATGAGTTGCAGAGTTTTTTACACTAAAAAAATTTCTAAATATGTATATTCATAAATGAACTTCTTAACTTTTGTGTATCTTTCATGGTTTTTGTGGCTACTTTTAGTGTTACTTAATTTGTATGTCCTGAGGAATTGGTCAAATAACACAGCCAATTAGTATTTCAATATGATTTGTATCAACTGCCCCTATTATTCTTGTTTATAAACTTAATTTTCATTAACATTTGTTGCTTTTGTATTTTTAAAATAGTCATAAAGAAATTATCGGGATGAGTTGTAGAATAGTTCGCTCTCTTTAAAATGTTTCGTTGTACTGCCTAAAATTATGCAAAACAATCACTTAACCACGTCGCCTCCAAGATAAAAAGTCAAATTTTATATTTTACGATTACTATTTGTACGGTAGATACTCGTTCTAGAAATACACCATCTGATGGCACAAAGACCAGTCGAATATGGTATAAAAAATCACTGATAATATCTGGTATATAGACCGGTCATAATAATTTCTCAAACAATAAGAAATCCAAATTATTTTCCAAAAAGAATTCAATAATGGTTATTTGACCACTGAAAATAATTTACCAAACAAGAGTAATTCAAATAATTCTTCAAAGAGAATCCAAAAATTAATATTGTAATTTCTCAACTCAAACGAGGAGAAATTAATATAATTCTCTAACGAGAGTTCAAGAAAATACTCGGAAAATTCAACGAGTAGAAAGATAGGGAGAGAAGTTGACGTTTCGACAATTCAAAAAATACTGAGTTATGAGAGTGAGGAAGGAAAAACTTAACAAAAGGAGTTTTTGGTGTGTTTTGGAATGAAACATAGAATTTCCTTATATAATGATGTGAGCTAGCTAAGATATCTCACCTAAGAAATGTGGGACTAAGAAGTTTTTTCAACTAACACACAATGTGGGACTTAAGGAACTTTTTCAAACTCATCTCCCTATTGGAATATTGACATGTTCCAACAACATCAGTTGTTTTGGGCAAGCTAAAGGCCCAATACAAAGGGACCAATTATAAATGGCTTTCATAAGATGATCAAATATATATTTTGTGCACGTGAGATTCAAGGTACACTTTTTTATCTCCAATGTTCACTATATTCATCTTGCACTCTGTAACTGGTTTGGATGTTGAAGTGCTAACCTTGCAAATTCATCTCACAACATCGTACCAGAGATCAGCACCACTACTTCCAGAGTCCTACATCATCAATCAACACCAACTCTAGATCAGCACAACACTCTGTAACTGGTTTGGATGTTGAAGTGCTAACCTTACAAATTCATCTCACAACATCGTACCAGAGATCAGCACCACTACTTCCAGAGTCCTACATCATCAATCAACACCAACTCTAGATCAGCACAGCACAATTTTTATTTAACTTTATAGTTATTTCTATTTTTCATTTTCATCTTAATTTCTCTCAGTCAATTTATTTTTTTGAATGACAAAATAATATATTAATAAACAGGTGAAAATCATCAAAAATATAAATAACCATAAAGCATAATGAGTACCTAAAGGACTACAAAGGACTGCAAATGTAACAAATAAAATAAAATTCAACAAGAAAATATATTACAACAAACATAATTAAAAAACTAACCAAAATAGACCAGAAAAAACGTTCAAGCAAATAAAGACCAATCCTTTAGGATTCAGGTTAGATCTCATATTGCCAAAACCACCATTAATAAATAAGAACCCACCAAGAGATCATCAAAATGACAAACCATCACATCACCTCATAACCAAGGAGGATACTTGATCTACTATTGGCTAAGGTAGATGATAGAGTTCTGATGCCATACCTAATTTACCTAAAAACCATCTTTAGGCAAAAAAAATATTTTGCTCTACGTCTTTCACACTTTTTGTAACACCATTAAAAATGACATCATTACAGGATCTCCAAAATAACCAAACTATAGCATGCCATTTCATAAATATAATCATCCTTAAACTTGGACATATGACCTAATGAAATAAAGGAATAAAAAACAATCCTCTGATCAATTCAAGAATCACCTGCCAACCAAACCACTAGAGGGTCATATATCACACCAACAAGACTAACTCACAAGAGAGAGAAAAGGAGACCGACTCTAGTGAATCCCCCAAAAAAAGGACAAGAAATTGATGTACAACAATCACAAATTGAATTGATGATGTTACACTAGGTATTCAATTGATATCACTAGTATATTTCACGAGAGATGATTATACAATGAATCAATTAGTGAATTCCAAACTTGACAAGGTTATGAGATTTTAATCACCATTAAGGCTCAATTAGATTCTAATTCCAACAAAACCTAATATTAAGCAATAAATCGCTATTAATGCAACAAACAATAAACTACTCTATGAATGAAAAACCTAGGCATGCAATATACTACGAAACGTAAATATAAGAGTAAAAGGCAGAAAGATGACATAAAGATTTATAGCGCTTCGACTCTATCCTCCTCCCATGAGTCTACATGCACTTTTCAAAGAACCTGCATAATTCCAGTAGTTTGACAAATATTCAAAGAGTTTGTACAATCACATCCAAAATATTGTTGGAGATAATAGAACTTTAATTATGGATCTTGACTTGTATACAGCTCTACGCCAAACTCTTATGCGCAATCTTTCCTTGATTAACACTTCGAGAATCTTACAATATCACCAGTTCTCCTGCAAGCCTTCATCTATAGGAATCAACCCTTTGATTCTACCGATTCCTTGAGCGGTGAATTATCTGAAGATCTAAGAAGAACTTTGCCTTATCCGTAGACTTCGACACAGTCACTACTAAGGCAATATGGAGAAAAGATCCTCCTTATTTTCACCGGAATTTATCAGCACTAGTGACAACTTCTCAATCTTGCAACAACCTAAACAATCTTTAAATAGTCTCCAAGAACAGTTAATTTATCATCTCCCCCAATCAATCACAAATCTCTCATAAACAAGATATGAAATGAAAACAGAGGTTGGAGAAGAAAAAGATTCAAGTGCAAGAACTTTGAACTTTTCAAAGTGAGAAAGTTGATTTCATAAAAAATCACAAATGAATATGAAATTCCACACTAAAAAATTGCTGACAAAGGTTTTATATGTGCTTGAGATTAAGCACAAAAATGAGTGGTAAAAGTTGGTTAGATTCGAATCAAGAGCAATGCATGTAATGAGTCAAGTGAGCAAGTGAATAGAATAAAAACACTTTTGATTTTTGACCCATTTTTTAGTTGATTCTAATCAAGTACAATATCTGATTTGAAGCAAAGATGCTATGATTTAAATCATGTACAAACTATGATTTGAATCAAATGCACCAGGCCTTTTAAAAAAGCTAAAAAACTCTGTGATTCGAATCATGTGCATAGTATGATTCGAATCAAATTGGGCAGAGGTGACGGAAAATTGCATGATTTGAATAATATTCAAAATCTGATTCTAATCAAGTGGTTTTGAAAACTTTTTTCACCTATGTTGGATTTGATCCGAACCAAATTGAGTGTGTATTTGATTTATTCGAATCAAACACTTGAAAACTCAAATTTTCATGTTTTTAAAGGTACTTTGAGAATATTCTTTGCACCTAACTTGATCAAACACATATAACTTTTATTCCACAAACTCATGCAATTGACTAAAGACATCTTGATCAAATTCAAATGTAACCATTGTTTTATGCATGCCAAAATGATAATGAATCATGAGGGAGACTCAATAAAAGATAATAAACGAAAGCCATAAGAAGAGAAATAAAATAACTGTATCGAGGATGCTCCCCCTTCATATGATAAGGGCATGCAACTAACTCCCCCTAGGGATGTGCAGCTACAAAACTATACCGCAAAAGCTGACAGGAGAAGATCAACACTTTAGGTGGGGTCCGGACTACCCTAAATAAGATGGAGGGTCAAGTTCTCAACTGTGAGAGATGACAAGGAACAAACAAATTGAACATGATAAGGAGACACAATCGAGAAAAAACACTCTCTTGTATCCTTCCAAATCCACTTGTCTCTATCTTGAGAGAGAATAACCCCTTGGAACAAATAACAGATTTTCAAACACATGTAACTCTCTAAGAAAGAAGGGTCTCCTCCACCCATATACTAGGTTCCCATTAACTACCAGGATGATCTCTGCTACCATCCCATATGATTAAATGGAGTTAGAAAATAATTTAGGGAACATAGACTTTTAGGGAATGTAACCTAACCAAAATTCCTTCCAAAAGGAAGTTCGAAGGCCTGAATCTACTTTCCTAAGGATACCATCAAAAAACAAATCAAAAGATTCCTAATCTTTGGACCTAAGGAGAGACACACCTTTCCACCAAGTAGAAGAAGGTCAAAACCCCGATATCCTCATAAGAGGGGAAACGAATGAAGCATGATACCTTGCTACCATAATATCACGCCATATACCAGAATCACTTATAAGAAACCTCCACCTCTATTTAGTCAAAAGGGCTAGATTAACTATCCAAAGGTTCATAACTCCTGACCCCGCTACACTCTTAGGTTTAGAAATATTATCCCATTTAATCCAACATATATTAGATTTCCCCATCACCCCTTACCAATGAAAATTCTTTGTAATCTAACAAGCTCTTTCAAAACCTTCACAAGCATATTCTAAAAGGATAAGAAAAATATGGGAACAACATTAAGCAAAAAAGTAATAATATGCACCATACCTCCCAAACCAACATATATATATATATATATATATATATATATATATATATATATATATATATATATATGCTTCTAAGAATGGAGCCTCGTGGTGAGAAAATTGGCTAAAAGATCCCAAGTAGATCTCCGCATAGGACTAGTCCTTATCCACAAATCAAAGTATATGAACAAAAGAGTTTCAATCTCAAAGTTAAGAAATCCAATGCGGATGCTAAAAATACATGGTCCACGTTAACCCTTATAAGACTGTTCTTAAAGAAATTAACCCGTAGTTGCAAATCCAATTCAAACCCTCTAAGAATTATCTTAATAATCCTTAGATTTTCTAAATTAGAATCCATCACTAGGAATGTATCATATGCATATTGAAGATGAGATACCACCAAATTAGACGATCACATCTTAAATCCAGAGTAAAGACTAATCTCCTCAGCCTTAGCAACTAAGCCACTAACCCCCTCAACCATAAGTAGGAAAATAAAGGATCTAGTGGATCTCCTTGTTTCAATCCACTATGGATGTTGATCTCTTGAGTTGGATACAAAATAACTAGCATTACAAGGTTACCAACAAACATACAAGTTGTCATCTAAGTCGTCCACTTCTCATTAAAAACAAATATGATAAGCATATAATATAGAAAGCTCTATCTAGCTAAATCATAAATTTTCTCAAAGCCCACCTTTAAAGTGAGACAAGTTTTCTTATTGAAAGCCTCATTGGAAGCCACCACTTCATCAATCGAAATTCTCCCTTTAAGAATATCCAATTGATTGGGAGAAATAAGTTTATCTATCACCAGCTGAAGGATATTTAACATTGGGGATCAAAGTCACAGAGTATGATACAAAACTACCAAGTAGAGATAAAAACAATAAAATTAACCAAACATGATCCATAAATCTTCTCTAATGAGATAAGAAAAACCTTTTTTTAGAAAGGAGAAGTTGAACCTATAACTCCTTGGTTTTTGGTATTTATTATTTATAGAGTTTTGGAGTATTTTCAGTTTAACAATTTAAGTTTATGAATTTTGGTTAGAATTAGTGTAAAAATGAGGATTGGTGGTTTAGCAGTAAATTATATTTAATTAGATTCTTAATCATTTATTTAATAGAGAAAATATGAGAATATTAGCTTTGAGGCAATAAAATAGACTTTTAAAGAAATTAGGGAGGTCGGTGGAGTTATAGATAGTCGAGGGGAGTTTTTAGAAATTAATTAAATAAAAGAGAATTATGTTTTATTTATTTAAGAAAGAAAAATAGGGAGAGTTTGTGAGTACTTGAAAAAGTTGTGAAAGAGGCAAGGGAGAGAATAACAAACCCTATGAGAGAAAGAATAGGAGAAGTGAGTTCAATATTAAAGCTTCGAGTTTCTTCAAATTAGAGGTAGCGGAATCATTCATGTATGGGTGTTTAAGAAGATGGATAGCGAGGATTTCTTACCCTTCTTCCTTCTCCCCTTTTATTTTCTTATATGATGATGTTTGAGGCCGGAAAAGGTTTGGGAAAAATCTTTTAAGGCGATTAATATGATATGATTTCTTTTGTGCCTTGTTGATTGTATAATCAGATATATCTAGGAAATAAAATTAGAGAAATCTAAGTTTTCCCTATTCCAAGAAGAACTCAAAGATCTCCCGTTCATACCCTTTCTTCAGAAACTCACTCAAAACACACGAATTGACACCTCATAAACTCACTTTACGAGAGCATAAATCAACCCACCAATACTCTCTTGTCAACCATTGAACATTTGAAATAAATATTAACTACATAACACACAATGTTACAAGCACCCCAATCCAAACAAACACCTAAGTCATTCGAATCAGAAAAGGAAAACAAAGATCTACCTTTCGAACTGCACCAGATCGAAAGAAGACCACCACCACACCCAATAGAAGGACAAAAATTCCAATGACATAAAAATTACCCCACATGGAATAGCTAAGAGAATAAGAGACCTCACTAAGTTTAGTTTCTTGTATTGCAACAAAATCTAATGATTTAGACAAAATAAGCCCCCTAACCTTATTTTTCTCAATCCTTCCCAATATACTCTACAACTAAAAAAGGAGATTAACATCGACACAAAACCCTTGTCAGTCGGACACACGTCTGATTGCTATCCATTTTTCCAGAGCCTTTAACTTCTCCACTTCTACCTTATCTCTCATCACATAAGTACACCATAATTGCTTAGTTAACATATAATTTCTAGTAGCTACCTTGATATCCTAACACATTATAAACTCCAATTAAAGATGCCATCTGAGTCATAAAAAACGGAGATACTGTAGAAGAAGTACCTTCAAGATAAACTAATAAAGAGAAACCTTATGAATTCATGCACTCTTTCGATATATGCATAGGAACTCTATCTTGCACACAAAAATCAATAGAAGTACAAGGTGTAAGAATACATGATATATATATATATATATATATATATATAAATAGAGAGAGAGAGTGTGTGTGTGTGTGTGTGTGTGAGTGAGAGAGAGAAAGGATCCATTGACACCAGATGTAAGTCTAAGAGACTTACACCAAATCTTTGTTGAAAAAGAATTACAAGCGTGAGTAGCGTGGGAAAGTTCGACATTGGTTAGGAATGTGGATACTTGAGCATTTATAAGTGGAGAAACCCACACACCTATCACATTAAGATTTTGGGTGAGTATGTGGTATGTCTCTCACAAAGGTGTGTTGCTCAAAAGGAAAGTCCCAAAGTTAAAAATGCTCCTCGTGTTGACCCCCAAATTGCCCCAACATATGGTATCATGAGCCTTTGTTTCGAGTGAAGGGAACGACTTACTTGTATCAAAATACCAAGGAGGAGGTGTCTCGTTGAAAAGTGTCAATGACGGTAAAGTGTATGTGGATAAAAGAGCTTCCACCTGTGGTGGAGCATTGTGGATAGACTCACACTTGAGGGAGAGTGTTGAAAAAGAATTACAAGTGTGAGTAGTGCGGGGAAGTCCCACATTGATTAGGAATATGGAGACTTGAGCATTTTTAAGTGGGAGAACCACACACCTATCACTTTAAGGTTTTGGGAGTGTATGTGGTGTGTCTTTCACAAAAGTGTGTTGCTCAAAAGGAAAGTCCCCAAAGTTAAAAATGTTCCCCGTGTTGACCACCGAATTGCCCCCAACAATATTAACCATTAAAAAGATTGATCAAACGGTCATATAAAATAAAATAAATAAATATTTGATTCATTATTTTCCCTAAATAATAGGCTATTTATTTGACTGTTTGATCAAGTACTATTAACGGTTGAGATTTGTTGTTAGTCCTTTAGACTTACACCTAGTGTTAAGGGTGGAAATGGGCTAGGCTAGGCTAGACTTTGTAAGGCCTGAGCCTGACCTACAATAAACTTACAAGGTCTGAGTCTGGCCTATGGCCTATTATAGGCTCTCTTTTTCGGTCTGACCAGACTTTTTAAAAGTCTGACCTGGCCTGAAAGCCTATTTAAAAGCCTGTTTCTCATTAAGATTTTCAATTAACTCATATTACTTAAGAAACATTATAGGTCAGCCTATATATGCATATATAGGCCGACTTATTTAGATTTTTTTCTAATATATATGCATATATAGGGAAATCTATTTACCTTTTTTTTTTAAATCTATAAGCATATATATGCCGACCTATTTAGCCTTTTTTCTAATATATAAACATATATAGGCCAACTTATTTAGACTATTTTTAATATATATGAAAATATATGCCAACATATAAGACTTCATAAGCTTTTTTAATAACCTAAGTCTGACCTATTTAATTAAATAGACTTTTAAAAAAGCCTAATCCTGACCTTTTTAATAAATAGGTTTGATTTGGTCTGACCTTAAATAGGTTAGACTATAGGTCCATGTAGATCGGCCTGACTTATTCTCATCTCTACCTGATGTCAATGGATCATGACTTATATATATATATATATATATATATATATATATATATATATATATATATATATATATATATATATATATATATATATATATATATATATATATATATATATATATATATATAGGGGTGGCCCTGAGCACGGGCTCGCAGGGCGGGAGCCCAGGGCCCCATAATTTTAGGGGCACCAAATTTTTTTTTATCCATATATATATTAAAAGAAAATTTTCTAATATAAAAATACTTGCTAGAATTTTATTTTTGAAAGATACTGAGTAACAAAATTATAGGGGCACTACAAAGATAATATTGACTATTCTTATAAGTGTTGCATCTACTGAATTAAAATTATTAAAATCTTATTTGAGATCTACTATATCACAAGATAGATTAAATAGCCTTGCGTTGATTTCAATTGAAAATAATTTTTTGAAGAACCTTGAGTATGAGCAAATTATTAATGATTTTGCAATAAAAAATATTAAGAGGACGATATTTAAATAATTTTAAAGGTTTGATAAAAAAATTTATAGAAAAAAAGATCAGATCAAGAAGAAGAAGAAGAAGAAGAATAAGTCTCTTTATAGTGATTTATGTTTTGATGTAGTATAAACATTGATTCAAAGATTCATACTTGTATTCTTTTTGCACAATGTCAAATAAAAATGTGTTTTTATCCTTACGTATTTATTGTTAAAAACAATTTTTGGGACACCATTTTTTTGATTCGCCCAGGGCACCCAAATTCAAAGGACCGGCACACACACACACACACACACATATATATATATCGGACGACTCAAGTTAAAACACTTGGTTATTATGAGAAATGAGAACAATGAATCACGACCATTAAATTTTAATTTGTTGATTTTAATGAACTGGATTGGTTTCTATTGTTCTCATTTCTCATAATAACCAACTGTTCTCACTTGAGTCGTCCCATATAAAATATAAATATATATAATTGAAAATGTACTCGTGGCTATCATATACAAGGTACCCAATACATATTTTGAGAAAAGGAAAGGACAAAAGCCCAAGCTAGATCCAATCATCAAATAAATTGGGTTTGGTTAATGCTAGCTCTTATTTTGTCACACATAAGGATGTTGAATGGAATCTCATTTTCTGACAAATAAAAATATGGCGATATTGTTTTATATGAAAGAAAATAATGAACAAATGTAGGCCATTAAGGGAACCTTCTGTAATTAAATATTCATAATACTAATCCTCCCTTTCCTCTTGTTTTGGTGTCTATAAAGAATGTGATAAATGATTATGATTTACACAAAAGAGCTAGAAACAACCAAAATTCTAAAGGCCATGATGACTGGTTCTGGTTCTCCTTGTGGAGCTTGTAAATTCTTGAGGAGAAAATGCATTAGAGGTTGTGTTTTTGCACCTTACTTTTGCCATGAACAAGGTGCTACTCATTTTGCAGCTATTCATAAGGTCTTTGGTGCAAGTAATGTTTCAAAACTTCTTGCACACCTCCCTGTGACTGATCGCTGTGAAGCTGCTGTCACAATCTCTTATGAAGCTCAAGCTAGACTTCAAGATCCAATTTATGGATGTGTTTCTCATATTTTTGCACTTCAACAACAGGTTTTTTCATCTCTCATAATCAGTTACAACCAATTAATCATCTTTATTAGTATATGTTTAACTCAAAACCCTAGATGGTATGTACTTATATTTTTTTTGTTAAATTTTCATATTATATATATAATAAAGATTATACAGAAATAGAAGAAAAACGATCAACAAACTGCGTCGCTATTCAAGAAAGAAATTTGAAAAAAAATTAATATCATTAAGATGATACAATCAACGGAACATAAATACCATGTTCATAATCTTTAAGATATAGCTTTTATCAAAATCACGGTGAAATAATGTGTTGTCAAATTCATCGTCAATTCAAGTATACACTTACTTATGATACAATTTACAGGACATATAAACACTATGTTGATCTGTGCTTCTAGTTACTAATATAGAGATATTGTATTTTGATTTTTGTAGGTGGTAAATTTACAAGCACAACTAGCTTATATGAGAGAACAAGCAGCTCAAAGGTGTCTCAATACTTCATTCTCTGAAAACCCTAATGAGAAAAACTTTGTAAAACCTAGTACTATTCTCCCTCAAGATTTTCAAAGTTGGTTCCAAATGGAAAATGATTCCAACATGAGTCCTCAATTTGATCCCAACTTGTCCTCCTCCACTACTAATCTCTCAACAACACCACAATATTATAATGGGAATGCAACCACTCTCATGGACCTAAACCCTATAATGGGAAACTATGAAAATTCAGGAACTTTAGAAGAAAGCATCTCATCATTTTGTAACTTTGAAGAGAGATGTAATAACTCAATGTCCTGTCATGACATGCAAAGGCAGTGGGCCTTTCATGAAATGAATAATTTTCAGTAAGCTTCATGAAAGATCAGAGTCTAGCTGTGTGAAGAATTGGTGAAGAAGACTTTATCAATTTTGAATTGCTTCTACATTTATGCATGTTGTGAAATCATGTACTTCTGATCTGTTGCTATAAATAAGCTTATAGGAAGCTTAGATGTGTTTATATATATAATTGGAGTGAAAATCAACCTAATTAGCTAGTCTTTTGTTTAATCTATTCTAATGTATGGTATTTATTAGAATAATAATGTGTGTTTCTTAGAGATAAAACTATGGCTTTGTATGAGAAAATTTGGGATTATTTACCTACCTAGAAAAAATCTTAAATTTTGACCTAATAGATCCACTTACATATGGATATACTTTTTTCTGACATTTACTTTCCTTTCTCAGATAAGATAGGATAACTAGCAGTGGTAATCCCAAAGTAAGTGACCATATTTTAATTTGAGAAACCCTATCTGAAGTAAATTAAATTAATTGAGTTGCTCTAATTGGGAAGAAGTAATCCCTACGATATATGGAGCCAAAAGAACACATGTTTATCATGGTATTTATTTTTGTAATGCAACTATACATCTCATTAGAAGAATGGAATCTTTTAAATAAGACCTTTTATTTTCAAATAATTTGATGACTAGATTTTAACTTTTTTTAAAAAAATAAAATTAGTGGGATGTTACATATTCGACTTGCAGTCTTGTAATCAGATATCCTCGTACAACTACCAAATATTTACGAGACTTCAAACAAGACATTTTTTGTTGATCTATAATAATAATCAAGTTACATTTCTTCCCTATTTCATCATTGTTTTCCTTAGTAAGTAGTTGAATATAGTTTAGTTAGTTTGAAAATCAACCATCTATTGTACTCACTAATTGAGATTTTTCTTTTCCTGACCGTCACACTCAATTTCTAAACATAATACTTTATTTATGTGTTTATCTATCGATATTTTTACCATTTCTAAAACATTTAACGAAGTTTGCTTTTTCTTCTGGTCAACGTAACTTTTTATGTCTATTAATGTGGTTTTGCTTAGTTCTAACCATATTTTTTAACACCTAAATTTGGAGGAAAATAGTCCACATTCAAAGAAGGTTTTTGTGGGGAGGTGTTAAGAGAGTGTTTAAAATCTCTCTGGGTTAGTTAGGTCAATGTCTATAAACCTAAGAGTAAAAGTGGTTTGGAGTTAGAGATATTCGTTTGATCAACTTAGTTCTTTTGACTAAGTGGGTGAAATCTTATCTCAAGTGACTTTAGTATTTGAAGAGATGCCCTTGTTTTCTATTATGGTGTCTATATTTCTTTTGTTTAATAGGTGGTAGAGATTTAGGCTTTTGGAACTCCTCCTCCTCCTCCTAGTGGAAAGGAGTTTCCCTTCTTGGCTCTAAGCAAGATGACCGTTCTGAGTGGTTCATGGATGGTATCACTAGGAAGGTAGGTTCAATATTTCAGACATCGTTTTAGACTGGCCCTTGGATGGGGAGTTACCTTCAAGATTTCTTCGTTCATGTGGAACTTGTTGTTGCTGAATTCTTCTCAGTTATTGAAGTTCTTTATGAAATGGTCCTTTGGATTGGCTGCATTTTTGAAACAAAAAAAAAACAACATGAAGAAGTGTTCAAGTTGATCTAGCTTGCTAAAGTTGTATGAAGGTACACAAGGTACACATGTTGGACACATGTCCCATCATGCTACTCGACATATAGGCATTGTGTATCAGCGCTGATGCGTTTTGGTATATTCTGTGATCGAAGATTGGATAAGATTTTAATGCTATTAAGTTATGATTATATGATTTGTTGGACAACTGTGAAGATCAAATCAGATTTAAAGAGATTTAAATTTGAAATTTTAACAAACCAAATCATATCTTTTTTGTTGGAGATATTCAAGAAACGAATCAAATATCCCACTAAATCTATAATATTTATGGACGAAATCAAATATCGAATCCATGAAGAAAAACCCAGAAGAAATGTTATATAAGGACGACACAAACATCTTAGGAACTCAAGCATTCAAGCATTTATATTGAAGATTTTTAGAGTGCTAGGTTTTGTGTCTTGTGTTCCACGCTAATGTCCTAATAGTAACTTGCCATAGAAGGTATAAAATTTTCAAAGTGGTTATTGGAAATCAATGGGAAACTCTTGGAGATTGGATGAGACAGTTTGGTTTAAGGTCAAACCAACATAAATTCTAGTGTGGTCTTTTTATCTCTTATCTATTTTATTTGCACATTTTATCTTTCGTTCGTATTTCTCTACTTCATATTATTTCTTAAAACTAACCAACCCTAAATTCAACCTATTATTAATTTTAAAAAATAACACATAATTTACCATCCTTTCCCTCTTCACCTTTTTTGTGTCCGAAGATAATTATTATTTTTGTCAACGCAAAATTAGTTGCAAACATTTGCCTTGTGTTTAAATATTTTTTTTGATACACTGGAGGCCTAAGCCCAGCCTTGTGTTTAATTTTAATAATGATATTATTTAGAATATGTAAAAAATTAATTTATATATGAATTATATGTGTTATAATTGACATTTTCAGAAATGAAAACAATGTTTAAAAGATTTAGTTAGTAATATATTACAATTATATTATCTTAAAAATTCATGTATAATATCTTTTTATACAAATAATATTAAAATATAGGATACCTAAATATTATATTTAGCCATAGATATTTGCATATATGATGATAGAGAACATTTCACTTCATACATTAACAATTATCCTCCCACCTCTATTATTTGATTTGATTCATATATATTGTAGTCTGAATGACTTATGTTAATTTATCAGATGACTACAACAAAGATGATTTTAGACAACAACGAAAAATTGTGGCTTAGGTAAAAAAACTAATGTTATTTATTTTCTGAAAGTCTTTCTAAAAAGTTATCGGATTTGTATTATATATTTGGAAAAAAAAATATATTTTTAATAACTTATGGATAAATTATCAGGTGATTACAACAAAATGAATTTAGGCAACAATGAAAATCGTGGCCTAAAATTAAAAAAAAAAAATTCATTAACTTACTTTCCTTTTTGGTAACATTTTTTAAACGTTGTGAATTCACTTAGGCAACACTTTACCGCTGACTATTACTTATTGCAAAAATAGTAAATAAAAACTACTGAAAAACTTATAACAAGTCATTCGGTGAGTAAAAATTTGATAAAAAGTTATAATACTGAAAAATTTATTGCAATTATCCAAGGAACAAAATTTAGTAAAAAATTATAATACTAAAAAATTTATTGCAACTATCTAATGAATAGAAATTATGTACCAAAATTCTTTAGGTGACTTTCTCCAATATACTGGTGTAATGGTATATAAAATTTTCTGATTTTGAAAATAATAAAATAAAAAAGATATAATTAAAATATTTTTAAAAAATTAGGGGTGAGGGATAATTGTTGGGATAAGTAGTAAAGTTTTCGATGATAAGTTTGTTATAGTTTTTGACTTGGATCAATGAAGCCCAAAACCCATTAGAGACAGCCTTAAATAGACACTTTAAGATGTATCTACTTTTCAAAATTAAAAAAAAAATAAAATAAAAAATTGTAAAGCATGATATCGAAGAGACAAAATTAACAAGCTGCCCGCATTAGCAATATTAACAATTCAAAATACATTTTGGTTTTAATGGATACATTTGACTTGCCGAACTTTAGTTTCTTTTGTCCTTCACTTTCACAATTTTTTATTTGAGTCACTCGTGAAGACAAACTCCTTTGTCTAAAGAAACACCTCAGTCAATTACTTATATCATACATTTATAATTGCACGTGTGTCCCACCAACTTTCCCATCCCAAAACGATAGGTGTACGTGTATAATAAACTCTTTTATAATTATATATACTTGTGTCTTTTTTCTTACAATATATCTTGTACTATCGAATTACAAATTCATAAGAAAAAAGTTTATCCATAAATATCAACTCCTTGTAATAGAATAGAAAGAATCATGATTAAAGTATACATGAGTTAATAATTTCACTATTTAAGATTCATTTTTCTCATTTTAATTTGAATTATAATGATCGGTTTCTCTTCTCCTCCATCATAACCATGTTCTCTCTTTAATCCTCATCAAAATTCTAAACTCTTTTTTCTCGTCTATCAAAATTAAATTGCTCTCACTAGCTCCTCATCAAAATGTATCTTCTTTTTATCATATCAAACTTGGTCAACTCGACCTCTATCATTCAATTTCAATATTTATGGCTCAAATTCACACCAAGCTCGATCACTGATCTATATCGCTCGCATTCAATGTCATGGTTAGAATACATTTAAGTTGTATATCAGTATTGCACTATTCAATCTTCAACTTCTCCTTGCCAACTTGGTTTTTCTGGAAGTGATATGTTCTCTCTATATGTTTGCTTTTTCCATCACTCATTGGATGGTTTTCTAGATAAATTGTTGATTTGTCGTCTGCTAAAAGCTTGATCTTCACAACTTCACTAACATTCAACTCTTCCAATAGCATTTAAATGCTTGACATTTTGCATAATAGGTTGCAAGATACACAGCCTCACATGATAATATGGACATTATCCCTTGCATCTTTAATCTCCATGAAATTGGAGTTGCTCCGATCATAAACAAGAACCATATTGTATTTTTCATGTCATTTTGATTTTTCTCATTTGAACCTTTCACACACACTCCACATTCTAATGTGCACTTGTTGAATCCCAACTTTATCAGTAAGATGTCAATTATTTTATTACATGTTCTAGGTGTTTTCTTCAATCTATACATTTCCTTCCTCAACTTGTAAACTTTCTCTTCTTGCCTTTTGATCTCTAAATTTGGTGGTTGTGTGATATATACCTCATCCTCTATTGATCCAATAAGAAAAGTTGGATGATGTGTCTTCTACCCTATGTATGTTGGAATTGCCGCAACAATTCTTATTGTTTTAAGTTTGGAAACTAGTGCATGGACCTCATTGAGATCAAATTCAGACCTTTGAATTAATCTATTTGCTACTAGCATTGTCTTTTATTTAGCTATCCCACAATTTAGCATGAGATACAACTTATAGAACCACTTTAAAGCTATGAATCTCTTACTAGAACGATTTAAAAACTCCCATTTGCTATTAGCATTGGCTTCATAGCTTTTTTCCAATATTCATCTTTCAATGCTTGATTAAGGTTAGTTACCTCACATTCATTTCTCATGTTTTCTTCAATCAGGTTACCATTTTCACTTATAGCTTGGTTAGGAAATATTTCATAGTTATTTAACCTGCCTAATTGAGTTCTGGCCCTTGTTGTTTTTCTCTTCTCCTAATTTTGTGCCACTTCATTTACTTGGTCATTTTGTAAAGTAGTGTTGATATTATTTGGGCGTTCACCATTTTGAATTGGATTGTGTGAAACTTTCAAATAGTTTCATCCTTGGCTCTCATCAAATTTCACATTCCTACTTATCATCTCCTTATTCTCAATTGGTGATAATAATTTGTATGCATTTGTAGAGTGATAGTCTATTAAAATTATATCTTGACTTCAGTCATCTAGTTTCCTTATGAGTTGCTCAGTTATGTGTCTGTAGAAGAGTAACCAAAATATCCTGAAGTGTCCAACACTTGATTAAAGGTCAATCCATGTTTTATAATGTGTCTTTCTGCTTAGCTTCTTTTTTGGATATCCATTGATGATGTGAATTGTAGTTGATCTTGCCTCCCACAAACGAGAGAGAGAGAGAGAGTGAATTGTGGGGGTTTGAAAAAACTACTGTTCAAAACAAAAATATATTCAATTTCATAGTTTAAAAACACTTTTAAGATTTTTTTTGGATAAAGCAACGGAAAACAAAGGTGAAAAAATATACGGAAAGTAAAGAGATAGAGGAAAAGAGAATACACCAAAATTTAAAGACGTTTGATCTAAATGAAATGACCTAATCCTCTCTCCATGACTTGATCTTGAGATTATCCAATAACGCTTATGATTTTTTAGTAGGTTAAGTTCATGATCCCCCTTATACAAGCAAAATAAAGATTCTGGTTAACTTCCAACCAAACAATTAATAGTGGACTAAAGTGGTTAGTCTTCCTTCAAAATAGGAACGAAGCTTCAAGCGGATAGTCTCCAAGATTAAACCCTTGAGATTTTATGCAGGCTAATCTCAAACCAAAGTGGGGTTTTGAGCTTGCTATCCTCTGAACTGAAACGAGGTTTAACACGGGTTGGCCATGAACCAAACTGAAATTTTATTCCAGGATGATCTCAAACCAAATCGAGGTTTAACATAGGTTGACTACGAACAAAATTTAGATTTTAAACTAGGCTAATCTCAAACCAAATTGATCTTTTACACGAGTTAAGCTCACGAATTGAACCGACAAATTAATACTAAATCCCCAAATAAAGCTTTTAACGGGTTTAGCTTTGAACCCAAACAAACACTCTCTTAAGAAGAATTATTCAACCAAGAGAAAATAATTTTTGTTACAATATCATCCTTTCTAGAAAAAAAATCCTCACTTAAACACAAGAACTTTCTCAAAGCATTGTGTTTAAACTAAAGTGAAAGAAAGTAGTAAAATATTTTTAGAGAGAGTGGGGAGATTGAGAGTCGTTGCTCTTCATTGAGACATGTTCACAATTGATTATGCACACTATTTGTACTAACCCAATTAATTGGGAATATGCTCCAATCGATTGGACATTTCAAATAACATGTCAAACATATATGACAGTTCGTGATACATCTGACTAGGCTCCAAAATATTTTTAGGTTATTTAATTTGAGAAATAGAGGCTTAAAAAGGTTTTAATGTATGTGTTATTTATCAATATTAATTTACAAAAATGACCTTATGTTTTTACAAAACACTAATCACTCAAACACGATCGAGCAAGCTTTCACACTTCCTCTCTTTCACACTCTAAAGCGTTAAAACTTTTTTGAATACATTGTTCATATAAGCACCTCCTTAAATAGTTTTAGAGCTTGAGATATCTTCAATTTGCCATCGTCAGAGAGTATCACATTTCCATATGCATTGCAAAGAGAAAGAGTTTTGTAATTTGGAAATTTTCTTAAGATAAGATTATACGAAACTAGAGTTCCCATCTCCATATCACGTCCTCATCAATTCTAAAGGAATATAATGTTGGGAGTTATGTCAACAAAGGTCACCTGTTGTTGACATATTAAAAGTAGTTGAATTTCTTTTCTTAGGTTTATCATTCCTATTCTCTCTGTATTTCTTTCTTTTTAATCATATGACATATACTATTATTATTATCTTATAATTTATCATGTTTACTTTTCAAACTCATGCATAAAAATAATTTTTTTCAATAGAATCCATATGAGATCGATAATTTTATTATCATTTTCTACTAGTTTGACTTTGTATACTTATACGTGCAAAGTAGCTATCACATTCATATGAAATATGAATATATATATATATATATATATATATATATATATATATATATATATATATATATATATATATATATATATATATATATAATTTGACACCACTAGCTCACCAACAGTCTCATAACTATTCTCATATGAGGCAACAATAACCTAAATAGAATATTCATTGTCCTTCTTCATGAGACAATCCTTCATTAAGGGACTGAACTTCCTCCTCTTGAGACATTCAAGATTTCATCATTATCATAGATTTTCAATTATGAAGTTTATTATAATAAGAATCGTAGAGATACATATATTTATAAATGCTCAAATCCAACAGATTTATCACTTCATATGAAATAATCCTGAAGGAGTGCGCGAGCACGGAGCTTAAAGAAGTAAGAATAAGGAATCCGTACTCGGACTAGGAGTCCGCCCGAACGGATAAATTCAAATATTATTTCTTCCACAAGAGACACGACCATAACACAAATGATTGCATCCAGGTGAAGGATGCAATTGAAAGGATGCTTAAGAAAGGTCGATTAGCCGAATACACTAAGGGCGAGAAGAGGGGTCGGGAGGACTCTCCAAAGAAAAAATAATCCCCTAAGAAATTAGTTGAAAGCATGGTCGGGGAAAAGGCAGGGATGTGATTAGGGGAAGAAAGGCGCAAAGAGAAGCGTCAATACATCACTTCCATCACAAGATGCACCCCGAAGGAAAGCAACCCGTCCAAGAGTACTGTGAAGAGGAAGATCATTGAGTTGATGATCGTCTGCAAGAAAGAAGGGAACAATTCAACTAAGATCCAAAAATAGAAGGGATCCCATACGACATCTTTTCTTTGATCATAACGGTCAAAATCTACAATTTCAATGTCTACTAATTTATGGTGGTTTTTCATGTGATATCATGTACTCGGATATCTTTAAGAAGACGGGGTTAAAGAATGAGAAGTTGTTGCCCTATGAAGTGACCGACCTACAAGCCTTTGACGGCACTATAACTTGTCCTTGTGGATACATCAAGTTGAATCACCTTGGGATAAGGAAGGAATACCAAAATTATTGACTCCCATATACTAGTAATTCCTAGTTGAACTGTCTACAACTGCATCCTAGGTCGACCCTTTGCAACAACGTTGGAGGCAGTATTCTCCCCGGTCCATAACAGACAAACTATTTTCTCCCACCGAATAGGCAATCCCTCATGTGAGTGTTCTGCCAACCGTTCAGATCAATACGATGGTTGACCGCGTCTCATATCATTCCACACGCATTTAATTGTCAATCATTTCTCCTATTTAAAGAGGGAAGTGTGTCATTACACAGATATTTAAATTCTCTCATTCCACCACTTTTCACTTTTATACTGATTTGATTGTTAGAATGCTAACCATGCATGTAAGTCTATTCTTCACTGCATCGAAAGCTCAGAATCATCTTAACAAACTCTAAATTCGCTCTTTCCAGTCAATTCTAATTCCACTTCATAACAGGTTTTAACTTCTCTTTCTCTTTAGTTAATTAGTTTCTTGTGCTTCACAAGTTTTAGAGTATGGTCCCCATATATAATGACAAGTGTTAAAACAAGATATATTACTACGCCATGGCACACTCATTATCTTCTTCTCTTGTCTCCCTTGAAGTACTTAAGTTACAATCAACTAGAGGTGTCAATTTAAGGGGCTAATTAATTTGAGCCCTAGCCCCTATAAGAAGGGGGCCTAAAATAATTTTAAAATAGTAAGCCCTCAAATACATAGGGCCCGATGTTAGAAGGCCCCAAAATTTAAAAGAGGGCTATAAGGCCCCAAATAAAATAAAAAGCTTAATTTTAAAAAATAGAATAAAATAAAAAAATAAATAACTTTTAAATAAAAAATTTTAAAAAATATGTTTAAAATTTTCAAAAAAAACAAACAACTTGTTAAATTAATTTTTTTTTTAAAAATTAAAAAAAAAAATTAAAAATTCCGGTAAAAAATTCCAAAAATTAAAAATGAAAAATGGAAGTTTGAATAAAAGGGAAATGGTGGAATGAAGTCAAAACTGATGAGCCATAAATTAGCATTTCCTTTAACTGTAGTTTTATTATTTCTGATGAGCCATAAATTAGCATGATCAATGTTCAATATTTTTCTCCAAATAATTAACACAAATTGTTAACATTCTAACAAAATTGTTTGATAATATAGATAGCAATGAACATCCACGTCAAGCAACTATGATTTTCCAACTAATTATTTCCACATCCTATCAATTCTAAAAACTAGTCTTGAACATATACAAGCTATCCACTTAATTAACCACACAGAATTAGGGGTGATCGCGGTGCGGTTTGGGCGGTTTTGACGAAAAAAATCATCCGAACCGCAAGAGAAAAAATCGTGCGGTTTGGTTTGGTTCGGTTGGCTTTTAAAAAAAAAATCCGAACCAAACCAAACCAACCTAATGCGGTTTGGTTCGGTGCGGTTGGTTCGGTTTTTTAGAAATATTTTATTGAACCATTCATATACATATAGATGATAACATAACTTTGTATTTAGACATTCATACACTATCAAATAATAACAAAACCCGTCATATTTTGACAATAACTTTCTATTTAATATGTAAAAATTAAATTAGACAAAAGTGGAATAATAAACATAAAATAATAGTATAAAATAATATAAAAATTATTAGAATGAAACAAAAAAGAGAAGATACGAGAGATTAGTGAATGTGAAAAAGAAAAAACAAAAGAGTTGAGAGATTAGAGAAGAAGATGTGCGATAAAAACGAAACTGAAATAGGGAACATTTGCATAAAAATGAGAAGGTGAAAAAGAAAGAATATAAGAGAGTAAAGATTATAGAAAAAGAGGGAAGATGTATGTGGCAAAGAAGAAGCGATAATGCTATTAGAGATTTGAGAAGATCGGGACTAAAATCATGTGTAAGGATGAGAAAATTGTTCGTAATCATAAGGTTAAGGTATTATAGATTTAAGTTTGGGTTGGATGTGAGTTAAGTAAAAGTTAGGTTGTAATATAATGCGGTTTGATTCGGTTTGGTTCGGTTTATAAAATACAAACCGCAAACCAAACCAAACCATGCGGTTTTGTTAAAAGATGACCCAAACTAATCCGAACCAAATGCGGTTTTTTGCGGTTTCGGTTTGGTTTGGTTTGATTTGCGGTTTTCTATTGGGTTGGTTTGGTTTTGATCACCCCTACACAGAATAGATCATGCAGCTAGCAAAACATTACTCAAGAAAATGAAGCTGTGGCGGTGAATATGAAGCTGTGCAGAATTGAAAAAAATAGTCTCCAAGCTACAGTAAATTGAAGTCTATTTGGATTTTGGAATAAAATAAGGCCCTCTCAATAGGGCCAAAAAAAAAACATTTTGTAAAGGGCCTAAAATTTTAGGCCCTAAAATAAATTTTAATAAATGAGGGCTCAATATATTAGGGCTTTAATGAGGTCAAATTATTAGGACTTTTAGTTATAGGGCTTAATTGACAGCTCTACAATCAACTCCTATTATTATTGTATATGCAGAAATCCGAGACCAAATAATATGTTTCTATATTTAAATAGTTTATAGTGTTCACAATGCACGCGTACACTTAATTCTATCGATAAAACTAGTACGGAACTCACCAATAATATTCAATGAAATCATAAAACACTTTCACACTTGCACGGTTAAAAAACTTAAAAGTAATTAAGTTAATCTTCAAAGTACAATTCTCGGTTTAATTATTATTTGATCATCACCATGCGTAGATGTGTCAACATCTCTCACTAAATGGTTCTATCAACAAATCAAAGCAATATTGTGCAATGTTTTATAAGATTATATTTGATGCTATTATGGAATATTGGAATGGCCAGGGGTTAAATGAGAACAGTGATTGTAGCTTGTGCATTCAATCTAGGAGACACTTTGTTGATGTGTATGAATACAAAATCATTAGGGTGTGGATGTTAGGTAAAACTACATGTAATCGAAGTGGGGTCCATTTGATACTACTCACCATGTTGTTGTTGCTTTGTAAAAGATAAAATCCTAGAAAGATGTTTCATGAATGCACCCAAAGGAAGGGAACATTGCATTTGGATCTGAACAATGTTGAAAATGGGGCATCTTTTTCACTTTTGACTTCACTTCCTCGTTTCTAGTAAAATAAAGCCTCGAAGACATGTGGAATAAAATGTCATCATTAAGCCTCTTGTGCCAAATCTTTTTTGGTTTTTTTTTTTTAGAATTTTTTTTAACTAGTCGGATTTGAGGTTTATATCATCAGTAAAATATTTGATGGAGACGTTTGATTTTCAAATTTATAAGTAAAGATATATTTACAAATATTTAAACGATCAAATTAATAGAGATTTTAAATGTACGATTTAGAATAGCATATGTCTGAGACTAAATAGTTAGTTATGTTTTTCGTTAAGAATTTAGCGTTTAAAAATGCTAGAACTTTTTTTTTGAAAGAGCTATCTTTAAAAATGTGTCTAAAAATCATGTGAACTCTTTTATCTTCTGTGAATGTGAGATTCTAAGATTTATATGGTGATCTAATCATGAATGTGAGATTCTAAGATTTATATGGTGATCTAGTCAGACCTTAAAATCGAAACACCAATAAAATATTTGATAAAGACCGTTGATCTTCAATCATAAAAGTAAAGATGTATTTATAAACATTCACGCGAACAAATTAATAGAGATTTTAAATATATGATTTTTAGGATTTAAAAAAGTGTGTGTTTGAATCTAAATTGTTAGACTTTATTGTGAGAGTTTAAGCGTGTGGCTTTGTTAGAGAAAAGAATCAAAAGATATCCCATTGAGAAGGGAGAAGATGAAGGACAACTCATAATTCAAACAAAGGTACACATCATCATCATTATTGAAGTTTGACAGGCAAAAATATGCTTAATAATTCATGGCAACCCCTATTTTTATAGGACTCACTTTACGCCATTTTGGTTTAATAGCTCCTATGTTATATCATTGCTTAGATTTTAAAAACCACATTACTTTCTAGATTGCATGTTAACCCCCATCAAGTACTAATTTAGAGAAAAATAAGTACTGCAAAAGTATTTAATTTTTTTGGACTAAATCCACGAACAGAATAGCCTAATGCTTAGTTTAGCTAGGCTCATCAAAGTTAGGGTTTTAGATTGTACAATTTACATTCAAACTTTGGAATTTTCAATTTAATTTATTAAGACAATGTAAAGTATTTGACTTTAATTCAATGGTTAGGATCATGAGGGAACCAAATTTAACATTTAAATAATATGTGTATTTAGGAGTTAGTCTATTGACGGAGATTTGAGATATGAGAGTATACTTCTCTTAAAGTTTTAAATTAAACTTCATCTTAAGTGCTAACTATTTATATGTTATGTCAATCCATACAAAGTTATGTTCTTATTTTAAATTGGCTCCTTTTAGATTAATCAGTCGTAATGCTGGATACTAAAATTTCAAAAAAAAAAACTTGTATATTCATGCAATCAGAAAGTCATCAATTAAGAAGTCGAATCAATCCAACGACTTTTATCACCAACTTAAATTTTTTTACTCAATTCATCAAAGTGAGAACATAGACTACGACTTTTATTCCAACTTTAAATTTTTTACTCGATTCATCAAAGTGAGAACATAGACTATTCTATCTTGATTCAATAATTCATATCGCATGACTCCGTTTACACTCTCTTATATACAACTATAGAAAAGCGTACATATCTCCTCAACATCAAGGAACATCATTCAATAATTCAAATGCCACTATGCTAGCTAGCTTTATTCCCAATTAGTTAGTTCCTCATCATCCTAAGAGCCAATTCTTGCAACTCACCCAAGTCATGACTATTATTATTGTTATACAACATTCTTTTCTTAGAACTATTACAAACTTGGAATGAGAAATCCTCTCTACTAGTACTTTGTACATCTTGCATGTTCATCATCCCATCATTCATGCTTCCACTATGATCAATTGATGACTCAAGTGAGCTTTGAGGAGATATAGGGTTCATGTAAGTTGGACAAAAAGGATGATAATTCATTTGTTGTGTTCCAACAACATTATCATTATTCCCTCTCCATTGATTATTATTATTATTATTGCTATTCTCTATGTTTTGTGACAGCTGAGATTTCACTTGAATCAGTTGTGTCTGCAAGCATGCTACCTGCATAATCAAAAGGAGAAGAAGTTCCAATAGAATTCATTAAGATGATAACAACAAAATTTTGTTTGTTTATTAATAATTGACTAATGGAGATTTAATATAGCTAGTGACAATAAATAATATTCTTTGACTGGCCCTTGAAGTATTAAAAGAGCCTAAAGAAAAAGACAGAAGTAGTGTGGTATATATAAATATAATCACCTCAATGATCTTCCAACTTACTAATACTATATATTAAAATATAAATAATTGCAAGTTCGAAAGAAACTTCCATGAATGAGTAGCGTCTATCTATGAATCACTGACACAAACATCAGATACAATACTAATACAGTACTACAGACATATTGACATTAATAATAATTTATATTGAGATGAATGAGTAGCGTCTATCTAAGTATCACTTACGCGGACATCAGATACAATACTAATACGGACATGTTGACATCGGTGATAATTTATATTGTGATGAGGAAGTATATATGAATGATATGTGTACCTGTTGTTGTAAAGCAAAAATGTGAGAGACACAGCCATAGACAGGATCTCTAATACGAGCTTGAGCTTCATAAGCGATTGTGACAACAGCTTCACAACGTTCATGAGCTGGAATATGCAAAAGCAGCTTAGAAACATTGCTGGCACCAAAAACTTTATGAATGGCTGCAAATCTAGCAGGGCCTTGTTCTGAGCAAAAGTAAGGTGCAAAAATGCAATCAGGTGCGCATTTTCTTCTTAGGAATTTGCATGCTCCACAAGGAGAACCGGTTCCGGAGCTAGTTCCATTTGAAGAAGCCATGTTGAGAAAGGGTGTGTTAGGTAGGTGTGTGAGAAGTGAAAAAGAAAAGAGAATAAAATTTGTAGGCACACGGACACACTAGGAAATGGTGAAAGGTTGTAAATACTAAAATGTGAGAAGTGAGTGAGTGAGATGGAAGTGGGACAATGGGAATAAGAGGCATAAAAGGGTCTTATAAAAAACATGAAAGGGGAGACATGGAAGGGTCGTGTGTAGGGTTCAAAGGAGACATTTCTTTATGGCAGGTGCAATTAGGAACTGGTTTTTTCTAATGGGGTTTGTTTATTAGGACTTGTTATTGATGCCATCTTTTTAATATATATAATGCCTTCTTCTTTTTTTTAACTTTTTTTATAGTACTTATTCATGGTTTTTCTTACAAAGCTAAAAGAATAAAAATAAACTACAATTTTAAAATCAAAGTTATATCATAGTCAGATTCCTTGTATCGAAAATCTTAATGGTTAAGGTGTTTAAGTAAATAAATGAAGAAAAAAATATTTCATTTGAGGGGGAGTATATCCATAAGAATGGATAGACTCACACTTGAAGGAAAGATTGTTGGCATATCAAATATGAGTATGAGTCTTACATTTGATGAAAAAGTATATGTTAAACACTCTATAAGTGAGAAAACTCATAGATCCAATGTCTTAAATTTTTGAGTCAATGTATGTGTCCAACTCTTTTAAAAGTGAGTGTTGAAAGTCAAATGTGATAATTTCCGAATTTCCTAATGACTCAACAGGAATGAAGTCATAGAAGCCGCACTTTCAAGTCTCTGATAAATAGCAAATGATTCCATAAAGCTAGTGTGATGGCATATCATTGTAGCTTCCCTCGACATTAATAATGGTGTAGGAGTAGTTGAGAGAGTTTTATTTGATGAGATGATCATTTGTGTCCTTTGTTTGTGGGATATTGAAGCAAGTGTGAAAGGAGCCCATCATGGAGCGAGCCGTCAGGGAGAGGCGATACAAAGGACAGGTTTATGATACAAAAAGGTTGAGCTTTTTTTCTGCAAACCCTCCCGATCTTTGCGAATAAGAGGTTATGTTAGTTGTTGTTATTTCCATTTTGAAGCTAAATGTTTTCCCTGAATCAAGAAAAATTTGAATGTAAAACTCCAAGATTCATCCAAAGGTTTCGTAAATCACTACAATTACAAATATAATAAAGGAATGACATATCTTCTAGAGCATATTTGGAAAATAATGTCAATGTAATCATGGTAACGTAATGAAGGAGAGGGATCAAGAACATAATACATTATCCAAAATAGGGAATTAATCTTTTTTGGAAGGCATAGCTTCCAAATCCAAGACCAATATTGAGAGTTTGTGTTAAAAGCGCTTAAATATATTATATGTTGCGGAGGATACACTAATAGACATTCTTTGTAGTGTATGTGCAATTTATGTGATCGAACTAAACAAAGACGTCTTCTTTGTTTGGGGTTAAAGCTAATATTTTTGTTAGAGAACTCAACGCTATGAGGCGCTGTTGTTGAGTAGAAATCCTTAACTCTTAGAGTAAGATTGTGGATATGAACATACAAAACAATAGCATTCAGGGGACCAAGATATAATTCTAGTGATCACGCTAAAAAATAAGAGGATCTGGACTCAATCCTCTAGTGAAACCCGTCATTTATCATGATATTCTCCTTAACAATAGGATCTACTTGGAATTCCAAGTGGATGAACCTGCAGCGGTAGAAACAAGAAGCAAGTGTGCACCAGGAAAATACTTTTAAAAGAGAATATGTACCCAAAGTTTATCAATTTCTTGAAGCATGTCTCAAACAAGCTTTCCTAAAAATGTTGTGTTGAGAAATAATTTTAATTATACCTTTGAGGATAGAAAAACCAAGATATTTTTTTAAAGAGGTTGTGTTGTAAATGCGAGATTGTAGTAAGTTGATTGATTTTTGCCCGATGGGTGTTGGGAGACTGAAAGCATGTGATTTAGAAATAGTTGTTATTGTGCTTTATCTTCAAATGCAAAACAAGGTTAAATATTTTAAAGAGGTTAGAAATAGTTTTGATCTATGCTCTATTTTCCTTTGTGAATAAGAGAACGGCGTCAGCAAAAAATTAAGTGGATGGGTGAAAAAGAAAAAGAATTAAACAACTCAGAATTTAAGCTTTGGTACACCGATAAAGTTAGATCAAGAAATGGGATAGTATTATTATAGACAAAGAGTGAAAGAAGGATATTGTGGATGTGAAAAGAGTAAGAGATATACCTGAAATTTATAGTTCAACAAGACACCTTTAATATTATCGGTGCTTACTCACCTCAGGTTGGGTTACCAAAACACCTTAAGATAAAATTATGAGAAGATTTAGAAGGCTTACTTCAGGATATACTCCAAGGAGATAAGCTTTTTCAAGGAGGGGATCTAAATGGAAATGTAGGAAGCATAAAAAGAGGTTTTGAAAGCGTGCGGAAGGGTGTGTTCTAAGGGACGTGAACGTGGAGGGTAAATTTATCTTGGAGTTTCTGTTGGCTTTGGATCTTACTATAGAAAATACTAGGTTTAGGAAAAGAGATGAGCATTTTATCACATATAAAAGTGGGGTGAGATGTTCTCATATAGATTTATTTCTTATTAGAAATTCGGATTTGTTTGGACACTAAAGTTATTTATGGAGATAGCTTGACTATTCTACATAGAGTAGTAGTTATGGATGTAATAATCAAGGGGAGAGAAAAAAGAATAAATCACATTGGAGCGCCACTTATTAAATGGTGGCATTTGAAGGGTGAAAAAAGGAATTTTTCAACACAAGATCTTTGAGGGTGGGCTCGGACAACCACAAGGAAGTGCAAATGATATGTGGAACAAGATGGGCTAAAAGATTAGAAAAATGGATAAAGAGATATCAGTAGAATCAATAGGTTTTGGACCTAGGGATAAAGAATCATTTTGATGGAATGAAAGTGTTTAGAGTAAAGTTAGAGTAAAAAAATCATTGTTTTAAAGAATAGTCTAGGTGTGAAAATGTCGAAACTTGGGGAAAGTTTAAGAAAGCTAAGAATGAGGCCAAGAAGGCGATGAGTGAAGCAATGACCCATGATTTTGATGAATTATATCAATCTTTGGGAACCAAGGAAAGAGACAAATATATATATATAGGCTTTGCTAAGGGAAGAGAAAGAAAGACAAGATATTTGAATCAAGTGAAGTGTGTTAAAGATGAAGAAGGCAAAGTCTTGGTTCAAGAAAAAGATATAAAGGATAGGTGGAAGATGTATTTCTATAATTTATTTAATAAAGGATATGATATCTTGCATGACTCTGGCAGACTCGACATTAGAGAAGAGGATCGAAACTATTATCATTATTGTCATATTCAAAAACAAAAGGTAAAATATGTGTTGAAAAGGATGAGTAACAGTAAGGCGGTTGGGCCTGAAAACTTACCTATTGAGTTATGGAAAATTCTTGTAGATAGAAGTATATTGTGGCTCAACAAACTCTTTAATAAAATTATGAGGTCAAAGAAAATGTTGGATGAATGGAGAAGAAACACTTTATTTTTAATCTATAAGAACAAGTGGGATATACAAAATTGAACAAATTATAAGAGGATTAACTTATGATTTATACCACGAAGTTATAGGAAAGAGTGGTTGAACTAAGATTAAGAAAAGAGACGCAAGTCATTGAGAATCAATTTGGTTTTATACCTGGAAAGTCAACTATGGAAGCAGTCTATCAACTACGACGTGTGATAGAGCAGTATTGGATGGACCAACAACACTTGCACTTAATTTTTATTGACTTAGAGAAGGCGTATGGTATAGTGCATAGAGATATTTTTTAGAAAACCCTAGAGAAGAAATGGGTTAGAATTGCATATATTCGAGTTATCCTATAAATGTATGAAGTGGTATTGACTTGTGTGCGGACACAAGATGGAGAGACATCTGATTTTTCCATTATCATATGTTTGCATCAAGGTTCAACTCTAAGCTCATGTCTTTTTACCTTAATTTTGGATGTACTCATAGAACACGTCCAAGAGCTACCACTGAGATGTATTTTTTTTGGAAATGATATAGTCCTATTTGGAGAGTGGAAGGAGGATTTATATGATAGGTTGGAGACTTGTGGACGAGCTTTATAAACTGTTAATTTTATCAAACACTTAAATTAACTTATCAGCTATCACTCATCAGACATCGGCTATAAGTTATTAGCCATTAGACATCAGTCATCCGTCATAAACTATGAGTTATTAATTATTAGTTATTTTATTACCCAACCG
Source organism: Vicia villosa (assembly GCF_029867415.1). Classification (NCBI taxonomy): domain Eukaryota; kingdom Viridiplantae; phylum Streptophyta; class Magnoliopsida; order Fabales; family Fabaceae; genus Vicia; species Vicia villosa. The sequence continues at coordinate 134,773,647 of NC_081185.1, forward strand.
CTAATTTTATCAAAAAGAGTTAAGAATGATCTTGAAATGAACGATTTCAATAGAAGCATGTCGTTGATAGATCTTTATGACTTATGACTTAGTAAGATATGACTTTCTTGTAGTATTTTAATTAAATATATATACTTTATTTATATTTTTGTTTTATAATATCAAAAATAATTAAATATTAAGAATATGTACTATACTTTCAACATAAGGAAATACTAAAAAATAATGTATTAAAAGGATGCATTTATATCTTCTCTTAGTTATTATTTTATGTTCTTTTTTATGAGTCTTACTTAAATTTTTTAATTGGGTACATGTCAAATTGTATGGGATTGAAGGGTTGAATTGGACTTGGTTTAGTTTAATTATTTGAATTGCTTAATTAGTTGTTGTTGTTATTTTTCCGCCGAACGCCGTACCTGGGAACTGCCGCTGTTTGTCGCTTCCTAAAGCTCAATTAGTACACACTGCCACCTGCCGGTAATCACTATCCACCAACTTCTTATTCATCATCTTCTATTCAATTCAATGGATTTGTTTCACTTCCATCTTAATCATCATTATTTAAATTGTAAATTGTTTAGCAAAAATGTTACATCTTCTCCACAGCCGATATAATATTGCCCATCTCTTTTCCAAAGATAAAAATAATCCTCTTAAAAATAATATCTATACCTCATAGACACAACATTGTGATGTATGACTATTTTTTAAAACAAATACTCTCTCCTAAAACAAATACTCTCTCCTGCCTAAAATAAATATTTGTCATATTTGACACTTTCATATATATTTAAAAAAATGAGATAAATGAATGAGGAAATAACAATTTTACTAAATTATTCTGATAGATCATTAGTGTATTTAAATTATCATTAATGTAAAGTGAAAGAAATAGTAAATTAAGAGTATTTTAATTAGATAAAACTTAAAATTGCATCAGAAACTAAAAGCGATACTTATTTTGAATTTTTTTTTTTTTACAAATGCGTTGATTAATTTGGGACGGAGGTAGTAGTATGATAGCGCGTGAATTGTCGGAACATTTTCATCTTGTTTGATCATTTTATTTGAAGTGATTTTGAGGATTGGCCTAACTCTTCATTCATAGCAGCAATAAGGAAAAAAAATCTTGAACATGTAAAAAACTAAAAACTTTTTGCTTTGTTTTTTTTTTTTCAATTATTTTTTATTTAAAATGAAAAAAAATGATAGTAATTAATCAATTAATGTCATTCATATTTTAAAACTAATTCAACTATTTAAAATCAGATCTTCTGGTTAAATTAAAAAGAGATATTCATATTCCATCAAAATGTTCTTGAATATCCAATCATTAATATAGTTAATTTGTATGTATAAAAGTATACTAACAATTAATTTTGACTGCTAAATCATTATAACTGTTTAAGTATAGACATCCCTAATTTGAATCCCAAATCATTAGTTAGCCAAGAAAGTATTCAAATCATTTCGTCTAAAAGCTTTTAAGTGAAATTATTTATATTTTTTAAAAAGGGAATTCAAACAAAATCTACTATTGTTAATATATTACTTTCATTAACTCGTGAATGTGTCAATTAAATTCATTTCCAGTTTTGTTTATTCAAGTTGAAAGGTGTTTTTATAGACTCGGGAATTTAAGATATTTAAGGTCGTTGTCGGAATCTAAAATCAAATCTGATTTCTGAAAGAAAAATAACTTGATTGATTGAGTCACACACTCACGCTCAAGAGACTAGAATAGGCATGGTTTTAATATTATACATGACAAGAGACTAGAATAGGCATGGTTTAATATTATACATGACCACTCACAATTGTTAAACCTTCAATAATGATTTTGAAAGTCAAAATACTTCAATCATATTCAGATGAAATGCATTCAGATAATACCAAAAAAAAAACAATAAATAACCTTGTAAAAGTCTATTCATCACACCAAAGACCATCTGTATTTGATAGACAACAATAGCTAAGATCCTGGTGACGCAATATGAGCCACTAAGCAGCAAAGGCTCATACATCATTGTTCATTCAAAACAGAAAAGTTGAAACATGAAAATAATTCATACTTAACTAATTGAAATGGCTGTTTGTATCAACGAAAAGTTCAAAAATAGTGCTCCAAGGACTGATAGGGCCATACTTAACAACATTTATTGATGCATTATTGGTTAACTTCACATTTTCATACATGACACATGCAGATCATGTAATATCTTTTTCGATAAAACAAGTCCTCGCAACAATCAGGGAAGCTTTTATTTATATAATTGTAAGATTTAGCATGCTAGTTAAAGAACCTATCAATGTTAACTTCTGGTTTACACCCCCTTCACTTAGGAAAGAGAGCAACTCTGGTGATATTTATGCTTGCTAGTGTAAATGAGTATGTTGTGGTAAAATATACGAAGCCCCTATTTGTTTTTTAAAAGGTAAAAGCACTGAAGTGATTCAACACATATTCAAAGGGAAGTTTGATGTTAAACTTGCAGTTCTATTTCTATATACACATAACCAGATCATGAATGTGATTTCTGCTCTACATAACAAGTTTCAACTAGATCCCTGCACTAACAAACACGCCCCCAAAAAAAGGTGAAAGATCTCCCATGAACTCAAAATGAGACCTTATCAAGAGAAATAACAAAAATCACACTCAGAATATATGTACAAGAAATTGCACAGTACAACAAATGATATCACAAAACAGCACACCTCTAGTTTTCAACCCTCATTTCTTGTGATGGAACCTCACCTTCAGCAAGAATTGCAGTTTAACCTACACAAGAAAGTCCACATTCAGTCACATGAATGAGTTAACTGATAAAAAAAGGAAGTACCATACATCAATACTGTTTAAATGTTAGTAATTTAGCTGTGTAGCGTTTCCATTAAGAAAAGTTTTATACAATCAAATAAAAGTTAACCTAGTTTATTTCAACCTCCTTTCTTGATAAACCAAAATAACTTGAAGCAATTGTTATTAACGTGTTTGTTTGTATAAGCTTTTGAAAAAGAATCAGAATCCAAAAAAAACATTTCTTAATATTAAAAAAAGTGATTAGTGTCTTTTTAAAATAAAATAAAAAATTGCAAGAAATTTTTAAATAAGAAGTTTTATAATTGTAAATAAACAATAATTGATTTCTGCTTTACATAAATTGCAATCCCTTATGAACACAACATTAGATAGCTTAACTTTAATTTTAATTCAAACAAGCAATCTCTAGATACATCAAAATAGCAAATAAATAATAGCCATGGCGGTAGAAATTTTCCTTCTCTCATTTTATTACAGTTTAAATTGAAGTATCCTAATAATAAAGCAAAAATACATCAGTCAAGCTTGAAACTTACTTGAGAAGTATTATAGACAATATACTCATTGTACATGAGCTCAGATGCCTTGACATTTGATGACACTGGTTTCCCACAAGGAACAACGACATCACCTCTCCACTTTACATAATCTGATTCCTGGGGCATTTTCTTTCCCAGTCCTTTAGTAGAATGTTTTCCTTCCGGAGGTTTATCCATATACTATGGCAAAGAAAAAAGACAATCAAAATGAAAATACAAATTTGCTCAAATCCATTTGGAAGAAATCTAGTGTTGAATGCAACACTGCTTATTTTGAATGCAAATGCGCTTATAAACAATTAACCACATGGCTATACAAACTGATAAGCATAACTTGAATTAAACCCACTGACCTTAGCTTTTTTGAGCTCATAGACACTTCCTAAGGCAACTTCACTCAAAAGCATTAGACCAACAGGATTTTTCTTATCAGTGTAGCAATACTGAGCACTCTTGCTGACAAGGTCAGCAAAATAAATCCCTTTGCCAAACTGCAGGAATGTATTTAGCTTATAGCACTGCTATGGAAAGGTAAAGACATGCATGAAAACTTAACACAAAAATTGGAGTAATATATAGAACCATGTATCCGGTTGCAGGGGCTTCCGGAGGTGCAATTCTGAGTCCTTGATTAAGAATGCCCACAAAATTCGTCAACCTAGAACCTAAAGTAGAGAACATTGTCGTTATAGGAATTTTACTCAAAATTTATACACATCTTAATATACAGCTGCAATGCACATTACCTTTACCACAAAACAGAGATCCTAGTTCTTGTAATTCAACAAAAAAAGTGATGTTTTTTGTTACAAAGACAATAATTTTTAACATAAGAACTCCATTATTCAGATGACCTCTGGTCTAGTATTATCTTACCATCCCCCTATGAAGTAAGAAGATATATGAGAAGAATTTCTTGATTAGGGGTTTCACAGATTGGAAGGTTTTAAAGGTTCTAAATCAATTGTGTTTAGACCTGCGTCCATTCTTTCTAATTCTCTTATTGATTTCATCACATCATAGGAGGATATTCAAAAAAGCAAACATACAAGAACTAATAGCTGACACCACAACTTACCATGCCATAAGAGCATTCTGTTACCAACTTTGTCCCTGTAAGGAGCATATTTATCGAATTCACCGTGTCTTTCAAGTGAAAAAACTTCTTCTAGCTCAAGACTCCAGTCCTGTATAGATGGATTACAGATATTGTTGGAACTTATAGATCGTAAGAAATGAGAAATGACACCAGAAATATGAATGCACAAATAATACACACTAGTTAACCAAGTATAGACATACCACGTGGGTGGGGGCATGAGTATTATGTAGATACTTCTCGACTAATCGAAAATCTTCACTGTCATGAGGAAGTGGAGATATAGCACAGCGGAGCTTCTTATAATTATCATCAATGGAGTCATCCCTGTTGGCATCAAATCCAACTAATCTTGAGGCTATTTCAATGTCTTGAAGGGCTTCCAACATTTTTACCTAACAAAAAAGTAAGACCATTGTTCAAATTATGACAAACGGGACTCAGATGTGTCAAACTACAGTCCATGCAGTATTAGATAACTTGTTATCATTCATATTATTTAATTTCTTGAACACAAAAAAGAGCAAAATAACCGCAGGTCTTGTATTACTACTACTATTTTAATAGTCCTAAATTTTACAAGTTTAATAATCCACAGTTGAAAGGAAATAAACTCAGAATCATGTGAAGTCCCAATATAAAATTATCATTAGTTGTTACTGCATTCAAATATAAAATAACTTCAATATAAAAGTTTTACACTTCAACTGCAAAAGTTATTTACTTCTTTCAGTCATGGCTGCGAGTTGAGAACTGTTGTAAAAGCATCAATCTAACTTAAATATATATAAGGTAACACATACCTTTGCCTTAAAATCATCCTCGTCCCTAATGATATGTGGATGAATAGAAGGGATTACAGTGAAGAACCGATTGCTGGCATCAATAAGCAAGCTATCTCTGACGGATGAATCCGGATTGCTACTTGTAAAAAGATTCTGTATATCTGTTAGTGCTTCAAAACCTGGGATAAGGAAGCAGACATCTGGTAAATCTCTTATTCATAAAAATAAAAAGGTTATTATTATGTTATTAGGTAGTAGTTATTATGTATTGGGAAGCAATTATGTGAATAGACAGTCATTGAATAAATAGGGAATCTGAAGGAAAGGTCACTATGATGAATTGGGAGAGACCCAAGACACTTGAATTTCTTGGGAACCCATTGTAGTTAATATGTATTTTCGTCTTTCTCATTCTCTGGTTAGGCTGTCAAACTGTTGTTGCCTTGTTGGTGTAATCCTATTCTATCATCAATAGTAGTCAGTAATTAGTATTAATTCCAATTTTGGTACTAGTTTCTATAATAAACTGGTATCAGAGCGCTAGGATCTTGGGAGAATTCATGGTGCTAACAAGGAGAATGGAGTCGTGCATAGAAGCACTGGAAAGAGGATGTGAACGGCTGTTAACCATGACACAATCAATTGAACAAAATATAGAGGAAGAAAGACAAAAATGGATAGAAACGGGAAGGTGGCTATACGAATTAATGCCAACTGTGCAGGGCAATTCAATTCGTGCGGATCAGCAAGAACAAACAGGGGATAGGAACATTGATGAATATGGTGGCGGAAGAGGTGGTTATGGGAACCAAATGAATTTCACAAACCAGTACTAAAGGTAGCGAAAATTACAGATTTATGTCTTTGATGGTGAAGGTGCATATGGGTGAACGAATCGTGTAGCACACTATTTTAAATTGAAAGAAATGAATGATGATGAGAAGTCACAAAACAATTATGGTTGCAATGGAAAAAAGTTACGGTTGCTATGGAAAGGGAGGCAATGAACATGGTATCAATAATGGGAATTTAGTGCAAACAATCCTACTTGGATTGATATCAAGGCTGCTGTGATAATGAGATTTCAATCTTCCGTCCATGATTCAAAGTCCTTTTGAATTGTTGTTATGATTGAAACAGACACAACGGAAAAAACAGGGAGCAATTTGAATTGTTCGTTAGTCCTCTCAAATGTTCAGAAACTTTTAACTTGAAGGGATTTTTAATGAATGAACCCAAAGATGTAACAAGGGCAGAACTCAAACTTGGGAACCGGTTGCAACAATCACAGAGCAATTTCCTTCACTTCACCTCGAGGGCACGGTAATTTTTTCGGGAGAGTATTGTTAGATTTCTTATTCATAAATATTATCAGAATGTTATTGTGTAGTAGTTATCATCTCATAATATTTTACCACACAATATGGGATTTATAGACACTGCCAATGAAAGAAAATAAGAAACTATATTAGCTCGTAAGAAGTTCTAAAATAATAATTGTGTCGACATACCCTTTTGGATATTACTTTTGCTGAGTTTCCCAAGAGGCATTTCGGACATATTGATCTCAAACTCCATCATGGCAGCTCTACAAAACTCAACATTTAGTATTGCATCAGACATATTCTAATAAAATTACAAGGCATTTGACTATGACCTGTATGTTTCCACATTAAAGAGCATCATCATCAACTCTCTCAACCGAGGGGGTAGTTTGCTGTCTGTGTTGTTTTTTTTCTTTTTTGAGACTTGCTTGTCAACTCCATAATCCTATAAAATCAAGTGTTTAAAACAAACATTAGTTGAATAATGGCCTAATGTGTGAAATGATATACGCCAAACAAATAATTTAAAGAGAAGATGGAAAAAGTACAATTTCCAATGGGAAGAATCTTCCAGGTTGCTTCTGAATAGTTTTTTGTTCCCAGGCCTCCCAAGAGTTTCCAGTTTTCTCATAGAATAGTCGTTTGAATTCCCTGATAGCATCAGATTTCGACATGTCTTCCAGTTTGGACCCTCCAATCTTGTCACTTCCCACTCGACCCCATTTACGAAACACATAGCAATCTGACCCCTTATCTTCTTCAATTATTTGAAGGATGTAGTAGCTTAACATAAGAAACAAAAGTTAGAAAATGATGACAGAGACATTGCTTTTTTCTGGGGGTGTTAACACAAATCTTGAAAAGTGATACAAGAGAATTCAAAGGGCTATTATCAGGCCCAACTTCCCCGGACAAGTCCATTTTCTCTCATTTCCCCAGACAAGAACTCAATGGGTATCATGTATCATGAATTCACTGTAATTTAACACCGGTTATTCAAAAAGTGAGGGAGGTTTTTGAGGCATGTCATATTTTTACAGCAACAAGTCCATTGTAGCATTTAGAAAGCATCATAAATAAACTCAAACACACTTTTGCAACTTTTCTTGTTGAAAAGAACCAAAATCATATGCCAAAATATTCCCAAACCAAACATATTAACCCAATAAATGACCCAAAATATGAATATTTGCAGGAAGCATTAACAAAATCCATAATATACAATGTTAATTTATTAGTAAAACAATATAACATTTCAGTGAAACATTGTTGTTATATAATTCTTTTGTAGTTTTTTCTTTTATTGAGGAATATAAGGAACAAAGATGTCAATAGTATATTATGGGCATGTTTGAAATAATATTTCAAATATAGCATCATAATCTCAATTAATGTTCCAAATACAAATTATAGTCAACTTCAGTTAAGAAGGACTAATAAACCAGATTATAGAGCATGTCAGATTTGGACAATTGAATGCTTATGTTTTATATTAAACATAGCTTTATAAGAAAACAGTAGCATACTGTTAGGTTCTATTTTATGCATCAATCACCGAGATCTACAGCTAAAAAATTTATGCTGAAGGCTGAAATACAAAGCTAAAGTGGAATTAACCAACCTGTTAATACCAGTAGACAAATCAGACATATTCAAAGTTGTATTATATATACTTTTCCCATCCTCCAGTATGTGGCCAGAATCCTGTAGTCCCGAAGCATCGTGAACAGCACTTTGCCCCTTCACTTTGACGGTGACCATGCTAGAAGTCTCACCAATCATTTCAACTTTGTACCTATCAAATGGAAGCTTCTTCTTTCTTTCCATACAGTCAACCAAATAGTCCTCTCTGACTATTGGTATTTTCATCCTCCTATACATTAAACAACTCTTACAAGACAGTGATGGTAGAAAAAATCAAAGAAAAAGTAAATAGCAGAGACTAGCATTAGAGTTTGCTACCTTGCCTTCTGCATCTCAGCTTCGTCCTTGAGCGCTCCACTGACCACCAAGCAGCTAGTATCTGTAAGTTATCATTTCAAGGAAAAGTTTGCAAAACTCATAAGAATGTCTTTTTTTTAAAAAAAATCAATTATATCTATATTGGTCTGGGCAGCAGATACCTTTCTTCACTTTTGCATGAAAAACTCCACCTATATCGTCAATTTTGTGTTTCCATTCATCCTGTAAAAGAACTTACCTTATAGAAAATGAATACTAAATACTATAAAACAAAATTATACATGACAATTCCCCAAATGATTTTTGGTGGATTGAGGCTTCAATTATAGATGTTAAGAGGAAAAAAGAAAAGAAACTGTACAATAGAAGGTTTAGGTAATCCACAGATTGCAACTTTTAAATCTGCCAAACTTTCACTGTTTGATGATTGATGTTTGCCTGCAGAAATTGAACTTTCAGCAGAAGTCCTTGAAGATGGCGGAGGCAATATCCTAATTGGTTTCTTTCCTTTTTGAGATTTGAACCACTGCAAACAATATTCAAAAACAAATCACAATATGTTGGCTTTGTTTTATTTTTTTGTGACTATTTTCTTTTTACAGACCTTTTTAAGATACTGATTATCTGTTTCCTCTGGGATTTTCCACTTCCCTTCAGTACGTTTTGGTTCACAGGTAGAGTAGGAACATTTACTCCACTCAGAAATGTAACCGTTACACCGGTACATTCCTCCAGAATAACGCAGAAACCCAGAACATAGTGGGCAGTGACAAAGTCTTCCAAACATCATTCCATCAGCACTGAAATCACATCAATAATTATCACAGTTGAGGAAATAAATCATGTCTTGCAGGCTAATATTTTCAAAACCCATTACAAAGAAAGCAGAACGGATCTGAAAAATATGACTTCATCCAGACATCTATAGACGCGCTACATTTTCTTGCATCTATATGATGAATAAAACTTAATTGTTATGGTTTACCCATTACAAAAAATACTCGATACAAGTGATTATGCATAATAGTGGACACCCAGTCAACAAAAAAACATAATCTACTGTTAGTATAATCACATGCATCTTAGAAGGAAAGTAACATAATGGATGAAATACTAACTTTCCTTTCAAAAATAAACTTTAATGTTTAGAAAGTAGCCTTAGATGAGGCAGAAATTTTTAAAGATCAGTGCATAAAGAGTATGAGTGATTAAATTACCAGCGATCACGCAAATCAAGCTCTGATCCAGTTGAATCTTGATCATTGAGTTCCAGCATCTCACGCATTTCTGCTGTGGTCACGTGCTTTTTAAGGTCGTCCTTCAAAGCCCACAGTTCTTTGCTTTGCGCCTCTAGTTTATTCTCAAGACCACCTGCCTCCCCGGAATCATCAGCATTGTTCACTACCGCTTCCCTGCCCACAGACACGTCTCCCTTGACCTTAGCAGCTTTTGACTTCTGCTCACCCTCTGCATCTTTCCCCCGTTTCGTGCCACCTCTGGAAGAGGATTGCTGTATGGGTGCTTTAACCTCATCAGCTTCAACATTTGTACCACTACCACCTGAAAAGAAAGCGATGAAAAAGTAACTACAACACTAAAAACCAGGTTCTCTTTAACATATCAATCACCATACCTCTCTTGTTTGTAGGATGGCCTTTCATAGCTAAGTCATTGACAGCTGATTGATCAGAAGTTGAGAGACTAGTCCATCCGGACAAGTTATCGACTTGAATTGATGGTGATAGTTCCAAGAGACACTTAGCGTGGTGCCAAGCCAAACCCCTGGGACCTTGACCGTCAGGCTTAGTAGATATGCGAACCTAAATCAAATTTCGAATAGTCAGTTAGGATACAATCCAAAACCAACAACACGCGCATAGATCCATATGATCATGAATGCATAGGGAACATTCTGAATTCTGAAATGCATCTGAATAAAAACTGGTCTTTGAATGCATGGCAATCAATTTTAACAATATTAACATTGCATAAATGAAGTTTAACAAGCATGAAAAAACTTGTCAGCTAGTTGTTATTGTAAGTTGTGTTGTGCAGCTTTCATGCTTTTGAAAAACAAAAGGATGACATTAGTAGGTAATTGGAACATTCCCAAAAAAAATGAACTACTTTAACAGGAACATTAAGGAATTTATATAAAAGTTATGAAGAGGGAGGAAAATTGGCAGGATGCAACTTGCAAGACCCGCCAAAATGATTATTAGCACCTCACCAAATTATATCTTCCACCTAATTAATAAAGACAAAAGGTATACAAGAAACCAAAAAGGCTTTTATATTTTTTAGACATTATACAGACAGGCAGTGTTGTCAAATTTTTGCCATGGCATGATGGATTTTGTGCCAGCCACCATAGTCCTCAACACCTATTATATGGCTGATTTTTGGCTGGCCTTCATAATACGCCATTGAGAAGTTTGTGCCAGCCACCATAGTCCTCAACACCTATTATATGGCTGATTTTTGGCTCGCCTTCATAATACGCCATTGAGAATTTTGTATACAACTGAAGAAGAGGAATGGCTAAAATCTTATGAGATATAGCTTCATTATCTGCCCAAGAGAAAATATTTAAAGGGGGTACAAGATTTTAGAGAGGAAGTGCTTATGATAACTATATTGTAATCACTCATGTTCATCACACCATCCATAAAACATAGTAGCCTAATATCCTTCCAGATTTCACAACTTTTTATAGCAACCGACATCCAGAAATTTATGAACTCTGAGTGATCAGTTAGGAGGGTTTATTGTACATATTATAATCACTCATGACCATCATGTGTTTTTCCACGAAACTTACTTTCACTTGAATGATGATTTAGGCTAGCTTAACAGGATTTTGGACATACAATATGGATATTAAAATGGAGAATGGAATGAAATAACATAATACTTCTAGTACCGGATTTGACACATATGGAACAGCAACCCCACCAGGTAAAAGATATAGGCAACAAATATTTTAGATGCAAATGCCAACTCCAAGGCAAAAGTCTTTTATATCAAACATGAACTACTAGATATTAGAAACAGAAGTATAAACCATGCAACCTAACAGTCTCGTCCCTTAAATATGCAATATCATCAATGAACTACTAAATTTGAAATATGTTACTTTTCAATAGTTAATCATTATAAACAAATAAACTGAGTTCAAAATAATCAAGATTTCTATTTTTATAAACACTTATATGATTATGCCCTAATTTTCACAAGAAAGAAACATCAAAAGCCAACCTCTCCTTTGATAATTTTCTGACCACAATCCTTACAAGCAGCACGGGAAGTTTGTGAAACCTCAATACCATATTCAACATTCTTGCTAGCACTCGACTTAGACGCCGATGCGGCACTCGACTTCGATTTCAACTTCGACGTAGAACCACCACCGCCGCCGCTCTCAATGTACGTTCTAATCTTCTGCTGATCTTCCCAGCGAAGCGTCTCTAGGTTTTCAACATCATCAACTCTAGATAAAAAACAGTAGCAACTAACAATAAACACTACTTGCCAATATGAAACTTCAAAAAAAAAAAAAAGTAGAAATCTACATACAATTTTATCTGATTGGATTTCTTCAACACGCAGTCAGCGTGATGCCACATCTGATACAAAATGCAAACATATTAAAGAACTACTAAAGCGAAACCCTAAAATCAAGAAATGTGTGAATGTAGAAACATGCAAAGACGTGCATTGATCAAGATATAGGAAGAAAGAGCGAGAATGAGAAAAGAAGTGAAAAAAAGAGGGGAAGTTGAGATTACGGGCATGAGGCCGTCGAACTTGGAAGATTGAACCATCTTGCCGAGTCGGAGCTTTTCGCTGGCGATGGGACTTTTGCAGGTTCGGCACGATGAACGTCCTGATTTGGCGTATTCTGCTTTCCAGGGTTTCTGGTCTTGAGGGTTCGACATTCTTCTCACACTCTTCACTTTCACTACCAGACCACCACCACTCTACTTAGTACTTATTGTATGGAACTTACTAAATGGATGAATATAATAATATATTTGTGACTGTTCGTTCGTGCAACATTTTCTTTTTGATATAGGTCTGAAATTGAAGTTTAAGTTTATGGGATTTTAATTAAATTAAAATAAGTTAATAATTCCATTGTGTGAAATAATCTCGGCGATCTTTTTTTTAATTGAAAAGAGGGTTATATGTCTAAGCAAGCACAACCTATCCAATATCAAATCCTAGGATCTACCGATTCATTAAATTTATTATTAATAAATTTTTCATGTTTCTCTTTATTTCGCCAATTCCAAGCTGCATGGCACCTTGTTACCCATAATCTACTCCACTCTGTCTGCGACTGAGTTCGACGATTTCCACATATATTTACCGCAATCCAATCATGCAGATTGTACATGAAGAATTTGTGTCTGTTACTATGATGGACTACATTAATCCAGAAGGATTTAATAAGTTTACAATCACGCATTACATGTAAAATCGTCTACGGACAGCCCCGCAATGCTCACACCACCCCGTTCCAAGCCTCATTCTTGAAAGCTTGTCATTTGTTAATAATCTCTCATGTTTAATTAACCAAATAAAGGCTCGTATACGTTTTGGAACTCGCGGCTTCCATATACCATGACACACCTCATCAGTCTCCTGATTTCCCCTGTCACGTGATTCACGATACATGGCAGAAATATAGAACTTGACATGTCTTTTGTCATTGCACATCGGCATATCTTCACCATTTACTGTAGTTGTGGCATCAACGCGGCTATACGGGTGATTATATCCAACAGCATCTAATTTGTCAGCTTTGGCCAATTCCACTCACCCACATTATTTACCATCTCCTCCAGCTTCACATTTCTGTAGATGTTCTAGGATCTGTAAGTTACAATCTCCCAACCGTAGACCCTTTGCGATCCAAGCATCTCTTATAAAATCTGATATTCCAGCAATTGTGCTCCTGCAGGATATTCCACAACTTTGCCAATGATTTCTATAAGTGTGAATCTGTGGGCTTGGCTTGCACTAATTGATCGCTACTATCATACTTATATTTCCCCCAAAAGATAGTACCCCACAATTTATTAAAGCCCACTTGAAATTGTCTGCCAATCTTCAGGATGCAAGCCTCATTCATTTTCCGCAATCTTCGGAGTCCAAGGCCTCCACATTTTGTAGGGCGTGCAATGGTGTCCCACCCAACCGCATGGTATCTCCGCCGCAGTTCAGTGTCACCCCAAATAAAGTTGCACTGCATACGATGAATTTCATCTATGCAACTTTTAGGAATTATACTAGTCATCATCGGGTAAATCGACACAACTTCAAGCACACTCTTCGCAAGCGTAACACGACCAGCAAATGACAGTTGATTTGCTTCTTAATGTGTTGTTTGTCTTTTATGCAAGTGAATGGATGGAAAGTGAAAAGGATAGAAAGCTTCTTGAGAAATATTGTTGGCTTCCATCATTTAATTGAATGGTCAAAAAAGCATGATTTTTACGGGACCTACGGATAATGCAATCAGAAACCTTTCTATTCGAATTGGAAAGGAAAATTAGGAAAGATGTCAAAAAAAAAAAAAGATAAAGTGGCCTTTAAAGCATAAATTAGGATAAGTGATTTGAAATAAAAAATAATTTATTTCAATTGTTAAGGTATTGTCTCTTTGTTAAAGCATGGAGAAGGTGAAAAGACAACTTTAGTGTCCATAGGCAACATGCATATGTCTGTAAGTGAGGGTGACCTTTATTGCAAGTAGCAAAGTAATCATGTACTTGTAAGATTTGAAAGTTATTTTTCTAGCTTAAAAATAGATGTAAAGGTCAACATCTATACTTAGATGTGAGCATGAATATTGGTTGCATTAACTCCCTAACAATAAACATAGAAAACAATTAGGGCTCTGTTTGATAAGGCATAATTTTGAGCTTATGTCTTATAGCTTATAACTTACAAGCTCATATGATAATTTATACCTGTTTGGTAACAGTATTTTCATCACTAACTTATAGCTTATTTTACTAGCTTATAACTTATTTTTCAGACGCTATTTCAAATAGCGTTTTACCTTATAACTTATAGTTTATCATTTTTTCTTCCTTTTTTATCCTTATTATTTTAACATAAACTCATTTTTATCCTTTATAATGTATTTTTATTTCAAATTAAATAATTATGTATTAAATATCTTTAATGTCATTTTACATTTATAAGTTACTTGAATCGCTAATTTTACCAAACACTTCAATTAGCTTATCAGTTATCAGTCTCAACCATCATCCATAAGCTATAAGTTATCAGTCATCTGTCACCGCCACCAGCTATAAGTTATAAGCTATCAGCTAGTTTATCAGTCAACCGCTATTTTTACCAAACAGACCTTAGGCGTATACTGCTAAGACCAAGATTGTCTGGCAGAAAGAATATAAATAATCGTATCAAATATATTTAGATACACGTGTAAATTTAAAATGAATTACATAATGGTAAAATGAATAATGATTATATAAATTTAATTATTAAATAATTACACATAAAGAAATAAAGGGAAACGTGAAATGGGAACAAAATATAAACTTAATTATCAAAGATTTTGCATCTCAAATAAAATAGATATTGTGCTGATAGTGACCCGTAAATTAAAAGTTAGTTGGCTACACAATTATTGAGTATTATCCAATTTAATAATATAAAATTTTAATTTTATTAAAATTAAAAAGTACATTAATTAAAAAATACATTAATTAAAAACTAATATTTTTATTGATAATAAATAAATAGAATTGAAAAATGTTCGTTACTTCACAACTTCTTCATAATTTTTCTAAGTCCCATATTTTGTAACTCTTAGTAGTTATTGCTCTATTCTTCCACATATTACATAATGTTTGTTTATTATTTCAATGCTTTCATCCGAATTTGCTAGTAAAAATCATGTAATGATAATTGTCATCATAACCCCAAACTTACTTTGTTGTCTGTCCTCTAGTAACCTGTATGCACACTCAACATTTCTTTAGGATTAAAATGCTTACCCTTACCAATAAATATCATCTTTATTTTATAATCTATACGCATGTTCTCTATTTCAATCTAATAATCTCGGAAGAGTTCTTCCACCGAACATACAAGTACTCAATCTGTCTCTCGTCTCACATATATGCACTCAATTTAATAGGGTACCCACACAATTTGTTAACTCAGAAACATATCATATTTTTGAATCAATTCACATGCATTTTATATGTCATTTTTATGTGTTTTGTAGTATTATGCTGGTAGTGTATGTCTATTTCAGATACTTAGTGGCTGAAAGCTTCTGTGCAACGAAACAGTAAAAAATGGAAAAAAACAGGAAGAAAAAGCAAGATTTTCGTTGTCATGACGGTCATCACCCATCATCCAAAGTCAACAAAATGAATAAGTAATGTCTGCGCTAGATGACAGACGACCCATCATGGAGAAAATGACCAACATCAGTATGACGGACAGAGCATCATGGCATGACGCCCATCATGGCTCGTTAGTCTAGAAAAATTATTACTCTATATTAATTTATTTAAACATGTCAGTGTACTTTACCATCATACTCATTCAACGAGTTAGTAGATATTACTCACGCATATGTTACTCGGGTAGAGCTCATATATCTCATTCATGTCCTTCCAAATAACTCGTGGATACCAACTTTATAATAGTTTTGTTGCAAAATGTCTGGTGCCACTAAAGTGATAAGTCCACATTTAAATATCATAATGGTTCCAGGTTGGACGGTGACATACACCACTATCAATATGAAAATAATTTATAACACTTATATAATATATGAAAAATGCTATTCTTGAACCAACATCTTACACCTACACCGTGTTTTACTATTCACCAATACGGTGAACAGTGAAATATACGTTTTTTAGATTAAGGGAGTACATATACAAAATTATGTGATTAACCAACTTCATAACTTCATTAACCAACATATTAAATTTCATTACTGAAAATCTGAGCGTTTATTAACCAACTTCATAACTTTCTTAACCAATATTTTACATTGCATTAACCAATTTTGTTTACTACTAAAAATTATTTTTAATATCTGAGCGTTTATTAACCAACTTCATCACTTCATTAACCAACTTTTTATATTTCATTAATCAACTTTATTTTACTATTAAAAATCATTTTCATGCATTATTTATTGACACTGTACAAAATCATTACTCATGTACTGTTCACATAACTGTTCATATATATATATATATATATATATATATATATATATATATATATATATATATATATATATATATATATATATATATATATATATATATATATATATATATATATATATATATATATATATATATATATATATATATATATATATATATATATATATATATATATAGAGGAGGGATCAAATTACACCCGAAGAGTTACACCACGAGTTACACTCGTTCAATAACTACATCTCGAAATAATATTTTTTAAATTCAACCGTTGGATTGAAACATAATATCATATAGATCATTCCTATAAAGTTTGAGCTTAATCTATAATGATTTACTATGCCATTGAATAACATCAAAATTAACGTTATATGAAAGCTCACTTTGACGTTAATCTTTGGATATCTTGATGATATAGTAAATCATTATAGATTAAGCTCAAACTTTATAGGTATGATCTATATGATATTATGTTTCAATCCAACGGTTGAATTTAAAAAATATCATTTCGAGATGTAGTTATTGAACGAGTGTAACTCGTGGTGTAACTCTTCGGGTGTAATTTGATCCCTCCTCATATATATATATATATATATATATATATATATATATATATATATATATATATATATATATATATATATATATATATATATATATATATATATATATATATATATATATATATATATATATATATATATATATATATATATATATATATATATATATATATATATATATATATATATATATATATATATATATATATATATATATATATATATATATATATATATGGAGCATATCAAGTGAGAGCAATTTTAAATGAGAGATGAGAGGAAGAAATATCAACCATTGGATTCATCAAGAGAGAGAATGTTAATACATTAATCAGGCTATTAATTTCTCTCTCTTGATGAATCCAATGATTGATATTTCTTTCTCTCATCTCTCATTTAAAAATGTTCTCTCTCTCTCTATATATATATATATATATATATATATATATATATATATATATATATATATATATATATATATATATATATATATATATATATTAAAAAACACTATTCATCGTACAAACAGGTGAACAATGCATACATTGTAACTATTTGGTGTATGAATGAGTGTAAGCATAATATTGCTGATAATACTAGTTGGAAACCCGTGCTATCGCACGGGTCTGGTCGAGGTTTCACATTACATGAATCCAAATATCACTTGTAAAGTTCTTTTATATAAATCAACCATATATATTTAACCAAAATGCTAACAAATTTTAATAAATGTTAATCCAAAAACATAATAGTTAACAATGAAAGAGCTAATAATACATCAAATTTTTTGGCTCTTTAAGTAAAAACAATAAACATATGGATTCATATTACACGTATCAATGACTAAATTATTAAATATGACATCATATTTTCAGTTAGATAACATTAATATATTTATAACTTATAATCATTTATCAAAATTTAATTCATGTGTTTGGAATATCAAACATAATATAACTTATTTTCCAGTTCATAAATATTCACGTAATTTCAATCAATAAATGATATCTCATAGATACATTCACATCTACCCGTCAATTAATTTTATAACTTCGAATATGTAAAACAGTAACAAATATTATCCCATTTTTTCAAACATAATCTAACTTATTTTGTAGTTCATAAATATTCACGTAATTTCAATCAATAACTGATATCTCATAGATACATTCGCATCTACTCCTCAATTCAGATGAGTTAAGAAAATTTATTAAACCTATTTGAGATATTAGCCCATTTTCCCAAACTTAAAATGTATAACAACTCCATGCTTAAGAGTTTCTACATTTAATGTATATTATTATAATATAAAAAATATATAATTTTATAAGTTTAAAAAATATTATTTTAATTAATAAATTCAACATAGTTAGAGAATAAAATTTATTAAACCTATTTGAGATATTAGCTATTTTTTTCAAACCTAAAATGTATGACATCTCCCGTCAAATATTAAAAGTTTCTACGTTTAATGTGTACTTAAAATATTTAAAAATTAAACAAATAATAAAAATGTGAATATGTTAATAGAGTAATTAGATCTTGAATATGTACAATTATTAAAAAAATAGAAATTTAAAATCTATGTATGGTAAATAATATATATTTATTCTCATATATTTAAAATAATCAAATTAAATTTTATCTTTTATTTTTTATGATTATCACTTATCATTAAATTTTCATGACTACCCATTAATATATTTTTAACATGATTACAATGATGAAGTTAATTTGAAAAAATTCTGAGAAGTTTTAGTTATTTCATAAGTTTACAAAAATTACAAAATCTCAATTGATTTTGTTTTGTTTTATTAACCTTTCTATAAAAGTCTAAATAATTTCAAAATAAAGTTTATCTCAAATAAGGATCTAAATAATTATAAAATAATTTTTATTTTTATATTTTTACAATGAAAAACTAAATATTTAACTTTGAAATAAAAAAAGTTATAAGTTGTAGTAAAAAGTTATAAATTTTATCTCTATTGATTTTGATTTGTTTTTGTTAACATTTTTCTAAAATCTAAATGATTACAAAATATATTTTATGTCAAGTTAGAACTTTTAATTTTAATAAAAAACTTAAATAAAAAAAAACAAATTAGTAGTATAAACAAATTAGTTGTATTATAAATAAATTTTAAATTAATAATTATGAAAAATTATTTAGTTTTCTATTCAATAATAATAATTTCATTCAATTGAATTTAAAAGGTAGACTTTTTCAAATCTTAAATTATTATTATTGAATTGAAAACTAAATAATTTTTCATAATTATTAATTTAAAATTTATTTATAATACAACTAATTTGCTTATATATGAAATTTGTTTAAATTTTTTTAAAATTTATATAAATTTTTTTAATAATAATTTAAAAAAGTCTATCATTTAATTGAATTTAAGATTTAAAAAAGTTTACCTTTTAAATGAAAAGCTAAAAGGATTGAGTTTCCGTATCTGCATTAAGAAATTTTTCATCCTCCCGTGTGACCTTTCAAATTAATTGCATTGAGCAACGAAAAATTAATTTTACGTTGAAAAGTTAAAAACATGAAGATTTTATAGGGAACAAAAAAACATATTTAACCCATAATTTTAAAATTTTTTATTAGATTAAATTTTTTAATTTAATTAAAGAACAAAATGTATAATTAAAAATAACAAAAAATTGAAGATTTCCTTATTCAACATTTTGATTCAATAAAAACATTGAAATTAAGCCAAATATATCAAAAACTAAGCTATATAGGTTGATTATTTATTATCAAATATTTATCAAATTAATTATTATTACAAACATTTGCATATTTCATTATCAAATTATTAAACATTAGCACCACTAATGTTATTTATGTTGATTGTTAGAAAGTATATGTGCTATTTGGTTTGTCTTGCCGCTTTACATTTAATTGGTTCTTCAATACCACTTTGGTGCTTTAAAGTGTCCCTCAATTAGGGGTGGCAAAACGGGCCCGGCCCGCGGGGAAAGCCCGTTTTACCCGCACTTTTTCGCGGGGCGGGGGAGGTTTTAGGCCCGCTTCCTTTAGTGTGCCCGCCCCGCCCCGTTTTTTTGCGGGCTTTTGCGGGCATGAGCTTTTTCACACAATTTTACTATTTTTAGGCCTAAAGGGTTCAATGCCCGCGGGCTTTCCCCGCCCTCACTTTTTTGCGGGGCGGGGCAACGTTTTAGACCCGCACTCTCTAATATGCCCGCCCCGTTTTTCCGCGGGTTTTTGCAGGGCGGGCCTAAACGGGGCGGGCATGCCCGTTTGCCACCCCTACCCTCAATGCTCTTCAATAGAAAACAGTTACAATTGAGCAATATCAATCAATAGTGTATGACTCTATGTCATAGAAAAATAATAAATATTCAAATTAAAGTGGATCAATATTTATTCATTCAATTAATTGCAGCATCAATATTCTAAATAATGACGAAAAATCGCATAAAGAATCAAAATAGAATGAAAAGATGTCCCATGTATACAAAAATGAAAACAAAGTTAAAAGTTGAACAATGTATTAAACATACGTAGAAATCACCATACGATTGACTTCTCATGTTTTCCTTATTATCCCCATGATTATTGGTCTTACAACAAAAGCACAACAAAAGCATTAAAGGCAACAAAAACAAAACAATCATTATAGAAGCCACATAGATTATTCCATATACTGCCAAAGCAATAGCTATAGCCAAAAGCATCCATGACAGAACATCGTTAATGATTGCAGCTGAAAGAGCAACTCTTCCCAACTTTGAGTTGTCCGCTTTTAACTCTGCGAGGATTCTAGAAAGAACAGGAAATTCAGTGACTAAAGAACATCACCAAGAGTTAACACAAAAGAACTTCCATTTGTGGCTTTCTAACCGTCTTTCATCAGAACGGTCGAGAATAGCGCTCTTATTCCGAATGGTAACACCATACCATAAACTGCTACGGTGAGTGATTTTCTACCTTTCATTCTTATTGCAGATGCATCCATCCATACTCCAACCAAGAATAGAAAATATAAAAGACTAACATTTGCTATTGACTCAAACATTATCACACTTCTTAGAAGAAAAACTGCATTAGCAAATGTATAAGACATACCTTCAAACTAATCAAAAACCCATAAATTAACTCTCAATCAACAAACTTTAAAAGCTTTTGAAACATAACAAAAGAATTAACTTTTTGCAGGTAAAACATGCCACTGTTTCATGTATCAATAAGAGACACAATCAAATCTCCATCAAATAAAAACATCATTTTTAATCAATTAAACAAACATCAATTGAAATAATAGTTTAACCACAAATCCATAATTAACTAACCAAACAGAGCATAAACAAATCAAGAATAAACATAGAATAAGAAAATTAAGGTTTTTCAAATGATAAGAAAAAAGGGAAATGTATTGTATGAATCGAAATTGATTGATTCAATAACTGACTTGTGTTTTCAAAGGCCTCCAAGCCATGTGACCTTAATAATAGGTTAAAAGTATCAAATCCGCTGCGTTGAATCTGTGGAGCAGAGCAAAATGACTACGATGACGGTGTTTTTGATATGAAATGAAAGATCAAACAACGAGAAATTGGATTTGTTGATAGTGTCGTTTCAGGTTACACAACATATTCATCTCACCTTGTCATCAACCTCAGTTATATTATAATTTACTCAGGAATTAGAAATTGAACGTTTGATTTAAAATAAGTTGCCAGCTCATACAACAATGGTAATAGTTGGGAGAAATAAAAATCAATCTGCAGAAAGAAAACATGAACAAAGGTGCTAAACACCTTGAACACCATGTAGAATCATTGATAAAAATGGAAATGTGATACATTGTCTTATTACTAACAGTAACAACAGACTAACTGTCGCATAAAGTTTTATTATTAATGGAAATGTGATACAATGGTTTATTACTAACAGTAACTACAGTTTTGTTAGAGACAACAACATAGATAAGTTAATAAATACAAATATATATACCTTTTTCTGCCAACTGCGAGTAGATTGGTACAACTCTTACTCTTGTCCATTTTCTGACCAACTTCATTCTTGCTACCCATTGAATCACCTTCATTTTATCAAATTATTACAAAGACAGCTACTCCCTGCAAGAATTGACTACAATCACAAACCAAAAATTAACCTCAACATATTAAATCAACTAATTAATCAAATAAATACTACTTCAAATTAATAATTCAGAAAGTAAAAACCACAACTTTAGGTAAAAAATTGTGTGACCAAAACATGAGAAGTGTAAAGATCAAAACTTTTTTATATGAAATGAATATAATAATATGGTTACCTGTTCTTGGTCCCAAAAACACGGGATTTGTATGAAGATAATGGCTTTGGATTTATCGATATGCAACCCGGATTAGTAGATGGACATGGTATAATTTTCCTGCAAGAGACTCGTTGAAGCAAAAATACAAACATGTACAATGCAATAATCCAAGTTAGAATTATGCAGCTAAATAGAACCTGACAAAAACTTTTCAGCCTATAAATTTTCTAACAGTTTGGTTAGAGTCAACAATAATGTATAAAAGCACCCTAAAACTACAACTAAATTCAGTATATAAGAAGACTTTATATTTACAAAACTTTTAAAGCAAAATAAATTAAATAATTATCATCATGTTCAACTTACCATGTTCAAGATGAGCAAAACTATGTCGTGTGATTGCTTCACAAATGAAATGGTTGAAGATTAGGAAAATTGAACAATATCGTCAAAATCATAATAGAGCCACGCGGTGTTAATGCGTGTTTACGGAGGCGATTGAGCAGTCCATCATAATAAGCCCTTTCCAACTGCATAAACAAATATCTTTGTGTGAGCCTCCAAAAAAGAAACTTGTAAAGAAAATCATAAAACTCATACAAATCAAGATAGATATTAGATTCACATTTAAATTGAAAACTTCTACTCATGTGTAGAAATGATAAAAAAAATGGCAAACTTATACTCATGTGCTGAAACAGAAAACTTATATTTATGTGTAGAAACGATAAAAAATGGCAAACTTATACTCTGTGGTTTCAGATCTGGTTGTAGCTTTCACAACACAAACCTTGCATTTTATTGGAGGGGCCTTGATGCATATGGTCAGCGACAATTGACGCAGATATGTTGGCGACGGAGGCATAGGTGTTATTTTTTACAGTGGCGGCTCCGACGGTGTGGTTTGCAACAAAGGTGTCAAAGAAGTACTGATTTTGCAAAAGAGAGAGGTTGTTGTTGTGATTGTAATTGAGAGTAAGAGTGTGAGTGTGAATCTTAGAGTGAAGGTTTGGGATGGAAAGAGAAAAGGAATCGGTGACCATGGTGAAGAAGAGAAGTATAATGAAACATGGTGTAGTACAAACGCATTTGCTTGCTTCAGCGGCATGACTCAATCCTTCAGTCTTCTAGTCTTTCGTCTCCATATGAAAAGTGTAGTGCATGTTAGTGTTTAAAGAGAACACATGCGTCTGCTTTCCCAATTAACAGTAAAATAACTTTCCAACTTTCATCGCGTCTATTGAGTTGCTAGCATAGTAAAGTGTATTTGATTGTTCTTTGGAAAATGGAAATTTTTTGTTTTATCACGTAGGCTAGTTAGTTTAGGGTTTGTAATTATTAAGTTGGTTAGGTATTAATATCAAATTATTTTTTCCATACAAAAATATAATAATATAACTATTATAATAAGAAAAAACAAAATAAAAATAAAAATGATTTATACCAATTAAAATGTGACACATCATACATCATTAATTTGCAAATGAATATTGTTGAGTTATTCATCAAAATGACCAATTTAACCATGAAATATGAACGGTTTTAGTTATTTAATTAGAGGGCTTTAACTGTAATTATCAGGTACTTTACTTTTTATATACTCCCTCCGTTCCTTTTTAAGTGTCATTTTAGCAAAAAACTTTTCAACCAAGATAGTGGATTATTAGAGTTATTTTTCCTATCATACCCTTATTTATTTTTCTCTTTCCAAATAAATTCATTCATTCACTCTCTTTTTCCAATAACTAATTGAAAAAATGTGAGGTGGAGTTATTGAGAAAATAAGGGTATAATTGATAAATTATAACATTAAATTATAAAACGACACTTAAATAGGAACAAAAAAATTATTTTAAAACGACACTTAAAAAGGAACGGAGGGAGTATTATATAATAGATAATAGATAATAGATATACTCCATCGGGTCTCGAATAAAAGCAACAGAAACTTAAAAAGGAACGGAGGGAGTATTATATAATAGATAATAGATAATAGATATACTCCATCGGGTCTCGAATAAAAGCAACAGAAAAAATTCTATAGTCTTAAATATAAGCAAAAGTCATCTATAATTATTACATTTAATACCATTATTCCAAATATAACCATACTTTTTTACATCATACTAAATTATAATCCTGTAACTTCTTCCCACCAAAATTTCCCTCCAAAACTCCCTCCAATTTAAGGTAAATTCCAATTCATTAAATATATTTTTTTGACTAATAAATTTAATTTATTTTTCATTTAGCCACTAACCCCATAAACTTCATCGAATACTCTTTTTGGCTAAATTTAATTTAATAAATAAGATTATCCACTAACATCTTATCATATATCAATATATATATATATATATATATATATATATATATATATATATATATATATATATATATATATATATATATATATATATATATATAGTTAATATTCAAGTCATTTAACCACTAACTCCATAACTTCATCGTGGTACTCCAAAAAAAGTTTTTTTTTGCTAAATTTAATTTAATAATAGTTATCCACTAACATCTTACAAAATAATAACTAACCACTAACTACATCCATCTTTATAAATAGTAAGAACAATTTTGTTATTTTGTTTTTGGTTTAATAGCCTTTGTAGAGGTCAAATACTGAATCTTTTCAAATCTAGCAAATGTTTTGCATGCACAACACACCCTTTCTTTCTTTCCTTTTGTGATCATATGGTCATATGAAATCATATTTTTGAAATAAGGTAAAACATGCATCTACATATTCAATATTCTATTCAACTTATTTGCAAATGACAACATCATTTGACAGTTCAATAAGTTTGATTGAAATGTGTCCTTGAACGTCTAATTCTTAATTTTGGTGGAACATTATATTTTTTAAATTTTACTAACATTTCAATATACATGTTTAAGGTTCTCTTTCCACTTCTTTATGTTTATTTTCTTTATACAAGATCTCTCATTTTGAAGTTCTTTTAATTTTATTAATGTGTGTTAATCTTTGATTTTTTTTTTTAGGTACAATTTTGAAGGAATACGGAACATAATTTTTATTAAAGAATTAGTGAAGAAGTTGAATTGTAAAAGATGGAGGTTAGAAAATAATGTTATAATATTATTTTGTTAATTGATTTTTGTTATTCAATATTATAACAATGGAGGTAAAGATTTTTTAATTTTATTTTGTTTATCTTTATTAGTATTTAATTATTTGATTGTAGGTAAATATTTTGAAGTTCTTCTAATTTTATTAGTGTTTATTTATTTTTGATTTTTTTGTAGATACAAATTTTGACGCATTATGAAATATATATTTTAGAAAAAATGTCTTGATGAAGTTGGATTGTGAAAGGTAGAGATTAAAAAATGAAGTTGGAATGTGAAATATGGTGGATTAGAAGATAAATGTTATAATATTATTTTTAAATTTAATTTTTATTCATTATTATAATATGATATGTTGTTCTAATTTTATTAATATTTGTTAATTCATGATTTTTTTAAGGTAATAAATGATGAAGTTCTTCTTATTTTATTGATGTTTATTAATTCTTACTTTTTGTAGGTACAAATGTTCTTCGATTTTGGTTTATGTTTATTAATTTCTAATTATATTTTTTTAGGTACAAATTTAGTATTACGAGACATATTTTTCATAAATTTTTGGATGAAAAAGTTGGATTTGTGAAAAATGAAGGATTAAGAGATAAATATTATAGCATTATTTTTAATTTATTTTTATAATTCAACATTATTATATGTGATTTTATTCTATTCTTATTTATGTTTGTAAATTCTTTATATTTTTTTTGTAGCTATTGATTTTGAAATTATTTAATATTATTGATATTTATTACTTTTAATTTATTATATCGTTTATATTTTTAGCATTCTTTATTTCTATTTCTTACTTATGTTTACTTTTTGGTTTATTTACTTTTTTTTTATTATGGTTTGTGTAATTCTTATTTATCATTGATTTTAAATTTTATTATTTATGTAATACGTTGATTTTAAAAATAAATTAGTGAATAATTTTTTCAAAATATTTTTACACTTTGTATTTTTTGTAATTTTATTAAAAATATGTTTTATTTTTTAATTTATACAAATTATTAATATTTTTTATAAAAAACACCATTAATACTAAATACTTAAAATTACTTTTTTCAGTAATAGTATTTTAATCAAGTTAACCGTGCATCGCACGGGTAGACGGCTAGTTTCTATAATTTTAACGATTTCTAAGATAAAAAATAAGCATAAATTTATTAGAAAAGTGTAAGACTTAAATGCATTTAAAAAAAAAGTTTTTTTGTTAAGTTACTTGTATATAAAAACCGAAAAGAACACTATTTAATATTTTTATGGTGGTTCAAGTCCAATAATACTACTCATAAATAATATTTATACTATGTGAAAATTATCTTATATCCATAACTCTTGAATTATAATTATCAATCTAGTAACATAATAGTCAATATCCATTATTAAGAATTCAAAGTTAAGAATCCATAATTAATCACACTTATTATTTTATTAAATAGACTAACCATTCAAACGACTTTGTCAAATTCACATTTATTTTGAAACGAAAATGTGACAAGAACCCATAAAAAAAATCAAATCTTAAAGAAACTTTTCTTTCTAGAATAATGAAAAAAGACAACTAAAATGTAGAGTAACCCCACCTACATTATCTTGTGAATCTTGTCCAACAAGAAAAAGCAAATTCATTTTTCAGCACACAACAAAAAAACCCACGCAAATCAAAACTCGCGTTGACGCTAAAAAATGAATTCCGACGCTGATTCCGTCGCTAACCCTCCATCATCACCACCGGATAATTCATCACCACCACCACCGCCACCGTCATCGATCCTCATCCCCGGCCTCCCAAACGAAGTTTCCAGAACGATCCTCTCCATGGTACCTTACGCTCATCACGCTCGTCTCAAATCAACTTCCAAATCATGGAAATCCGCACTCTCATCGAAATCATTTCTCAACACACTCTTAGGTCAAAACCGTAACAATCTCATCTGTATCTTCCCTCAAGATCCTTCAATCGCCTCGCCGTATCTCTTCGATGCTAACGCCGTTGCTTGGTGTCCGCTTCCTCCTATGCCGTGTAACCCTCACGTTTACGGTTTGTGTAACTTCGCCGCCGTTGCGTTTGGTCCTCATGTTTACATCATCGGCGGGTCGCTTTTTGACACTCGCTCTTTTCCGATTAACCGCCCGTCGCCGTCTTCCGCGACTTTCCGTTTCAGTTTTCGTGATTTCTCTTGGGAGAGTCGCGCTCCGATGATTTCGCCTCGCGGGAGTTTTGCGTACGCTGTGGTTCCTTCCTCCGGGGAAATTATTGTTGCCGGAGGTGGATCGCGGCATACGGTTTTTGCTGCGGCGGGATCGCGGATTCGGGCGGTGGAGAGGTACGATGTGGTGGAGGATGAGTGGGAGGAATTGGATCCTCTTCCGTGTTTTCGAGCTGGGTGTGTTGGATTTGTGGAGAGGGGAAGGGAGGAGTTTTGGGTTGTTGGTGGTTATAGTGCTTCTAGGACGGTTTCGGGGGTTTTTCCAGTGGATGAGTATTGTAGAGATGCCGCGGTGATGGGATTGGAGGATGGTTCGTGGCGCGAGGTTGGTGATACATGGGGTGATGGGGAGGATGTTAGGGCTGGGAAGATTGTTGTTGGTGATGATAGTGGCTCTCCTTTGGTGTTCATGCTTGATGGGAATGAGATTTTCAGGTACTTTCTCGTTTTCGGTTTGGTGATTAATCTGTTGCTATAAGCATTAAGAATATCTTTGAATCTATGCTTGTTAAATTTTGTTTCAATGTTTGTGATTTGTGTATGAATTTGATGTTTTGTTGTTATAATTGAAGTAACTATTAAGTTTACTCTTGTGCATGAAAACATAGCATCTTCCTTTTTCGATAGGCTTAATCCTTCATTATATTGTACTTGTTTGTTGCTTGCTTGTTAAAATAGTATATTAATATAATCAACACTTCTTTATAGCAACTACGAAACTTGGATGCAGCGCGGTCTTGTTTAGGCTGCAGTGTCATGCAATTTCATGTGATGAGAGTTACTACTTTAATTTAGTCTGAGTTTGAGATTTTGAGTTCCTCGATTTTCTGGTTTGTTTTTGTTCACATGCTTTCTGATGGGTTTTTCGGTTTATGTGACTTGGACTGAGTGTTAGGATTTTTGGTTATGAGATGTATCCCTCTTTTTTTGTCCCGGACCGATCATATCCTTTTGGCGACCTTCGTTGTCCAACCAATCCAAGGTATATCTGAGGCTATGAGTTTGACAACCTTTGTTTGATATGTACAAATTTGCGAGTCTTATAAATGCATAGTTAGTCCTGCTAAAGTTTAGGTGATTCTAGTAAGGATCCATTTCAAATTTCATTTGTTATGTGTGCATGTCTAGAAGTGGTGCACATTTATCAGAGTAGAATAACTAGCATCCGTCCCTGTAATACTAATAGTTGATTACAACCGATTATAACAATGTAAATGAATAACAAGTTCAGTTGTTGAACATTAGTTTTCCTGGATAATCAATCTGAAATTGTATGCTTGAAATTGTATGCTTGAACTTCTTGCTATCCATGTACACAGTACATCATTCTATATATCCTTGATGGCTAAGGCTTTGCTTGTTTACTTGCAAATTACATTTCCAGAACTTCTGAAATTGCAAATCTGTAATTCACTTTTTTTTTATGATGAATAAAACTTGCAGATATGAAATGTCTTCAAACCGTTGGGAATACGAGTCTCGTGTGCCGAAAAAAGCTCCCCTTGGTTCGGCCTTTGGCATTGTAGTAGCATCTGGCGAGCTGTATGTATTGTCGCATTTATATGATGATGATTTTGCTGAAACTCGAAGGTCCAGACCCTATAAGAAGGCAGGAACCATGTGCTTTCAAATCTATAATCCGAAAAAGAAGATGTGGAGAACACTGGTCACAAAATCGCCTTTCACTCGACACATAGACATTACTAGTGCTGTATTGAGCTCAATACGTCTGTGAATTGTGGTGTGTCTTATTTGTATAGTTTAGGCTTCTGCCAAATTCATTGTGCAGCATAATATCTTTGACCACTGGGTTCCATGAAGGTGGCTTATATTTGTAAATTAATGTGTTTAGTGCATCTCTTGACTTGATCAGGGTATAGTTTATAGGAATTTGCATATTTTTCAGCTGTTAATAAAGTGTGTTAAGCCTGAAGTATTGAATATATTGTAATGGATATAGAAATGATTGTAGCTTGCAAATTGTTACTTGTTTTTAAACTTTTGAAATAAAATAGTTGTGAATGTAGTTCTACTTGGTATATTATATTCCTCCTATGTTATTATTAAATACCTTAAGCATAATATAAAGTTTGTTTAAGCATCATATTTTTTGAAAATTAAATTTGATTGTTTTAATAACAAATGAAGGGGTCAGGTTGGGCCGGTTTAACCAAACACCTAGTTGATCCAGTTTGGTTTTTTTTTTTTATACCTTTACACAAATTTTTGAGAACCCTTATGTATGAAGTGATGCCCACCTTTAAAAATTTCAAAGTACCTTTATTTCTCCGAATGCACCAAATTTATTTTTTATTAAAATTAATTCGGAGATGTATTTTTTAATTAACTTCAAAAATTCGGAGATACATCTCCAAACTAAATATAATTGTTAAGAGTTTACCTTCTTGAACAATATATGACATGTACACGTGCTTATAAGTGGGGATTTTATAAGTGGGGATTACATTTCTTAACAATAATATCTAACGAGCCGTTTTATTGTTCACAAAAAGAACAAACATCGACACAGAGATGAATAAATTTAACAACTAACTATCAAAAGAACACCCACAAAGAAAATACTGTTTTTTAACCGAAAATTCATCACCCCATTAAATAAAAATAATAGTAACAAACAGTGTATCGGATCTAAAAACTTGTATGTGGATGAAAAAGCTAGAGAGAGGATTGATGAAAAACAAAGATTGAAATTGAAAGATTCTAAAGAGAGTATAATAGATAGATTTGGGGAAAGTAAATGTAAATCCATAATGTATGTTTTAAGTTCGGAGATACATCTCCCAATTTACTTTTAAAAAATTTAGAGATAAATCTCCAAATTAAATTTTGATAAAAAAAATAGGATTTAATATATTCGAAGATATATCTGTAAAATCAAAAAATATTTTTGACATTTCACCAAGAATCTTGGAGAAAGTATATAAGGGTGCAAAGAGAAATTTTTAATTTTTTTCCGGTGAGTCAAATGGTTTTTTTTTTTGTTTCTTATACATTCGTAGTCCAATAATTGACTCAGACCAATTATCTTTGACCCAAGCGATTCTTGATCTTATACTAGTCTAGCTATTCTGTTCAATTCAAATTTTTATTGCATTAGTATAATGAAAATTTATAATGAAGTATGCTTCTTGTAGTGATTCTCTGATGCTGCAGTCGGAAAAGGCCACAATCACGTTTTGATTTAAACTTGTTATTTTTAAGTTATAAAAGTATGTTGTTTATGATAATTTGATCAAAAATCTAACTGCTCGTTATTTTTGGAGTTATAAAAATGGGTTTAATGGAGATGCACTAACAGTGTAAAAAAGTTTTACACTGTCATCCAATGAGAATATATTATTCTGCCATGTCATCTCAGTAATTTAAAAATAACAGTATAACTTAGTAGGATGCATGGTCGTGATTGATTGACAGTGTAAAACTTTTTTACACTGTCAGTACATCACCCCTTTTCTCTATAAAAATATGTTGTTTATGATAATTTAATCAAAACCTAAGTGCTAATATAATTTTGATAGTGTGTCGATAGTTGTTCAAATTCGATTTTTTATGGGATCTTTGATTGTTTGAGGATAATTATTCAATTTTTTTTTGTACTGTCCTTGATTGTGTGACGATAATTATTCAAATTTGATTCTTTGTGAAATCCTTCTTGAAATCGTTCACTTTTTCAACCATCTCGTCGGTGTTTGCAATTCCTACTCTTATTTTGAATTATTATTAAGAAATGCATTAAATTAACCTATTGTCAAAGCATGAGATTGACCCCAAACTCATGCACCATCCAACACTTCCTTCTTAGTTATTGTTTTAGAATTTAGTTATATAATATTATTTTTCAGAACTATATTCAAAATAATTGTATTATTTTACCTTAAGTATGACTTGACCTTTTCTTAATGTTTTTTTTAAATATTTCCTTAGATGTTTAAATAATTCTTTTGGTTACAGATGTTTAATTAGTTTGATAATAAGTTATTCATATCAAACACACCCTAAATTTTAAAGGTTATAATAATAATACTATAATATAAACAAATTATACACATATAATTGCACAATCATGTACATTGTAATTTTAGACATATATGACTACATTAGAATTAGAACCTTTTCATATGTATATATTTCTAAAATTACAATGTAAAAACTGCTGTATGAAAACCAATTATAGTATATATGAAACCAAAATTTAAAATATATGATAGATGAGAACTATTGCAAAATTGATGTAATAATATTCAACTGTTTTTTTTCTCTAAAAAATAATCAAAGTATTTAGTCCTATTAATTTTCATACATTTGTTGCGTGTGGACCATATAGGCCATAGGAATACCTCAAAGTGAAACCATAGCTTGAGAGTCAAATAAAAGTTTCAAATTCAAACAATTGTTAAGGAAACAACATGAGAGAGAGACATGTTTCTATTTAAAGACCCTTCCTTCTACCAAAACTTTTCATATCAAAAACTCATTAGCATTGCACTTCTATACCCTAGGATCATTTTTTGTTCTTAAATTAATTTGTTCTTTGAAAGAGAAGAAAAGACACATGGCTTTCTCTTATAAGAATACCATATTCACAATTTTGTTGATGTTGGTGACTATTTTTATTGCTTGTCCACAATCTGGAGTAGGTTGTAGACCATTGTTTTTGCATAGTGAATGGTCAAATCAATATGGCCTTCTTTGGCAATTGCTTGCAAACGGTCCTGCTCCAGTTTCAGATGGAGATCACACTCATCCTTAAACCTTCATTTATCATCTAGTTCATCAATCAAACTACCTATTTCAGATCAGATGTGTTCATTTACATGGTTGAAGAGGTTGAAAATCATATACATAACATGTTGAATGTATGTAATGTAATTAATTATTAGAGATTTAATTTATATATAGGCATAAATTCTTCTTTAAATTCAAATTGAAATTTATTTGTATATGTTAAACTTATAATTTGTATTGCCAATTTGCCATATCAATTAAACATTGATTTCCTTTTTTATATTTCATACTCTTTATTATTTATTACTTTTACTTTTTTTTTAGGGAGATTTAATTTATTTTATTACTAATACGATATTGAATATATATGTCTGTAAATCGATAAACTTATAAAAAATAATAAGAAGTGGAGCTACTCGTGGCAAAACATGAGAAACTTTATTAGACCATCTTCAACGGTCCGTTCTTCGCTTAGTTTTTCAGCTGGCAATACATTTTTTCATTTTCAAAGAGCTCCAGCTGGTCATCGATTGAAAGAGATGCAACGTTCTTTCATTTTTTTTATATTATAAAATTCAAACTAGCCGTTGAACGGCTAGTTCCTTTTTTTTTCAACTTATTTTTTCAATTATAAATATAGTGTTTTAGGAAAAAAATTACCAACACCAAGTTTTTTTCACTTTCATTTTCTCTTAAATTTCAAGTTTCTCTCTCAAAGTTTCATCCAAATTTTCATCTTTTTACTTCAACTTAAAATTGTTTAGGTCTAATAGATCCTAATCATTTTCATTATCAACAAGCTATGTTCAATAAAACATGCAAAGTTATCAAAATCCTAATTCTCAAAATTCTCAAATTCCATCGGTGTCAACAAACCCCACCATATTTTTTATGTCACCAAACAATCCAAATATTTTTTCGTCATGAACCGATGTCTGGTTGTCAACTTCCACGGTTTTCTACTCAAGTTGGTGGTGAAATAGAAAAAGTGTTGTCGTTAAAAAAAACCGAGAGCAATTTACAAGGGATGAGGATATACTTCTTATCCAATCACGACTCAATGTTTCAAAGGATCCAATTGTGGGAGTTGACCAAAAGACTGGGAGTTTTTGGGTAAGAGTCGCTGCCAATTATAACCAGTATCATGGACAATCGCGGAAAAGTCAAGGGAACAATTAAAATGTCGATGGCATCGAATAAATGGCTTGATTCAAAATTTGGTTGGGTGTTACAAACAAGCTGTTAATGGAAAGAAAAGTGGGACATCGGAGAACGATATCATGGCCGCTGCACATGCTTTTTTTGCTCAGGATCAAGGTACAACATTCAATCTTGAGTACACATGGCGACTGTTAAAAGATGAACCTAAATGGATGGGAGAATCGATTGGAAGTTCTTTAAAAATAACAAAGACTTCTGGTAGTGGGGCATCATTGGAGAACCCAAATACACCTTCAGGTTATGAGTTTCACTCTTCATCACCAATGGAGCGTCCAATGGGACAAAAAGCAGCAAAAAGGAAGGGTAAGACAAATGAAATTCCAACTGCTAAGCAAGATGAAGGGAATAAAAGAACAACGACAATGGAAAGACTAGCGCAATGTAAGAAGGACGAGATAGAAGTCAAGATAATTCAAATCATGATGAAAGACACTTCTACTATGAGCGATAATCAACGAGATATTCATGAAAAATATTGTAATAAGATGGAAAAAAATTTGGAATGTAGTTAGTATCACTTATGTAAAATGGCCAATAACACCACTTTAATTTATCAACACCTATGTAAAATGGTCATTAGTACCACTTTAATTTATCATCTATGTAAAATGGTCATTAGTACCACTTTAATTTATCAACATCTATGTAAAATGGTCATTAGTACCACTTTAAATTATAATAAATATTATGTTATTCAAACTAGCCGTTATTCAAACTAGTCGTTATTCAAACTAGCTGTTATTCAAATCCAGTATACATAGATGTTCAATTCCGAAGAAGGTTCAGAATGCATAGGCATATATTTCTTCAAATTGTAGATGCCCTTGGAAATCATGATGAATATTTCCAAATGAGGGTCGATGCAACTGGTAAAATGGGTCTTTCACCATTGCAGAAATGTACATCTTCTATTCGTATGTTGGCGCATGGGTCTCCTGCTGACTCTGTAGACGAATATGTTCGAATCGGTGAAAGCACTTCAATTGAGTGCTTACAAAGATTCGTTCAGGGCGTGAATGCTGTATTTGGGGCTGAGTATTTGAGAAAGCCTAACAACACTGACGTTGAACATCTTTTACAAATGGGAGAGTCACGTGGCTTTCTAGGTATGTTGGGTTCCATTGATTGTATGCATTGGGAATGGAAAAATTATCCTGTTGCATGGAAAGGACAATATTGTCGAGGTGATCATGGTAAGCCCACAATCATGCTTGAAGCAGTGGCATCGCAAGACTTATGGATTTGGCATGATTTTTTTGGTATTGCAGGTTCAAACAATGACGTTAATGTGTTAAACCAATCCAACGTGTTTAACGATATTTTGGAAGGACATGCTCCCAATGTGCAATATACAATCAATGAGACATCATATAATATGGGGTATTATTTAGCATATGGTATATATCCTGAGTGAGCTACATTTGTCAAGACCATTTCAATGCCACAGGGAGAAAAGAAAAAATTATTTGCTCAACATCAAGAATCAGCTAGAAAAGATGTGGAGCGGACATTTGGAGTGCTTCAATCTCGATTTGCAATTATACGTGGCCCAGCGCGTGCCTGGCACATGGAGACCCTCAAGTATACCATATATGCCTGCATCATATTGCACAACATGATTGTGGAAGACGAACGACATACATATGGAGGTAATTTTGATTACTCTTATGATAATGTGGATAACAACTCAACAACTGAAATATTTAGCGGTCCTCATCCGAATCTTGCAACAAGACTACAAAGAAGAGCAAGTATTTGTGAAAAACAAGTTCATCGTCAACTTCAAGGAGATCTAGTCGAGTATGTTTGGGAACGTTTTGGACATGAAGATGATGAAATTTAAGTTTGATTAATTATGTGATGTTATTTATTTTTATTGTTTTTAATTATATGTCATGTATTTGAGATTAAATTTAATTATCATTTTAAATTATAAGTTAAATTTGAATTTTATTTATTTTATATCAATTTTAATTTAAATAATTAAAATCATTATTTTAAATAATATAAAATTTAATATGAATAAAATATTATTTTATAAAGTAAAGTTGTGGGACCTAATATGAGTTCTTCAGAGTTGCACCATTGGAGTGAAAAATTAATTGAGTTGCTTCAAGCTGATGTGGCTTAATAGGTCCCACAAAGAACCCAAAAAGTGAGTTCATGGTTGGAGATGCTCTTAGCTTGTCTCTTAGCGAAGTTAATATAAAAGTTCTTAAAGTAAAGGACTAATAAGAGTTTACATTCATAAGTAATAGCATCAAAATCTGAAACATTCGGTTGCTGAATATTCATACTTTCTACCATGCTTTTAACATCTAGCTCAAAATACTCTCCATCAAAACCAAGATCAAGAATCTATTTAATAGATGCCAAAAGGCCTAAACCTTCCCATATATCAATCTCGATAATAGGTGAAAACTATTCAATCCGAGTCGCAACAAAATTGTTCCTCATTATCTCAAATGCAAGCACCTATTCATGCCTTGTTACAAAAATTAGAGAAGGATGCTCCATTTTTGCATTTGAGATGTCCAAGGCTTTAGTTAAATACAAGGCGAAGAAGAATTCAAAAGGAGACGTGGAGAGATGATACAAAGCAAGATAGGTGGTGAAAGGCTATAGTCAAAGACAAGGAATTGACTATGATGAGGTATTTGCTCCCGATGCTCGTCTTGAAACAATTAGACTGATCATTTCTTTGGCAGCCCAAAATTAATGGAAGATTTATCAAATGTATGTGAAGTCGACCTTCTTGAATGATTTTCTCGAAGAAGAAGTTTATATCGAGCAACCACTGGTCTATGAAGTAAAAGGACAAGAATAAAAAGTCTTGAAGTTGAAGAAGACGTTGTACAGTCTCAAGCAAACACCAAGAGCTTGGAATGTTTGAATTGACAAGTACTTTCAAGATAAGAACTTCATCAAGTGTCCATATGAGCATACACTCTATATCAAAGCGTAAAGTGGAGATATTTTATTGTGTGCTTATATGTAGATGACTTGATTTTCACAGGGAACAATCCAAACATGTTCGAAGATTCCAAGAAAAACATGTCAAATGAATTTGAGATGACAGATACGGGGCTCGTGGCATATTATCTCGGCATTGAAGTAAAGCAAAAAGATAAACGATTTTTCATCACCCAAGAAAGCTATGTCAGAGAAGTCCTTAAGAAGTTTAAGATGGATGATGCCAATCCGATTGACACCCCGATGGAATGTGGCAGCAAGTTGAGCAAACATGAAAATTAAGAGATTGTGGATCAAACTCTTTATAAAAATTTGGTTGGAAGTCTACGTTACTTGTTACTTGACAAGTACAAGCTCCAACAACAACTAATTTTACAATCATTTTAAAAATGCCAATTATAAAACACATTCAAAAGTTTTTTTAATTTTTTAATTTTGCAATTCTTATGGTTCGCTCAAAATACAAACTAGATTTTATTAGAGGAACATTGCGTAGAACTTTGATTTCAAGTTTTTTTTGTTGAAAGTAAGACCTTTTGTATCCCGCCATTGATATAACTCACAACTTTTAATGTAAAAAAACTTTAGAAGAAAATATCATTACTAACTAAAATTTGAGATAAAAAATGTGAAACTCATCATAATTCTTCTTTCGGTAAGATTAGCGAGAACTAAGATAAATTTTATATTTATTTCGTTTGGTATGCATTTGTTTGCCAGAAATAAATCATTACATAAGTTTATATACAAGCAGAAAACAATCATTTTGGACTAAGTGAGTCCTTTACAAATAAATATTTATGCACCAAATCGAAAAAGGTATTTTTTTAGAGTTTGGAAAAATATCATACTACAACTTAAAAGAATATAATATATCTCAATTTTGTTACAATGAGATGATTGGAATTGAATGTGAATAGAAGAATATAAGGAATACAATGTGATTTTTTTTGTGTTGCATGTGAGACATGCAAATAAAAATAAAAAAAATTGATGAAACCCTGCCCACTGCCAAGTGGAACTTGAATAAATTTGAAAGGAGTATATAATTGGAGCTTCATTATGGATGAGTGTGATCTCCTGATGAACCAGGTGCAACACCGTTTGGAAGAGATTGCAAAACAAGGCCATGCTGGTGATAATGTATGAATAATGGCCTGCAATCTACTCTTGATTGAGATGTAACAAAAATGATTAATACAAGGAGCAGAATTCTAAAAAGGATCATTCTATAAGAGAAAGCCATGTATGTTTGAATGAATTTGTATATGATAAAATATGTATGTGAAATATGTTGTGGTTTGATGGAAGGAGATGGGACATAAGTCATTTATATAGGAAGTGGAGTTGAGTTGAATAAAGGTTTGCTTTGACTGTGATGGCTTTGAATATTGAAAAATTGGAATAGCAATACCTTGGACTACCAAGTACAAACACATACACACCCATTTTCACGCGCGACCCATATCTCACTACAAACATGACCAATTCAATAAATTGAAAGAGTGAAACATGCTTCTAAGATGTTTAAGTAGTTCAGTCAAATATTTCTTGTTTATAACTTTTATTTTTAATAAATAAAAGACTAATAATTAATCTAACAATATTTATATAACAAGACATATAGTAAGACACTACAAGAAAACAACGTATTAGTGGGGTGAGTTTGCTGGGTGTTAGTCATTTCGCAAATTAATGCACTTGTGGAGTGTATTTCACCTCACAAATAAATAAATAAATGTTTTTCCAACTCGCAATAGACCGTGGAAAGTTTGAAATTTTTTTAAAAAAAGTTACTAGGCGAAAAACACTCCGCAACTGTGTTTTAAAAAAATTGAGGGGAAATTATATCTGACATTTATTGATGGCACAATTTAGAAATTTTTTAAAAGAAAGTTGCTAGATGAAAAATACCCCGGAAAAGTTGTTAGGTAAAAAACACCCCGCAACTATACTTTAAAAAAATTGGAGAAAAATTATGTCTGCCATTAGTGTGGCAGGTGGACGTTTGACTGACACAGACATTGCGAGGTGAAAATCACCTAGCAAGTCTCAACGACTTTAAACGTTGTGGGGTGTTTTTCACCTCACAAGTTTGCTTTAAATACCACCAATTTAGTTTCCAATCTCACATTCCAGATTCAACGAATTTCACTCTTTCATTCTCTCTTTCTCCCAGCCACGGTTCCACACTTCAAAACCCTCAAAATCTCTCAAAGCTTTTATTTTTAACACAAATCAACACTTT
This sequence comes from Vicia villosa, assembly GCF_029867415.1. Classification (NCBI taxonomy): domain Eukaryota; kingdom Viridiplantae; phylum Streptophyta; class Magnoliopsida; order Fabales; family Fabaceae; genus Vicia; species Vicia villosa. The sequence goes on from NC_081185.1 coordinate 134,812,784, forward strand.
CAAGACTCAAATTACTTGCTGGTTTTAAAGTTCTTTTTAGTTTTTTTTCATCAAATCCATTATTTAAGGTACAAATAAGAATTAAATTGTTTGTTATTTTACATTGGGTTGTATGAACTGGTATAAATTATGCATTTTTTATTGAAGTTTGTATCATGTAAGTAGTGATGATTAGATTTGTGTTTTATATTTTAAATTTTTTTCGATAAAATTTGTATGATTTTGTCTATAAATATGTTAAAATGTTAGAATATATGTATGTTAGAATATATGTGGAATAGGTAAAATTGTTAGAAATCTGTACATGAAATTTTTTAGTTTGTGAAATTCTTAGAATTAGGTATATAATTTTTTTCTTCTTTTTTTCATAAATAATTAAATAAATAATATAATAGATTTTTGTTTATTATTTTTGTAAATATGATAAATATGTTATTATATATATATATATATATATATATATATATATATATATATAATATTATAAATATTAAAAACTTTGCCAGGTGAAACTTATTCAGCAACTTTCTGTCTATTAAAATTTGTCAGGTGAAATTCACCTCGCAACCTTCTGTCTATTTTGCGTTGAACATCCTGCTCTGCTCTGCTATGCTCTGACACGCGTGCTCTGTTCTGCTCAATTCTGGGACAGGTGTTGCGAGGTGAAATTCACTTGGCAAAGTTGCGAAGTGATAGTCACCTGGCTAATTTGCGAAGTCTTTTCTCCTTGCAACAAGTTGTGACTAACGTTTTTGCAGGGTATTTGGTCAACCCCGCAATTATTGCGTTGCAGGGTGTTTTTGCTTTTGTGAGGTGAAATTCACTTGGCTAATTGCAGTTTTTTTTGTAGTGAGACATTGTCCAAAAAAAGAGATGAGAGATAAACTCTAACTTCTCTCTAACTTTCTCTACCAGTTATTCATCACCATTTATTCAGCACCATCTAAATCTACAACATAAATAGAGTGTAAGATTGTTGTTGTGAATAACGAAAATGCTCAATTTCTATCAATGCTTTGATACATGAGACAAAGAATAATAGCAATCAAAATAAATGACCTTCATCAATAATAATCAACAAGTAATAATTATAATAGAATAAAGTAATAAAAGATGAAAATTTTGTTTACCCAGTTCAATCAAAATATCTACTCTGGGGGAGAGAGCAGCTCTCCAATTTACTATACTCAGAAAGTTGTTACAAGAGATTACATATGAGTTACAAGAAAATAACCTTCATCTTCAGAGTTCCCAAGAACAACCTTGAAGGCTCCCAATAACAAACCCCTATTTTTTACCCAAGTGTTTCCCAACCTCTCAAACTCTCAATATATGAATCATTCAAACCCAAGGTATTTAGAAATATTTCCCAAACCCTTAGATAATTCCAAAGGTTTCTAAAAAACTTTGTCTTTCTAAGTTTTCCCTTGAGAATACTATAAATCTTATAAAGCCTAAGATTTTCGCCCTATAAAACAGTGAAGAGATACATATTTATAATAGCAAATATCCAACAAAAAAAGCCCAAAAAACACGACCCATTCACAAATGGATTGATGGGCCAAACCGAAAAAAAAATCCAAAACACGCAAATTAAGTAACTGCCAACTTTTTTTGAAAATCTCGAAATCGGCTGAATCGACTAGTGCCCGACCGTAATGACTCCGGCGTCAGCCGTGCGGACCACCGCACGCCGCCGTACAGACCCACCGGCGCTGCGCTCTGCAATGCTCAGGTCGCCACCGCTGGAAAATGCTGATCGATGACGCCGCGGTTTCGGCTGCACTCCAGTGCCCGTGCGATTTTGGTCGTCGCCCTTCGCGGTTTCGGCCGGTGGAGACTCTGGAACAATCAATGGTATAATGAGGACTCAAGTTGTGGAAGGAGGTAGGCATACGACATTACAATGTTTTTCTTTACTTAATTTTTGGATGACTCTAGAGCCAATAGACATTGATGAGGTGGTTATCCCTATGAAGAGAGACATTTGGGGCAGAAGATATGACTTCGTCAAATTTTTTAATGTAAAGTATGTGAGACTGCTTGCAACCAAGTTAGACAATATATTCATGGGAAGGTGGAAGATATTTGTGAATGTACGTAGGTTTCAAAGGAGACAGTTTGAAGGATACCAACGAGATCAGGGCATGAGAAGAGATGCGAAGTATGACGTGGAAAAATAGAATAACCTGAATTGCAAATTAAAGGATAAACATATGTAATTTAAACACAATGGGGTTGTTGCATCTAGAGGAAACAAATATACTAAATTGTATGCCCATGTTCTCAAAACCAACAAGGCTCAACCAAAACTAGTCGTCATAGGGGATCTTAGGTTGAGCAGCAACCAAAAAGAGAAGCCATTATTTGCTCATTTAGAGTTCAACATTGAAGATGAAGCGGAGTGGAGGAGATTTAAGAAAGCTTATGTAGGAGTTGTGGAGAATCCAAATTTGACGTACAACATCCAAGATATCTTCACCATGAATGGATACTTTGCGATTCACATCACGCCACTAGGTGACAAATTATGTCTACTTAAGGAAATGTGAGTGTCATACCCCAAAATTTGCCCTCTTATATTCAATAAAAGGTTCCTCAATTGCCCAAGAGCACTCAATGGTTAAACTCAAGTCACTCTCTCATAATCAGAGGTCCTCAAGTTAGGGTTTTGCATTCTCCTAAGAAAAGTGATGAATCAAGAGTTCCAATGGATTTCATATGGTTTGTTAGGGTTCAAGGTATCTCCATGTCAATAGACAAGCGTCAATTTCAAGGATTGCTCATTCAAATGCTCGGATGATCCACAGTCGACTAGTTTGACCTAAAAGTCAACTATAGTCAAAATACAGTCAAACTTCAAGACTTTTGGTCAACATCAAGTATTTGAGGTTATATACATCATTTTATCAAAGGTTGATCATGATTCATTAATAAAAACTCAGAAATGAACAAAGTCAAAAGGTTCAAATTAGGGTTTTTAAGTGAAAAGTCAACTGAGCTTTGACTGGTCATAACTTTCACATGGAGTATCAAAAATTTCCCAACCAAAGCCTATTTTAAAGGAAATTGAATTATCTACAATTTTGTCTCTCACATGCCAAGGCCAGAAATGCTCCATTTGGGAGATATGACACAAAAGATTATAGGTCCTTTTCAAAAGTCAACCAAAAGCAGTTTTTTGTCAAAGGAAATATCATCAAGATAAAATCTCCCAATGTAAAATATGTTCCAAAGTGGCTTGAAGATAACATCTTGAGGTTTCCAAAAAGTCCTATAACTCTTCCATATCTTAAAAATTGAGGGAAATATGCCTTGTCAAAGTTGGGTAATTTTGGAGGCAAAATGTGAAATAAAAGTGGTTCAAATTGGAGTTTCTTGCAAATGGGCCTAACCTTTTAAGCCTTAATCTTGGTCCACAAGTTATCTAAGTTATCAAAACCAATTTCCACGAATTAATGCATTTTATTTGATTTTATATGGTTTTTTATTCATTTAAATAATGATTAAAAGTTATATAAATCAATGGAAAATCAAATATTTGGCTATGGGATTTATAATTAATCATTCCAATCAACACTTAATCAATATTATCAAGCAAATTTCGTAACAAGTGATTGGTACAAGATTGGTGCAAATTAGGCCAATTTTAGAAAGTTTTAATATGGATTTTCAATCAAAATATCAATCTTTGATTCAATGGATGTTGGACTCAAATGATAACCTAAAATTCATCTATTATATATATACTATGAATCCTAATGATAAGGTTTTTTTTTTGTACGAGAATTCGGCTGCATCAAGAACTAGCAGAAGCTTCAAAAAAGGAGTGAATTCGGGGTCCATGGCAAACGGATTTTGAGATCAATTCAAGTCCTCCCACACATCCAGGAAGATTCCTCGCTCTCCTCTGAAACTAATCGCACTATCACCGCTGATTGTAGTGCTCAAAATCGCCAGAAATGGCCACGATTTGAAGCTCCCAGTTTTACAATCAATTTCGTTCATTCTTGTATCATAAATAATATTTGAATACATATACGTGTTTATGGTGATGTATGCAAAGTTTCTGGGCTGTTTAATTCAGGTTTAAGTGCAGGTCTCGTGTTTTGCCATTTTTAGGGTTCCAAGCTTCAAATTGGGATCCCTCAAAATAGGCAAAATTGGGATGAATCACCGGTGCTATTATTCTCAGGATGTGGATTCTGATTGGATCATGGTTTTTATTTGCGTTTATCATGGCTTGTATGGTTTTTTGAAGGATGCAGGGTTTGTCGCTACAGGAGGTGTCCGTAGGGAAAGGAGATGGCTAACACGACGGTGGGGTGAGGAAGACGAAGACGTGTCTTCGTGTGAGTGGACCAATTCAAATCTCTGGGCCCGCGCGCGCATTTTGCCCTTTGAAACGTTGGAGTTTTTGTTTCATATATTATTCTTGTCGGTGGTTTATCAGACAATGGATGAAAAATGAAAGAGCCTGGGTTCGATACCCAGGCGAGACACTTTATTTTTTAAGCAAACTTGGCTCTCAGATCCAGTGTGCATGATTCTATGCGCCCCACGATACACCCTCATCATCACAACCATCAGATCTCAACCAGAGGTAATCTAACGCATCAAGTTTGAAGGAGTACCATGGACATTCAGAGGCTCCCCACACAGAATCAAAACCAGGTTTTTCTATATATTTTTTATTTAATTATTTAGATTAAAAGTTAATTAATAATGATTAATTTAATTGATTTATTTGATTAGGGTTAGGATATAAATTAGGATTAGGCTCCTAACTAGGATTTAGGATTATCTCCCGATTGTTTCGATTATGTCGATTTAATTTATTTAATCAATTTTAATTGTTAAAAATCACAAAAAACCTAGAAAAGTTTATCAAAGTATTAGGGTTTGCCCAATCCCACTGGCCATTTGGCCAAAATATTAGGATTTTATTTATTATTCGTTTCGACCGAATTAATCGGTCGCGATGGTTAATAATCAATTATTTAATTAATTAAATTCAAATAGGGTTTATTTTGCTAAAAGGTTTTAACCATTCTATTGGTTACGATGATTAGCATTTTTTTCTTTTTATCAATTCGTTACTATTTTTAATCAAATCTATTGATTATGAGGAGTAACGATAAATTAATAATTTAATTTTAAAATACATTCAATTTTCTAAATAGTGATAATCGAATCTATCGATTAGAATTGTTAGCAATCCTTCATTAAATCTGTTAATTATGGTGATCAAACCTATTGATCATTGCGATTAATAGAACAAATTAAAATCAGGGTTGTACGCTACATTTAAAACACTTTTTCATCTTCAAACTACGAATTTCAAAACTGCGATAAGGTAATTCAAAATACCTTGCAAACTGCGAATTTCAAAACTACGATAAGGTAACTCAAAATACCTTCAAACAACTTCATATCAAATCTAAGGCGTACAACCCTGCCCCGAACTACGTAGACTCTGATCCTCCATAAGGAGGTACGTAGACACTTGGCAACAAGGCGAGTCCCCTTCCCCAAAACCTCAATTCATTCAAATCTCACTTTTCACCCTATTCATTTCCTTAGCTATAAATCCCAAAACCTTAACATCTTTAGCCACAAACCTTTGCCTTAAATCTAAAACCTTAGGAAAGGGTTAAGGGTGCCTAACACCTTCCCTTGACCCGAATATAATAACTTACCCTGAATCTCTTAATTGCGTAGGGTTTCCTATTCGCCCTGGTAGAATAGGTGGCGACTCTAAAATTTTAATTTTTAGGGCAGATTGCTACAGTGAGGTGGGAGAAATTAAAGCGTTTGTTCAAAATTGAGGTTATTGGATATGTAACGCCCCAGATTGCTTTCAGGATTACGGACTGATCCCACAAACCAACACATGTCTTTTCAGCATGCTTTGACCTCACTCACATGCTTTCCGGGAAACTTCCCAAAAGGTCACCCATCCCAGAATTGCTTTAAGTCAAGCACGCTTAACTATGGAGTTCTTATGGAACGGGCTACCAAAAACAAGATGCATCTTCTTGGTATAGGTAGTACCCATCAATCCTTATAAGCTTTACTTCAACTATGCAATTCCATACCTACACGGCCTCAGGATCCCTCTCATTTCGATATGGTGACCACTCCTTGCCATATTTGGCCTCGAGTGTTACATGCGGTGGAACCACCCCTCGCCTTCTTCGGCCTCGGGTGTTACATGCCCACCAGCTTGTGCATGGTTCGTCCTCGAACCACACCGTACTGGGAGAGGTCTGGCTTTGATACAATTTGTAACGCCCCAGATTGCTTTCAGGATTACGGACTGACCCCACAAACCAACACATGTCTTTTCAGCATGCTTTGACCTCACTCACATGCTTTCCGGGAAACTTCCGAGAAGGTCACCCATCTCAGAATTGCTTTAAGTCAAGCACGCTTAACTATGGAGTTCTTATGGAACTGGCTATCAAAAAGAAGATGCATCTTGTTGGTATAGGTAGTACCCATCAATCTTTATAAGCTTTACTTCAACCATGCAGTCCCATACCTACACGGCCTCAGGATCCCTCTCATTCTGATGTGGCGACCACTTCTTGCCATATTCGGCCTCGAGTGTTACATGCGGTGGAACCACCCCCGCCTTCTTCGGCCTCGGGTGTTATAGGATAAGACAATAATAAGAGATTAGGAGGTGGAAACCTACTAACATGGACAAGGAAATAGAAACATGGCTTCGGGTTTATGGTGTTCCCAGTTATGCTTGGAACCCTAATTTTTTCAATTTCATCACAAAGCCACTTGGGGTATACATGTTCTCAGACAAGGGTCAAGAAAACAGAATGAAATGGACGTGGCACGTATTTTGGTGAGAACTAAATATACTATGGTGCTTAAGGAAGCTTTCAAAATCCAAGTGAACAGGGAGTTGTTTAGAATCAAGGTGGAGGAGGATTCCCATGGACCATTGAGGATTTCCATCACTACAAGTGTAGGGCTAGGAGAGAATTCATTGGAGTCAGATGGCTATTTCGATGGAGGGGGTGGGGAAGAAGGAAACACATAATTCGATGTAGAAGAAATCAATGATGATGATTTTCTAGAAACAAGTAATGTAGAGTGTGAGTTGGGTAACAAGAAAAAATAAATTTTTGCCTTTTTCAGAGGCGACTGAAGGACAAATGAACATATAGAGTAAGACTAAAAATATAGGGTAGACTATCTGAAAAAGAATATTAAGGTATGATATGATCTATGTTATATTTAAATACAAGCAGGCCAAATATTGTAATCTCTGTATGATTATGTGCAAGGTTTCAAACCAATCCTAAAGAATTGCATATCACAACTATTAAAGCTTTTTGTAAATAGTATACTTATTTTAATCTTGTAGTATACTTTGACGTTGACAATGATGGAGATAAGATTGAAAGAAAAAGCACCAATGTAACATGTCAATTTCTTCTCTCCCGTTGAAGAGCGTTATGAGCCTTCTGAGTACGACGATTCACCTCCGTCACACCAATGTTTGTTCCTGGCATTGCTTCTTCTCCGCTTTTAAGGATGACTCTAACTCAATAATCTAAGCAGCCAAGATGGAGGGAGAGTCGTGGATATTCGCCTCAACACAATGAACTTTCTCTTGTAGAGAATATGCATCCTCCTAAAACTTAGAGCACTTTTGCTCCATGTCTTCACATTTCACTTTCCAAGTATCCCTCTTTTTGGAAGGATTATCTATGACCATGATGTCACCCTAGCCAGCATTAACTAGGGAAAATAGAGAACATGTCTGGTAAGTATGGTAGGTGACATCAGAGAAAAGTTCCATCTTGTGTGCTTTAGAGAGATTTTTGACAAAGGACAAATCCTTCATTGATATAGCAACATCAACTTCCTTGGAACTACGAGGAATATGGGCGGCAAGAATGACAAGGAGTTTGAGGAAAGGAGTAGGAGATCCTAAAGAAACATCCCTTAAAAGACAAGCCAGTTTAGGGGAATCCTCCTCCAAAAGGGAACTTTGTTTCTAATCCTGACCTCTCTTCTCTGGAACAAGAGAAGGTGTTCGACTTGATAATTCACACACAAGAGAGGGGGTGAATTGTGTGGTTTAGAAAAATATGGTTTTGAAAACTTTTCGAGATTAAAATTAGGGTTTGTTTCTTTTTCTTTCTATTTTTAAGCAAAGAATATAAAATTAAAGTGCGAAAATTTAAAGAGTTAAGGGAAGAAAAAAAACACTAAGAGTTATAGAGGTTCGATCAAAATAAAAGACATACAACTCTCCCCAAGAATTGATCTTGAGAGTTTCCATTAAATACTTGAGAGCCTTTAGTAGGTGAAACTCATGAACCCCCTTATACAAGGAAATGGTGGTTGTTCTACAACCATGATAATACAAGACAGAAGATATGATCGTTTGCATCTTCTCCATTGAAATTTTGAGACTGAAGTGGCGAAGCTTCCTTCCCAACTGTAGGTTTTTATTTTCTTTATGTGCACAAAAATAGGTTCTTCCTGCCCAAAGGAATAGCCGGTGTTTAGGAGGATTTTGGTGATGAGTTCAACATAAGGTAAGATGATGTCTTTCTTTTTCTTTCTGGCATATGAGAAAGAATTGCATCTGCCCAATTTTTGGGAATTTAATTATGAAGGAACCATACAACAGGTATGTCTGTTCTTGAAACTTTGCTATAGTTGCCTTTTCTTGGAAACAAGATTTGGCCTATGGTGTAGTGAACTAACCTAATATTTGGTTGAATGACTCCTAGAATGAATGGAGAAGGGACGAAGGAGGTAGTATCGGTGAGGAAGGAGTGAGCAAGAGTATCAAAATCAAGTTCATTACCTTCCTAATTTTGATTTATGCGTTGGAGTGCTAACCTTACAGGTCCATTCCACGCCACCGCTTCGGAGATCAGTACCACCGATTCAGGATTTATCACCATCAATATTCACCAATTTTGATTCTATAACGGAACAGTATTCAATGTCATGAAAGTTGGGGTTTAGGAGTCAATCATTGTGAAATATTTAAGGCTATACTAAGCACATGGAACTAGAGGATCTTGAATGAGTAGGGTGGTTTGTGGTCTGATTTGCTTTCTTTAAGGTATGGAGAACTGAAAGCCAAAATCTTAGATATCACTATGCTAGATAAAAAGGATGGTTTATGGTGGAGGGACGTTAGATCAATATGTATGTCAATTGTAGAGGATCATAACTAGTTCTCTAAATCCATAAACTATAAACTAGGGAATGGTAAATCATTGAATTTGGAAAGAATTAATGTATAAGAGAATCACTATATGTGAGATCTTCTGCTCATAATTCCAAAGTGATAGAAACGGGTTCATGGAATGAAGATCTCTGAGCGTGGAATGTAGGCTTGAATGTGTAGGAACTTATTGAGGAAGATGATAACAAAATGAAGGAACTGATGGATATATTGCAGGGTATTCAGCATAGGCCTGAGGTAGAAGACGGATTTGTGTGGTGGAAGTGGGAGTGGTAAAGCGGGCGGTTCGCTTCGTTTAAACCCGTCCAAATGCAGGGCGGGGCGAGATAACTTAAGCCTCTGAAACTCGAAAGTTAAGCCAACCCTGTTTACTAACGACCGGCCCGCCAATGTTTTTTTTTACAATTTAATTTGTCACATAATTTACAAAAATTTTAATCATTACCAAAGAAGTCAACAAAAAATATATTTAACGATATATTATAGAAATTTAACAAGTCTTAATGTCAATATCATTTTTTTCAACATAAACAAAACAATATAACTATAACACCAAAAACTTAAAACAAACCCAATAAAAATAAAATATTCTTGTGTGAACAATAAAGAAATAAATTTATTGAAGAGCATAAGAGAAAGCAATCACTTTTGAAGGATCGTACATCCTTTCAAAATCAATATTTATGTTCCAAATTAAAAGAGTTATATACATTTATTTAGATTTAGTCCAAATTTACATAGAGCAACTAAAAGAATATATGTTAACTTTGTTCAGATATATTCTATGCGGTGACTGAAATTGAATGTATACAATTAATGAATATCATATGTAAGAAAAAAATTGCATGTGAGACATGCAACTAAAAATAAATAAAAAAATTGATACAATCCAGTGACACATGGAACTTGAAGAACGAGTGTTAATGTGATTAAGGATGAGTATGATCTCCGTTTGAAGGAGGTGCAGGAGCGTTAGGAAGAGACTGCAAGAGAAGGCCATTACCCCAAGAAGACCATTCATAGTAATTTATGAATAATGGTCTGCAATTCACTCCTCCTGGTTGAGATGTAACAAACATGATTAGTACAAGGAGCAAAACTCTGAAAAGGATCATTCTATAAGATAAAGCCATGTCTCTAAGATTTGCTGAGCTTTGAGCTAAGAGTTTACTTGAATGAATTTGTATGTGATGAAATATGTTGTGGTTTGATGAAAGAAGAGACACAATGCATTTTTATATATAGGGACTGAAATTGAGTTGTTTATTGTTTTCATTTGACTATGATATGTTTGAATATTGAAAATATTGAATAGCAATACCTTGGACTCACCATATTTACGCGCGACCCATATCTCACTAAAACATGACCAATTCAATAAATTGAAAGAGTAAACACTAGAACATGGTTCTAAATTGCTCAATTAATTCAATCAAAAAATATTTACTATTAATGTTTTTATGGAAAAAATATATTATTTAGGTTAGTTTAAGTCTCAAACAATCAAAATGACTATGGTAGAGTACTAAAGGTATTTACTTACCTCGTCGTGCTTATGGCGTGAGAGTTGAGTACCAAGCTAAGATATAGTTACTATTTATAGAGTATTGTCAGGCAGTTGGAATTAGAATACTAGTGGTTACAAATAGTTAAATTTAAGATTAAATATATGTCTATGGTCTCTATAAATTAAAACAATTTGTTTTTCGTCCTATAAAAAAATTGTATGTTTTAATCTCTACAAAATTACTAGTACTTTTACCTGTGTGATGCACATGACTGATTAGGAATATATATCATATTTTTATAAATGTAAAAAAAAGAAATTATATTTCATATGTTATGAATATAAAAATTACAATTAATTAGTGAAATTGAAATTCTTAGAATTGCTAATTTAAAAAGAATTGTATAAAAAAATAAAAAGATTTGAATAATTAAATGAAATTATAGATTTAATAAGAAGGTAGGAGGGAAACTTATTAAGGATTAGGAGGGAAACTTGTATTTTGTTTTAATATATTAAGGATTATACATGTAGTTTTAATTCATACGACTAAACTAATGTGTATTATTGGATGATTATTTTGCAGTCGTGTTTAGAATGTTATAAAATGTTTCTTAAAAAAAGAATTCAAAATTTGATTTTTAAGTTGAGATTTACATTACTTATATCATTATCTTTTATAATTTTAATAATTCATATTTAATTCTTCTCATTTTAAAAAACTATAAATTTTGGTAAATAAATATTTTGCAGTATTCTAAACTTGTATGAAAAAAATTCTTAAAAAATTTAAAATTTAAAGGATAATTAAATAATTTTAAAAATTTTAAAAAATAACAGAGACTAAAATTGCATGCATAAAATTTTTGTAAGGACCAAAATATGTCATTTTTTTAATAGCGACTAAAATAAAATTTGAGATATTTATAAGAACCAAAAACATATTTAACCCTTAAATTTATTAAGGGAAAGTTGTTAAACTCTTAACAAATTTGACTCATGCTTAACAATTCTATTAGGGCCAACCACACCGACTACGACCGATCATTCTCAAGAATTTGTCATTCTTCCAGAATCTTCTTATCATGCGAGGATTCTCCTTCTAATGATGAGAAAAGGATCTCAACTACAACTGCATCCAATGACTCCCCGCAATTCATTCCTAACAAATAACACGTTATTCCCTCTCTACTATATAGATAGAAGATGTCAAATTTAAGGGATAAATTTCAATTCACTCTTCTTCCTCACGTCTTAACTTGAACGTTGAAGTGCTAACATTGCAGGTCAGCCCCTCTCCATCACACCTGAAGCTCAGATCCACCATCACTTCAGATCTTGACTCCATTTTTAGTTTCAGAACGTAAAAATGATAGTGTTTGTGAGAATCGACTTCTGATTCCAGCATTTTCCACGATTTCACATTCATTTTCCAATTCGTTAGTTCATAATCTTCTTAGATCATCGAATCAAGATCTTTGAAGATCGAACACAAAGATCCTTCACGTTCTATCCAATCGAGTGTCATTTCAACTTCATCTCCTCAAATCTTCATATCTCCAATTTCTACAATTCAAAGTGATGGCTGGATTCAAAATTACTCGTTCTTCTGTTGCTCGAGAAACCTTTGTTGTTGTTGTTGTAGCTCAAGCAGCAATCAATCGACCACCTCTGCCTCCTCTTCGTTAGTAAAACATCGTGAATCTATAAGTGATGATTCCACTACATCCAGACCTAATACTAACTCTCCAAATAGTTGGATCTATTGAGTTGTCTCTAATTGAACCCTCTGATTCAACCTTTAGTTGCACAACCGAACGTCTTGCTGGTTTCCAATTACTTTGAACAAAACTTGGATAATAGTCGATATCAAGTAGAATAATAGTCGGTGAATGTTCACCCAAAGTATCCCATATGCACCAGGACTTTGAAAAAAAATCAAATTCCAAGGAGAAGCCGCCCAAGTTGAGTAAATACAATGGAAAGGGAGATATAAACGAGCACGTGCAACTTGTCAATGAGCGATTGAACTAATTCAGTGATGCTGAAGCATCTAAATGTAATTTATTTTCCCTGACTCTGATCGGATTAGTCAGACTATGGTTCAATGGTCTGTTCGATATGAGCATTAACTCATGGACTTATATCTATGAATGGTTCTCCGAGTACTTTACTGCCTAGAAGCGACAGCCGGTGACTAAAGCTGCTTTGAGCGGAATTATCCCATGTAAGAAGAAAATCTAGTGGTCTTGCATTGACCGATTTACTCAAGTTATTGTTAAAGTTGAGGGAGAGAAGGAAGGTCTTAAGTGTATGATCTTCAAAAATGGCCTTCTGAAGGACCATCCCTTCAGGTTGAAGATATGGATGAACCACTCAAGAGTTATTGAGTATGTCTGAGTCTTACATGATCTTGGAAGAGAAGAAGACCACACACTTTGAAGACTACAAATGTCGGGACTAGTGGTGAAAGTATGGAGGCTAGAAAAGGGAAGTGCCTGTACATTGCCACCATCACTAGAGGAGCGTCTCGGGTGAACCACTCCTCCAAGGGAACCATGAAGAAGAAAACCACTGAGATGTTGGCCGTTCACAAAAAGCACACAGGTACACAACGATGATTCATGATGGGCTATGCCGGGGTTTTGTGACTCAGAGAACGTAGAAGGGATCCCAAATGAAAATTTTTCCCTAGTAATCACAACTACAATCGAGAAATTTTGTGACTATATTCTCCGCCTTATAAGCCAGAGTTGTACTTCATCCATTCTGCACTCAGTCATTGTCAAAACGAATACATCACGAATAAGGAAATTCAATACAAAAAGATTCAAGATTTGCATGAGCTTACCAAAGATGTCTTTTTGTTCTTCCCGAGAACAGGCCCACATCAGTAATTAAATGTCTATAGTGCATTGCAAGCGTTTTTTCGATCAGCCTAATATGTGTCATGCCTTCTTCGAAGTAACCCACAATGCTAATGAAGCTCATCAGCCGTTTCTTCCTATACACGTCTTCTGTAGTGAGTTCCTCTTTTTTATGTCCATACACATTATTTCCCATAACAAAGTGACTCTTAGTCCAATACTTAAGGAATAGCTGAGCACATCTTCTCTCTACTCCATTCCCAACAACGCAAACTGTCGCGTGAGCCTTAATATTCATATTTTAAAATTTTTTTAATAATATTTTTATTTGAAAATTTTAAATAATTAGTTTTAATTTTTTATTTAATAACATATTATTTTTTACAACTTTTAAATTATATCGTATTTAATTATATTTATATTTTAAATTAAATATCATCAGAATTAATCAAAAATTTATTTTTTTGATTTTTTATTTTGATTTGTTACATTATTCATATTCATGGTAAAAAAAATATGATAAGTTTTATTATTTATATTATCATATGATGTTATCTCACAAAGTACTCAATTGAAAGAAAAAAAAAAAAACCTACTCGTAGACATATAAATGGTTTATAATTTCAGTAGAAAATATATGAGCATTTAAGACATGATTATATCTGACACCCAATTTTTTAATATTTCAGAAATCTCTTTGGTGAATATGGAATACTTTTTCCTGAATGAAATTTTTGGTATAACGATATTTTTAATAATTTATTAGAAATTTTTGACAAATGATAAAATTTTGAAAAATTTGAAATTCTTGGTAAAATCTCTCGGAATTTCAAAATTTCTGGTAAAATCTAAAGTTTAAAAAATTTTGGTAAAGTTTTTCAGAAATGTTTGATATTTTTTATAAAATCTTTGTGAAATTTAAAATTTCCGATAAAATCTATTGATAATTTCTCGTAAAATCTTTAAAATTTTCGATAAAAATTTTATTTTTTTTAAAATTTTCATGAATTTGGAATTTCGGATATCGTCCGAGAGATTTTTAATTTTTTTTTTGAAAATTTTTAACAAAGTTATTTTAATTTTTTTTATATATATTTTAAGGATCTCATATATAAGTGTGAGGATGACAGATGAAATGCTGAAAATATATAATTCTCCCTAAGGTGTGTTTCACGGTTCTTCTGTCTCTGCTATTTATATAATGCAACCGCTGATTTATATTTCGTTGAGTTTCATTGGAAAATCAATAGTTATATAGCAATTTTCTTAGTACAAGTCTATCAAGTCTATCATGTAGTTATATGTCATTTATTATGCCCATGAAACATACCTTAGGATATGTTAGAATCGATAGAGAAAATGATGGTATGAAATGAAGTGCAATGGTATAATTAATCGAATTCTGTTGTTTGAAAATACTTTAACTACATGGCCATTTATTATGGTCATGAAACATACTTTATTATATTTTTTATTTTTAAAATATTTTAATAACATAAAAGATATTTGAAAAATTTATATAAATTCGACAGTCAAAATCCTCCAAAATTCTCATCAAAATCCTTCAGAAATGAGTTCAATGAAAATTTTGAATTTTCCAAAATTAAAAGGTTTTTAATATTATGAATAAGAACAAATCCTCTAAAACTCTCAATCAAAATCATTTAATTCTTTTTATTCAATCCTTCTCTTTTTTCAAAGTCCTCCATTCTCTTCCCCTTGATTTGTGAGGATAATTGATAATTATTTATTATTATAGATAATTTAGTATAATCATTATAATCATTTTTTATTATTTTTAATATGGACGCAACAAAACATTAACAAGAATTTCCATATTTTTTTGAACAAATGTTGATAAAAAGATTAGTTAAAATTAAATAAGCTTATTTTTGAAACATGACATATAAACACTCTTGCAGATAAATTCTATGACTATAGTCGGGAGGAGGCTATTGACAAATGCAATTATACTTTCCACTGGTTGAATTTATGAAAGAAGGTTTATAAGTGCATGGCTAGACCATTTATGTTTGAAGATTGAATGAGTTAGGACATGGAATGCTTCAAACCAATACGTGGGTCGAAAGGCACTAAAGGAAGAATTCAAATCAAAGTTGCAAGCAAAAAAGAACTTAATTCAAAACAAAAGGAAGTAACATAGGAAGATGGAGAACAGTTGACCACGACCGGACTTAATTAACAAGAGCATTCAATATCCTCACGGACCCTTACTATTTTTCTTTTATCCAACTAACTTAATTATCACAAGGTGCAAATAGGAAAAACCATACATTTATAAGTTGCATTTAACTTAACCTTTATAGCTAGATTGAGTGTTTATGTTAGTAAAAAATTTAAGTGTTTGGATAAAAGGTTGTTGCGAATAACGACAAAATTCAATTTCAATCAATAATTTATTATGTGAGGTAAATAATTGTAGCAACTAAAATAAATGATCTTCAACAATAATAACTAATAAATAGAAATTATAATAAAATAAAGCAATAAAAAACGAAATGCTTGTTTAGCCAGTTTGATCAGAAGATATACCCTAGAGGAGAGAGTAGTTCTCCGATTTACTATCCTAAGAAAATTGTTACAAGAGATTACATATAAGTTACAAGAAAATAGATTTCGCCTTCAGAGTTCCCAAAAACAATCTGAAGGCTCACAAGAACAAACCCCACATTTTTCTACCCTAGTGTTTCCCAACATCTTCGACTCTAAATATATGAATCACTTAAACCCAATATTTAAAAGTAATTGACAATTTCCTTAGATAACTCAAAATGTTTCCCAAAACTTTTGCCTTTCAAAATTTCTTTTAAAAATACTATAAACTCTATAAACCTTAAGATTGTCTAACCATGTGATTCCAAACCTTCGTTTCCCCTTTTGCTTCTCGTAATAACTAAGATTCTCATTATATATATATATATATATATATATATATATATATATATATATATATATATATATATATATATATATATATATATATATATATATATATATATATAAAGTTCAATATTTCAACATTAAATAACGAATCCACAAACAGAGTCGGTCAAACCCAAAATCTACGAATTGTCTAAACTTGGCATTCTTGTTGTTATTTGACTTCTTGATTTTTGGCAATCTCAAAATATATTTTCTTTCTCTTCATCAACAAAGGTTGTATGGCATACTTCAACACATTTTTAAAACTTAGATTCCAATTAATATTTTATAAAAGTAAAAAAAAAATCAGAGTACAAAAGTATTACATGTTAAAATTGACATCACAACTATATTGCACACTGATTGGCTAGAGAGACCCAAGAGAATTATTCAAAAACCTCTTTTGCAGAAGGATTGTTTCTTCAAATAATAATAATAATTTATTATTATGCAATCATTTTTTTTAAGAGGCAAAAGATTTAACTTAGTATTATCCATATATGTTACAGATATTTTAGTATTTAATGTGTACTATTTCACTTCAAGACGAGTATTTAGAATGTTTATTTTTTTCTTTGACTCATTTTTTTAATTACCTGATTAAACCTTAATTGCATTGGTAGCTGTAAAACTCATCATCATTGGTGATTTCATCTCCTTTCACAATGTCTTACAAATCCATAAACTACACCCTAAAAGATCTTGATGATTCTTTTCATGTCACTAACCAACATCTTGATAAGCATATCATCCACAACCACAACCTTGAGATAGTCAAAGAAACCAACAAGCAAACTATCTCCATGCAACTGGGTTAGTTGAAAACCATCAAAGAATCAATGTTTGTGAATATGGGTCATTAGACAACAACTTTGATGACCTATGAAAGCTAAATTTGCAGACTCCCCATTTCTTATAACTCAACAATTTTCTATCATGAAAAAATCTTCATCACAGATTGTTATTCTGATTCGCCTGCAATGCCTCATTCGCTTGCGCAATCACCTGAGCCAAGGCTCCTAGAGCATCAACGGTCGCTTCATCATTTCTACCTCTGGCCATTTATTTCTGCACAATCATCCGAAACATATTAACGATTTATAAATAAAAAACATATAGCAGGTATTGACAACAAGCACTGACAGTCAGGGCATAGCCCCGTTCACATCCTAGACTGAATGGACCAACCTGGATTTGATATCAACTATGTAACACCCTAAAACCCAGACTCTTATTTAAAATAATTAAACACTTATTTTGGATGTTACTCAAACCAAACAAGCATATTCTTTCGAAATAATTTCAAAAATTTGCAGTGGAACTCTATAAATAACATATACTTCAATTTAACTCTTCAAACTGAAATACTTAATTAAAATAACATAATTCAAATGTTAACTCAGACAATTCAATGACTTATTCCCAGATATTACAGATCAGAGCGATAATACAACTAAACAATGATAAAGTAATAAATAAATGAAAAGAGCTCCAAGTCCATCTTCCCACTCACAAAGATACTTACTCCTCCTGAGTATCTATACCATATTGTACAGAACAACACAAAACAAACAACCAATGGGTGATAATATGCTCAAGTATTTTACGGTGTATAAGAATGCAATGGTAGCATACTCATGACAATCATCCAACACACAATCCATAATAAAATAAACAAAACTAATTCACAATGTCTTTATGTATGTAACATGACTCATAACATGACTCAATGCATGTGGTACAAAATTGGTCATATGAGGTTTGTTATTGATCTCGTCCACTCAACCATGGTTCCTCATTCGAACCAGTCCCAACTTCTGAACCCCGGGTCCCCAATTCTGAACCCCAGAGTTATCACTGGCCCACACTTCTGAACTCACGACTCGCCTCTTTCAACATGACATGTATGATGCATGACATACAAATAATGCAACAACACTAATGGTTCCACTTCTAACCATATACAATATGCCATAAGGCATTCACCATAGTTCTCACTTCGAACTACACACCTCAACACAACATTTATACATGCACAACACATAATGATGCCATTAATTCAATTATTATTTCATCATTATAATAATTCACTTTAATAAGTTAATTTCATCATATACACTAAAACAACAACTAAACGTTGATCACATAAGAAAATCACATCGAAAAATGGACGAACGCCCCCAAACGAACTCTAATACTCATGATGACCAACTCGTCACCAGAGTGACGGCAGTTACCCAGCTCGTCACGCCCTCTACTCACAAACCCGTCACTCCATGATGACTGGCAGGAAAATTCACGCTTGTAGACCATGACAGACACCCCTTCATCACGATGATGACAGTCAGATTGTCCATACACGTGACGACCAAGACGAGTGTCACACTGTTGCAGGAAACTTAGAACCTGCATTTTCACCATGGGAGCTCATTCGAAGCTCCATTTTTGACCCCAACATCCCAAATCGCGCAAAAAATAATAGATACATGTTATAAAACTAATACAACATCACATATACATCGATTAACATCCAAATTCATCAATTTTCCATGGATTCAAGACTTTGTTCATAAAACCAATTATACAACAACATAATCATAACATTCAGATTCATATTCCTTCATCCAACATAAAATTCAACAACACACAAAGCACAAATTTCATATCACATACATTAATTATTATAGATTTCACATAATCATATTCAAAAACTCATCGAACACAACAATGGAAAAAAACCTATAGGAGAGTGAGAATCCCTCCCTACCCTTCATACAATTAAAACCTATATTCAAGTAATTCTCCTTACCTCAATTTCCAGCTGTTGATCAAAATTTGGTTATGGTGTTCTTGCTCTCCCTCAAAAGCTTCCTATGTTTTGCCTTTTGCCTCTTTTTCTCCCACTTTCACAACTTCTACGTATCAGACCAATTTGGCCCCCCCCCCCCCCCTTATTTTTTATTTTAACCTAAAATATAAGTAACCATCTTTTCACACTATTACCCCTCAACTCATCCCTACTTTCATCACTTTCCCTTATTTTTCTAATAATTCTAATTCCTGGCCCAAATACCATTATTTCTCTAATTTAATTATTATTCTATTATTAATTAAATAATAGTTTTCTAAATCCCAAATAAACTCCCACAACCCCAAATAACTCACTTAAATCATATAAAATAATTTAATCTCTCAAATAATTAAATTAAATGAAGTAAGAATCTAACTAAATAAATTAATACAATTTGGGGTGTTACATCAGTAACCAACACATAATTATTCTCACAAAGATAAAAAATATTCTAAAAATATTACAAAGAGGAAGACCCTTCAACCAAGAATCAAACTAAAAAGAATACTTTCACTATTACTATACTTCCTAATATCCATATATTCAATCTAACTACCATCCCCTTCACCAACCCATTGATGTACACTACTCAAATATTTCTACCAGGTCGACATCTTCCTTCCTCCCTCTTTAACATGACCTCCTTTTATACCATACTTATCCACTGACTCCTTAAATCACAAACTCCTCCAATCAATGTGAAATCTCCCTATAATTTCCATAATAAATATGAATTAAATTCTCATCATCCTAACATCCAAACCAATATGCTCACAATATCAAGACACAAAATTCCAACTCACCTGATAAAATTAAGCAATTCTTCACACCCCCAAAAGAAAAGATTTAAAAGGATCCTAAGATATCAATTATATACGAAAGAGATTTGAAGAAGAAAATAAAATAAACCAAAAACAAAGATAAGAAATATTTGAGCAACACCAATTGACCAAAATAGACAGGTTTCTATGTTCCCACCCTATAATTTGTTTTAGATACCATCCACCAACAATTTCCTAAATTATAAATGAGAAGAATTACCCCCAATAAGAAGGTCATTCTAAGTAAATGAAATCTGTCAAATTCTACCATTCAACACATAAGCATTTATCAACAAAGAATAGACCACATTAATACCAACAAACAAGCCTATAATAAATTTAACTTTTAAGCTTGAAACCAACTA
Source organism: Vicia villosa (assembly GCF_029867415.1). Taxonomy (NCBI): domain Eukaryota; kingdom Viridiplantae; phylum Streptophyta; class Magnoliopsida; order Fabales; family Fabaceae; genus Vicia; species Vicia villosa. Next base: position 134,833,373 of record NC_081185.1, read on the forward strand.
AAAAAGAATCACAATTTCCTTTAAGGTCCTAACATTCTCCCAAATTTTCTTCTCTGCCAATAATGTATCATCAGTAAACTATAAAAGCATCATCAACAACAAAAGCATTCATTATATCATTCAAACTTTATATTTGCATCAAGGAAAAAAAATACAGATAACACATCTCCTTGTCTAAGCCCATGCTTTAACGTGAATTCATTAGTCCGACTCTCATTAACCAAAATATACGTTGACGGAGAACTCGCACATTCTGATATCCAATGATACTATTTAGTCGCAAATTTCTTTCTTAACAAAATAAAATCTAAATAATCTTATTGGTAATTTCTTAAAATTCAAAATACTTCTTTAAACCAATGAAACCATCATTTTCCCCCTTACTTCTTTAGGAGAAATATTTCAGGCATTAAGACTTGATTTTCTATATATTAAAATAGGTTAATACACATTTATTTGATTACACTATTAATGCAGTGCCGGCCCTGCCATGTGCAAACAGTGCTACAACACAGGGCCCCAATATTTAAAGGGCCTCCAAAATTCAATCCACACTCTAATTAAATAATTATGAAAGTTATACTCTTTTAATGTGTAATGAGCTAAGCCCCTCAATTCATGCAACAATAGAAACTAGCATACTAATTAGTGAAGGAAGTTGAGATTCTAATACTTCTGAGTTCTCATAGAGAAACAAATTAATAATTCTATTACTTAAGAAAACTTCTTATATTAATTGTACACAATTTTTTTGTTTATTTCAAAGTATAATATATTTTATTAAGTATAAATCTTATAAGTCAAAAGTGAAAATCGTTTGTGTTCAAATTTAAATTAATCTAATAAAACCAAAAAATTAATTCAAATGAAATTACATGAAATTGAATAGGATTTGATTTTTTAACTAATTATTCAAAATCAAGTTAAATTGTGAATACTTTTATTTACAGATAAGAAGTGTTTTTACTTTATAATTGATTTAAACTGCATTGCAAATATCTTTATTAGGCCCGTTTTTAAAATTCGAACAGGGCCTTTGGATTAATTGGGCCGACCCTGTATTTATGCCTTGCCTTTTTTTATTATTTGAGGTTACAAATATTATCAGAATTGTAGAATTTAGATACATTCCATTCTTGCTTAAGGATTATATAAACCAAACATGCCTCTAGGCATGCCTTCCGATTCTATAACTTGAACCATGATAATACAAGGTTCTAAAATTAGGTTTATGCTATTTTCTTGTCAAATTTAGTGATTAGTTATTTTTCTAGTAATGTACATGAATAACATATTGTTACCTTACACTAGAGGACACAAAGACCTCATTAGTGTCTCTGCTAGGCAAGAGCAAGCACATAAGAGAATGTGGATAAAGTTAGACCATCTAAGCTATAACTTTTGCCTAAGGTTCAAGAGGCTAAGGTGGAATTTCTTGAGATGGAGGTGCCTGGGGTGTAGGCGGTCGAGCCAAAGGTTTATTTAAGAGGGTTGTATGACACATTTGTATTGGGAACCCTACAATTGTAACATGAAATTTCGAATTCAATCATCCATACCTTTGTTCAGGTTTTTTTGGCATAGTATGAATTTTATAAATGAAACTCATGTTGAGGGATTTTTGACATGCACAGTCCAAATTCAATAATTTGAACCCATGTTAAGGTTTTTTTTTTTTTTTTACATTATCTAGATTTGATAATTTGAAACATGTCATTGGATTCTTGTTCGTGGTCTAGTTTTCAATGACACTTTCTATGAACTAAAATTCCTATGAACTTATGTATACTGACATGTTTGACTTATTTGTATTTCAAATCATAAAAACAAATAACTCTTCTTACTCATAGTCATAATGAACTCTAACTTAATTGTAGATTACTTCAAAAAAGGAGACTCATCTCCGTCTATTTAGGATCATTGTTGATGTTACATTGTTTAATCTGAAGCACCAACTAGACCAAACAAATCTCTATCTCAACCACCGTGACATAAGAAAGGTGGTCAAAGTTGAGTATTTTCGTCCAAATTTTAACGATAAACGTTTTTGCTTCACAAACATGCAACTACAAAACAACGATGATCCTATAGAATCATGTTCTCATTCTTTGATCGATATTATTCCTTGGGGCCTACAGAGTTAGACATTAACATAATAAAATATGTTGATGCTATATGTTCCATCTTTATTCATCCTAGGACATTTAATAAGATCGATATGTGCATGATTGAGCACGATAAAAAGGAATTAGTTTGTATGATCTATGTTCTTGTTTGTATTTAATTGATGCTAGTAATTATTTGTGTTTGACTCGTAACATAATGTTGAATTTCATAAAATTTATTAAAGTGTTTTAGTTAAATGTTTTTGTTCATGGATTCAACAATTTTGGATTCTAGAATTCTAAGGTTGCAAAAAATGATCTAGACTCTAGAATCCAAAAAATATTTTTGTCACTTTAAAAATTTTCTAAAAGGTTTTCAAAGGTAAGAAAATAAAACTTACATTATAAACAATATTAAAAAGATATAATTTTTTTCTTAGGCTCCCTTTAGGGAGGTGTACTTACTAAAAGTACAATAGGTGACAACCCTTAATTGATGGAGATGTCAACGGGTTTTAGGGTTGTTGCGGGTGAGAGGAAGCTAATCGAGAAATAGTGAGAAGCTCTATACCAAGGTGATTTCTTAGTGAATTGAATATCCCTCTTTCCAACCTTATAGATGAGGTATTTATAAGAACCTCTTAGATCTAAATATTAGGACCCAAGTGAGCGGTAACAATATTCTTCTCTCTTAGGAGCATGGGAAGTGGAGCAATTATTTTTCCTATTATCCAGGAGAATGTGGATTCCTTCTTTGACTGCCTTTCTCATAGCATTATTGGGTAACGACACATCATTCCCCGAGTTTACATAAGTGGGTAATACTATAGATAATGGGCGCACATGTGTTTTATCCACCTGTGTGTTATTCGCCTTCCCTTGGTGAATCTTGTGTTTCCTAATATGGATTTTTACAAACATGCTAATATAAAGTTTTTATGTTTTCTGTTTTGAGATTTTCATAACTTAAAATCATATTTGTTGAGTTTTAAAATTTTAAAATATCAAAATTTGTTTCAATTTTAAGTCATGAAATTTTCAAAAACCAAAATCAATTTATATTTTTACATAAATATAAAAATAAATAATCAAGATAAATATATATATATATATATATATATATATATATATATATATTAATTCATATAATCCATATAATTAGGTTTGCAAAATAAATATTACAAATGTGCATGTCAAAGTGGTGATTATTAGTCACCTAAATGGTGGTAGTCGGTGGTGGTCAGATTAATGATGTGTGGTGATGATCAGGGTGGTTTACGGTCAGTATAATGGTTATCTTTCTAGTAGGTGGCGGTGAAACATGATAATATTAATGATCAGAGGTAGATGTAATAAGGATCGATGATTGTTTGAACGGAGGTCAACAATGGTGGTTAACATTGGTTATAGTGGTGGTTGCGGTGATCATAATGGTGGTTTATGGTCACCAGAGTGATGATTCACGCTAGTGTGATTAAAGATCATTGGGGGGAAATGGTGATAGGTGGTAATCTTAGTGATGGTCTATGTGGCCAGAGTGGTGGTCGGAGGTAGTTGAAATGGTTGTCAGTAGTGGTTGGTGGTAATCAAAATGGTAGTCATAATAGTGACGAGGGATTCATATTCAACTTAATATTGCTGGATTTAAACTCGAACTTCAAATAATACTTTATTAGGAGGTTGTCTGGTCCCTCTAGCACTATTCCATCTCCATTTCCTTTCAGGTTTGAGGCGTTGTCCATATATAGTATTCAAGTGGGCGAGCACTTATGATTTGATACCCCCACTCTGTATATAGTGGATATCATACTCAGATAACTCAACTGCCCAATCTACTATCCTCCTTACTAAATTCGGCTTCTTGAGAACTTGTTGAATGGGGTAGTAAGTTTTTACCTTACCGAGTGCCCCTAAAAGTAAGCTCTAAGTTTTGTTGTAGTAATGAAGACCGCCAAAGTGAGCCTCTTAATCTTTTGATACCTGGCCTCAGTGCCCTTAATTACCTTGCTTATGAAGTAGATAGGTTGTTCAATTTTTATCTTTCTCTTGTACGAGCGTTAAATTAATTGCCTGGTCATTAACATAAAAATACATATAGAGGGGCGAGCTTACCACCTAACGCGTTAATATGGAAGGCGACACCATGAAAGCCTTTAATTTGGAGAATTCTTCCTCACACTCGCTTGTCCATTCAAAGCTTTCCTTCTTCTTTAAAGTGTCGAAGAAGTGGAATGTCTTGTCACCCGAACTAGAAATAAATGGGCTAGGCAAGCTAAGTGCCCGGTTAATTTTTGAACCTCCTAAACACTGGATGGATTCCTCCTGTTGATGATGGCTTGACACTTATCATGATTTTCCTCTATCCATCTCCTAGTTAGCATTAATCCTAGAAAATTTCTAGCCTGCACGCCAAACGAGCAGTTGACCGTGTTTAAACACATGTTATACTTTCTGAATGATTCTAGGATATCCTCTAGGCTCGTGGCATTGCTTTCCCCTATGATTTATTCACTATCATGTCTTTAATATATACTCCCAGGTTCCTTCATATCAACTTTGAGAACACATCATGTGTACATCTTTGGTAGGTGGTGACTGCATTCTTCATTCTGAAAGCATGACGTTGTAGTATTATCTTCCTTGGTTGTATATGAACGTTATTTTGGGCGCGCCAATTAAAACCTTCTTAATCATATTTTATCTAGAGTATGCGTCCAAAAAACCTAGGATTTGGTAACTTGAAGACCCATCAATCATATGACTTATATTAGGTAGTGGGTATGGATCTTCAGGGCAGACGACATTTAGGTCAACGAAGTTGACACACATTTTCCATTTATTTGATGCCTTATGAACCAATACTATGTTATCCAACCATGATTGGTACTTAACTTTAGTGATAAAACCAGTGTTTCTTAACTTTTGAACCTCTTCATCAATAATTTCTCTCATTTGCTTGCCCACTTTGAGCTTTCTCTGAGAAACTGACTTCAATATGGAATCAATGGAGAGACAATGGCAGACCACTCTAGTATCTATCATTGGTTTGTAAGATGAGCCCATGCGAGCAAGTGTATGTTTCTTCATTATAGCACAACCAAATCTTCCTTTTCAGTACCAGAGAATGATGTGCCTAATTTGGTGATATGGTAGTCTAATGGTCCAATTTGTACCTCATTTATGTCCTTTGAAGGAGTAAGCCTTTTGTTTTCTGCCTCCATGATAGGATCCAAACTTTTAGCCTCAATTTCTCGCGCTTCTTGTGGCGGGGCCTTGAATGCGTTAATGTTCTCTTTTCTTGTCTCCAAAATGTCCTGATAACATTTTTGGGTGATTTCTCGACCCCCCTGAACCATCCTAACTCACTCGCAAGGTAGTGAATATTTCATACATATATGGAGGGTGGATAAGATCACCCCAATAGGTTGACGAAAGGTCGTCCCCAAGTGGCGTTGAAGAGGGTGAAATGTCTACTATTAGATGTTTTACCTTGATAGTTTTACCCTAGATTTTGCATTGAGCATTATCTCGAGAGTTATGTGGCTCTTCATCTGTATCTATTCGCCCGAAAGAATAACTAAAGAGCCTTGGAATATTCAGATGTCTTTTGTATCAAGCTAGAGTCCCCTGAAAGCGCTTCAGAACAAGATGTATTTGAGCTTCCAAGGTCAATCATCACCCGTTTTTATCCCAATTGGCATATTGTAGTGTTATCACCATGGAAACGTTTTGTGAGGGAAGATGCCAATATCGTCCTTGTTGGAGAATGCGATTTAGGATTTTGACTCCTTCACTTGCCTTGTTTCAAGATTGGCAGGTATAATGCTCGTCGTCATAATTTGTTTTTTCGTATTTTCGGCAAGAAGAACTAGACTTCCCACCACTGTCAAACCCTCCTACTATGGTGCTGACAATAACATTGGAACATCGTTTCACCATCCTTTTAGAGAAGGTGGTGATATTGAATGGTGAATGATAGTGAATGTGACTCATTTTATTTTTTTGGGCCCCACGTTAGGAGCCAATCGTACTTGCTAAAATTACAATATGTGACAACCCTTAATTGCGTAGGGATGTTAGAGAGTTTTAGGGCTATTGCTGGTGAAGAACAAGCTCACAGAGAAATGGTTAGAAGTTATGCACCTAGGTTATTTCTTAGTGATTTGAATATCCCTTTTCCCACTTTATGGACGGGGTATTTATAGGAATCTCTTAGGCTTGGAGCTTAGGACTCAAGAGAGCGAATATAGTATTTCTCTCTCTCTCTCTCTCTCTCTCTCTCTCTCTCTCTCTCATGAACATGGGAAGTGGAACAGTTAATTTCCCTATTCTCCATATTTTCATAAATGGATGAGTGATGTAGCCAATGGACAAGTGATTTCATAAAGGGGTGAATGTTATAGATAATGAGCGCACATATGTGTGTTATCCGCCTGCCCTTGGTGAATCTTGTGTTGCCTCTTGTGGATTTTGTACAAATATACAAATACAAAAAAATTCTATTTTCTGTTTTGAGATTTACATAACATAAAATCAATTTCTGTTTTGAGTTTTAAAATTTTTAAAAATAAAACCTGTTTCAATTTTGAGTTACGAAAATTTCAAAAACAATAATCAATTTCTATTTTTTCATAAACATAAAATTAATTATCATGGAAAACATCCTAATTCAAATAATCCTTACAATTAGGTTTGCAAAATAAAATGGTGATATGCGGTAATCATAGTGATGGTCTATGTGATCATAGTGGTGGTCGGGGGTAGTCGGAGTCGTTTTCAAGAATGATAAGTAGTATTTGAAGAGTAAAGATCCACTCCATTTCTTATCCTCCATTTCTTTTCCATTACTATAATTTTGTATGCATAAAGTTAAATAAATAATAAATATGTGTCACATGTCTTAGAAATACGTGTAATATACACAAAAAACTATAGTAATATAAAAGAAATGGAGGGTAAAAAATGGAATGAATCCTTACTCGTATTTAAAATGGTGATCATAACAATGATTGAAATAGGAGTTGGCGACCATTAATGGCGATGTCTAAATAATATTAACATTTTCTTAGAAAAAACTAAAATGTCTCACGTTTATTTTATTGTTTTAGAGACAACGACACTTCAAGCATAGCTTTGTCCACACCTATGAATACGAACTGTGATCTTAAGTTGAAACATACACACCATAGTGATTTCTTTCTTCATTCTCCATTTCTCGTGTTTGAAATTTATTCATATGATCATAGATTTTGAATTTGAATGTATCAAACAAGCGTAACTTGGACGTCAAACCACGCTTTCATTGACGGGAAATGAATAGTTGAAAATAATTGACTTATATAATTTATATCATTATAATTATAGTATATATTTGACTTTGAGCAAGCTAAAATGTCAAAACAAAGTCAGCAACAAGAATCATTAAAAAAGATGTGCTATAATACACAAGTACTAGTGTAGTGCTATATAAAACGCAAACTAATATTAATCAGAATTAAATATGTTTTTATCTCTGTAAAATATAAAATCTTAATTTAAGTTCTTATAAAATAAAATGACACGTTTTAGTCTCTATAAAATTATTATGTAGGTAGTTTTACTCTCTAAATTAACGTGAATTTTTAAATGATTATTTTACAGAAATATTTAAAATATTTTAAAAAATTTATTGAAAAAAAACTCAAAATTTAATTTTTAAGACAAGATTTTCATTATTTTTATCATTATCTTCTGAAATTCAAAAAAGTCATATTTAATTTTTTTCATTTTAAAAAATCTTAAAGTTTAATAACTATTTATTTTATAGGTATTCTAAACATGTATAAAAAAAATTATTCAAAAATTTAAAAATGAAAGAGTAATTAAACAGTTTTTAAAATTTTAGAAAATAACATAGACTAAAACTGTATGCATAAAATTTTTATAGGAACTAAAATATGTCATTTTTTAATAAGGACTAAAATTAAATTTTGAAATATTTATAAGTTCCAAAAACATATTTAATTTTATTAATTAATACGAAAAATATTATATTAATTATCTTAATATATGATATTAATCCGAAAACATATTATAATATAATCACAAATTAAAATACAAATTTCTTAAATTTCAATTCTATAACTAAAAAACACAAATAAAATTGTAATATAATATTAAAATTCATTCATGATGTGTTAATAAATGATACAATTCTATTATTTTCTTTCACAAAAATAATTTGAACGCTTTCATCTTAAATATGATCAAATTACAATAGAGTATTATTTTAAAATTTAAATTACATAAAAGTTGAATAGAATATTTTGTTAACAACCAATTTTTTTAACACTGACTGATGATCTGTTCCATAAGGATAAATATCAAGTGTTTGACATTAATAATTGTTCTGGTCTAACCGAGCAGACCCAACATTATGGCCGAACAGGTTTAAATTCGGTCTTGGCCCAATACACGTTTGCACTAGCCACTGTAACCGTCAAACCCACTAGCGAGGGGTTCGGACAGCTTGTTCCGAATCCTACGCTCCACTCCTCCAGAATATGAGGCTTCTGTTGACTCAACCCTACCACGTAGGATTCTAGCAGTTTCCTAGCATGTGGGCCTCTCATAGAGTTGGTCCAATTAAGAAATCTTGACACAGCGCTGGGGGCAATACCCTCTCTCACTAGAGAGTCAAGTAACATTATTCATTCTCTCCTTACCTTGTACTTGCACTCTGATTGCTCTCTCTTCTCACTTTGACATCGGAGTACCTTGCAGGTACACCCCCAATTCACAGAAGCCCTGATTAGGTTCGTCAATAATATTTGTACTTTAGTTTTTAAAAAAATATAATTTATTGGATTTTAAAAGTTAAGTTAGAAAACAATAATTTACAATTTAAATTTTAAGGTCAAATTTAAAACCTCTTTCGACCCCTAACTTTGAATTTGGAATCTCTTCTATCTTTAATTTCAATTTTGCTACTCCCCTCTCGAGTTGAGCTAAATTCTTGTTGTTGACGCTATAAGAGCCTTATTCGTAATATTACATTTCTCTTGCCGACGCTATAAGAGCCTTACTCTTAAGATTATATTTTTCTTTTTTCTATTTCTATAGTCTCGTAAGAAAAAACTTACAACAAAAAATTAGGATTTTGCGACGATTTTAGTTGTCATAAATTTTGGTTTGAGATGGTTTACGATCATTACAAATTTCTATATTGTGGGCATGTTTTCTATCAATTTAGATAATTCTCGCCACATATTGCGACAGTTGTTAATATGTCTCTAAACTACAATTGTGGTGGTTGTTGGGTTTGGACTTCCTTCCTATGTGGAGAAAGACCCAAATATGATTAGTTCATTTGTATAACTTATTTAAATGGAGAGAGAGAGAGAGAGAGAGAGAGAGAGAGAGAGAGAGAGAGAGAGAGAGAGAGAGAGAGAGAGAGAGAGAGAGAGTTAATTTAGGGTTGAGAGAGTTAGAGAGAAAATAAGGATTCAAAGAGAGAAAAGAGGAGAGAAATTTAAACCCATTTTTTTGCAACCATAATCGCTAAATCGGCGATTCCGTATTCGATAACTGTTGGATCGAACTCAAATTTGAAGGGCAGGTTCGCAACACCATGTATCCATCTCTTGACCATTGGGATCTTCAAAACAAAGTCTGAACTGAGAGATAATTGCTTTGCACTGAAGTTGCAAATTTTAGTAATTTTTTAGCTTTTTGATTCTTATTTGTAAGCTAATTTTCTTTGTGATTTATGGTTGTTACATTAGTTTGTGAATCACTTTAAAACTCTCTTGTTCCCTTATTTGATTATAGTGGAGTTGTTTCTTTGATCTTGACAACTCGTGATTTTTACTCTATATTGAGGGGTTTCCCACGTTAAAATTTCAGTGTTCTTTTGTGCCTTTATTTGTTTGATTTGTTGCCATATTGCTCCTAATAGGTTCATACAAAGACCCTTCCAAGCCCGGTCTATGAATTCGAGGTTTAGAAAATCTCGCATAAAAAAACCGCTTCACTTCTCCCTTTACACCGTCCTCATCCTTATAATGACGCCCCAACTTTAGGCACCAAAACAATCAAATTTCTTCTCCTTCTTCTATCCTTCAACATAGAGTGGAAAAACGAGAGTTTTTAGTCCTTTTCTATAAGCCACCTTATCCTAGATTTTGTCTTAAAAGATTTTTCTTACCATGAAGATTTCTCTAAATCTCAGAAGAAGCATTCTTTCTTTTATCAACCAACTCATTCCTAATCAACATGTTGTCATTCTGCAAAAATTCATCGTTTGGAAATATCATTCTCACCAATTTCCTGACCAACCAACTTCCAACTATCAACCAAACACTCAGAAATAAGAAACATGTATAACATGCTTTTAGCACTATCATCACTATTAACCCAAGTAAATCGATTCTCAACCGTTTGAATATCAACAACATCCATAAAATTGATGAACTTATTGAATCCTTCTATTTCACTTTGTTTATAATGGTCGCTCCTACCTATCCTCTCTTTCTCGTGAGAGATGACGTTAAAGTCCCCGCATAAAACTCATTCCCCATAACCAATATTCCTCTTGACATAGATTGATTCTTACCAAAGAATCCACTTTTTCTCAATGAAATAGAACAAATAAATATTTACAAGAACACCCATATAGTTATTATACTCGTCACACACACACACACCTAAACAACCTTCGCCTGAGAAGCTAAATAGCGGAGAAATAGATCATTTCCGCCACAAAGTTACAATTCCACTTGCCAAACCACAATCCCCTTTTTCCATTGCCCCCTGTGAGATTTTGGATCGAACTCTAGTATGGCCGAAGGGTAGCTTCTTGGTTCGACAGGGTTAAGCATGAAGTCGAAGGTTGTTCACATGCTTGTGTCGAAGATGCTAGGGTTGTTAGCATGTTAAATTAGGTTTTAGTGTTTAAACCCTAATTTGTTAAGTTAGCTTGTTTAATAAGTTGACTTGTGTAATGGGCCTTGTGGAAAAAGCCCATTAGTTAGTATGTTAGGTTTTATTATAAATAGCATACTAGTCTCTCATCATTGCTAAGCTGCAAATCCTAATTTAGGGTGAGAGAGGTTATTTGTTATTCTTGTAAACTTGTAATCTTGTTTTAAGAGAAAGTAAAAGAATAACGGTTATAACCAATTATTGTGTTCTTCTTCTCCCCTATAATTCCCTATTATACTTTGTTATTGGTATCGTTTTTCACAACAAATTGGTGCGGTGAGCGTGGAGAAGATGCCGTCAACAAAGTATGAGATTGAAAAATTCACCGGAGTGAATGATTTCGGTCTGTGGCGCTTGAAGATGAAAGCCCTACTGGTTCAGCAGGGTTGTTTGGAAGCGTTGAAGGGAGAGGCAGCCATGAATGCTGCATTAACGGCAGCGGAGAAGACAACTATGATCGAGAAAGCACACAGCGCAATTTTGTTGAGCCTTGGTGATAAGGTTCTCCGACAGGTATCAAAGGAGACGACGGCATCAGGGTTATGGGTGAAACTTGAAAGTTTGTATATGACCAAATCGCTGGTAAATCGACTCTACCTGAAGCAAGCTTTGTATTCATTCAAGATGATTGAAGACAAAGTATTGGCTGAGCAGTTGGATATGTTCAACAAGCTGATTCTTGATCTTGAAAATATTGATGTGAAGATCGATGATGAAGATCAAGCGCTGTTACTATTGTGTTCTTTGCCTCGATCACATGCTCACTTCAAAGAAACTCTCTTGTATGGAAGGGAGTCCCTGACGTTTGAAGAAGTTCAATCAGCCTTGTACTCTAAGGACTTGAATGAACGAAAGGAGCATAAACCTTCGACTGTTGGCGAAGGTTTGGCCGTTAAAGGAAAACTCTTACGAAAGGATGGTAAGTTTGACAAGAAGAAAGGCAAAAGCCAGTCGAAGTCTTACGGTGGCGAAGCATCTGGCATTCGATGCTACCATTGTAAGAAGGAGGGTCACACAAGAAAGGTGTGCCCTGAACGCCTGAAATATCATGGAAGTAAGGATAATGGCAACGCTGCCATTGTTCAAGATGATTTCGAATCATCTGATGTTCTTGTGGTTTCAAGCAGTGACTCTAAGAAGGAGTGGATTATGGATTCAGGTTGCACCTGGCACATGACTCCAAACAAAGACTTGTTCGAGGAATTATGTGATCAAGATGGTGGATCAGTATTGCTGGGAAACAACAAGGCTTGCAAGATTGTAGGTGTTGGATCTGTGAGATTCAAGCTCCATGATGAGTCAATAAGGTTGTTGACTGAAGTCAGGTATGTTCCTGATTTGAAGAGAAATTTGCTTTCTCTTGGTGAATTCGACAAGAAAGGATATGTTTTCCAAGGAGAGAAAAGTATCCTAAGAGTCATGAAGGGGTCGAAGGAAGTCTTGAGAGGCGTGAAGAAACAAGGCTTATATACCCTTGAGGCTGAAGTTGTAAGTGGTTCGACAAATGTTGTATCCACGAAACCTTTGTCGAAGACAGAAATCTGGCACATGAGATTGGGCCATGTCAGTGAAAGGGGTCTGGTCGAATTAGGGAAACAAAATCTGCTTGGTGGAGACAAAGTCGAAAAGCTGAAGTTTTGTGAACCCTGTGTACTTGGAAAATCTTGCAGAGTGAAGTTCAACAAAGGCAAACAAAGAACACATGGATCCCTTGACTACATCCATGCTGATCTTTGGGGGCCTGCAAGGTGTGCATCACATTCTGGGGCAAGGTATTTCCTATCCATAGTAGATGATTATTCCAGAAAATTATGGGTATTCATCCAGAAGACTAAGGATGAAACTTTTGAGAATTTCAAAATTTGGAAGACTCTGGTTGAAAATCAGACTGGCAGAAAGGTCAAGAGGTTGAGAACCGACAATGGCCTTGAATTTTGCAATGAGGCATTCGACAGTTTTTGTGCTGCCTCTGGTATTGCAAGGCATAGAACTACTGCAGGTACTCCACAGCAAAATGGTTTGGCTGAAAGGTTTAATCGAACTATTTTGGAGAGAGTCAGATGCATGTTGACTAGTGCGGGGTTAACAAAGGTGTTCTGGGCTGAGGCTGTTTCGACAGCAACATATCTGATAAACAGATGTCCTTCGACAGCGTTAGATATGAAGACACCTGAAGAAGTTTGGTCGGGACATCCACCAGATCTCGACAAACTGAGAGTATTTGGCTGCGTAGCCTATGCTCACATTAGGCAAGACAAGGTCGAACCTAGAGCTCTGAAATGCATGTTCATGGGATACCCTGAAGGAGTCAAAGCTTATAGGCTATGATGCCTAGAGCTAGGTCACAGGAGGTGTATCACCAGTCGAGATGTAGTTTTCAATGAAGCTGAAATGGCTTTTAAGAAAACTAATGATGTTGGTCGAAGTACAGAAACATCTGACGAAGAGCTGGAACAGGTAGAGATTCCTGTTGAGGTGGAACATGTTGATGCTGAATTGCATATCCCAGATGAAGTCGAAGAAGAAGCAGAAGATGCTGAAGTTGAGGAAACTGACGATGACTACCTATTGTCGAGAGATAGGTCGAGAAGAGTCATCAAGCCACCTCAGAGACTTGGATATGCAGATCTTATAGCTTATGCCTTAATCTCTGCAAGTGAGGTTCTAGACGAAGAACCTAGAGACTATAAGGAAGTTATGAGGAGTCGAAATAAGACTGAATGGCTGAAGGCCATGGATGATGAGATGAAATCTCTTCATGATAATCATACTTGGGAACTGATCAAGAAACCTGTTGGGGCAAGGTTAGTCAGCTGTAAATGGATTTTCAAAGTTAAGGAAGGAATTGAAGGAGTGACGTCGAAAAGATATAAGGCAAGGTTAGTCGCAAGGGGTTTCACTCAGAAAGAAGGTGTCGACTTCAATGATGTGTTTTCTCCTGTTGTGAAACATAGGTCCATTCGAATGCTGCTTGCCATGGTGGCACAGTTCGATCTTGAACTGGAACAGATGGATGTGAAAACTGCGTTCTTGTATGGTGATCTAGATGAAACGATCCTGATGAGGCAACCTGAAGGGTATGTCGAAAAGGGGAAGGATGATTATGTGTGTAAGTTAAAGAGATCCTTGTATGGGCTGAAACAATCTCCTCGACAGTGGAATAGGAGATTCGACAAGTTCATGGCACGCATAAGTTTCATTAGAAGTCAGTTCGACCACTGTGTTTACTTCAGATTTCGACCTGGTAATTCATTTGTTATTCTGTTGCTTTATGTGGATGATATTCTCATAGCAAGCAACAGTGTCGAAGATGTGATGAGGGTGAAGGCTGAACTCAATAAGGAGTTCGATATGAAGGATCTGGGAGCTGCTTCCAGGATTCTTGGAATTGACATTCGAAGAGATAGAAAGAAGTCGAAGTTATGCCTATCTCAAGAGGCATATCTACGGAAGATTCTTGAAAAGTTTGGTATGTCGAATTCGAAGCCAGTTGTGACTCCAACAAACCCTCAATTCAAGCTGAGTATTGATCAGTGTCCCAGTACTGATGTGGAAAGAGCCTATATGAATAGCATCCCATATGCTAATATAGTTGGTTCTTTGATGTATGCTATGGTTTGTACTAGACCCGACATAGCATACGCAGTAAGTCTTGTAAGCAGGTACATGGCGAATCCTGGAAAGGCTCACTGGCAAGCATTGAAGTGGATTTTAAGGTACATAAATGGGTCTCTGAATAGAGTCCTAATTTATGGTGGAGCCTTGGGTGAAGATGGTAAAGCAGTAATCGAAGGATATGTCGACTCTGATTATGCAGGTTGTATGGATTCCAGGAAATCTATTTCTGGATATGTTTTCACTATGTTTGGCACAGCAATTAGTTGGAAAGCAACACTTCAGAAGGTTGTTGCTCTATCAACCACTGAAGCGGAGTACATTGCATTAACTGAAGCTGTGAAAGAAGCATTGTGGCTTGAAGGTTTTGCGAAGGAGCTGAAACTTCAAGGTCGAGGTATCACTGTTAAATGTGATAGTCAAAGTGCAATACACCTGTCGAAGAATTCAGCCTATCATGAGCGAACTAAGCACATTGATGTGAGGCTGCATTTCGTCAGAGGAGTAATCGAGCGTGGAGAAGTCCAAGTGCTGAAGGTTTCGACTGAAGACAATGCTGCTGATATGATCACCAAGACATTGTCGAGTTGCAAGTTTTTCCACTGTATGCAGTTGATAAAGCTGCATGAAGAAAGCTAGTTTGTTCCCTTGATGTTGTAGAGTTAGATCCAAGGTGGAGATTTGTGAGATTTTGGATCGAACTCTAGTATGGCCGAAGGGTAGCTTCTTGGTTCGACAGGGTTAAGCATGAAGTCGAAGGTTGTTCACATGCTTGTGTCGAAGATGCTAGGGTTGTTAGCATGTTAAATTAGGTTTTAGTGTTTAAACCCTAATTTGTTAAGTTAGCTTGTTTAATAAGTTGACTTGTGTAATGGGCCTTGTGGAAAAAGCCCATTAGTTAGTATGTTAGGTTTTATTATAAATAGCATACTAGTCTCTCATCATTGCTAAGCTGCAAATCCTAATTTAGGGTGAGAGAGGTTATTTGTTATTCTTGTAAACTTGTAATCTTGTTTTAAGAGAAAGTAAAAGAATAACGGTTATAACCAATTATTGTGTTCTTCTTCTCCCCTATAATTCCCTATTATACTTTGTTATTGGTATCGTTTTTCACAACACCCCCAAAGACCACAAGTAAGCTCATTGTTCATCTTCTGAATTTTAGATTCTTGAATGAACACCACATCAACGTTTTCTCTCAATATCAATTGATTAATTCTCCTTCTTTTGATTGAACAACCTCGTCCTCAGAATATTATAAATAACATAAGAATGGAAATAACACATAGATCTAATAAATTAGATCAAAATACTTCATTAATTTTAAATAAAATTTGAGTACAACAAAAAAAAGCAAATAAGAAACAAGCAAGGAAAGCAAACATATATACAAACACGCGAGTCTACTCCAGAAAAACTTTAATAGTAACTATTTTTAAATTAGTTTGTGACTCAAGTAACCTAAATAATATTTTTTTTCCATAAAAAAACTTTAATAGTAATTTTTTTTTTATTGAATTAA
Source organism: Vicia villosa (assembly GCF_029867415.1). Classification (NCBI taxonomy): domain Eukaryota; kingdom Viridiplantae; phylum Streptophyta; class Magnoliopsida; order Fabales; family Fabaceae; genus Vicia; species Vicia villosa. Next base: position 134,849,576 of record NC_081185.1, read on the forward strand.
TTAAGCAACTTAGAACCACGTTAGAGTGTTCACTCTTTCAATTTTTTTGACAAGGTCATGTTAGTATGGGTCGCGCGTAAATATGGGTGAGTCCAAGGTATTGCTATTCAAAATTTTCAACATTCAAAGCTATGATAGTCAAATCAAAACAATAAACAACTCAATTTCACTCCCTATATATATAAATGCATTCTGTCTATTCTTTCATCAAACCACATCATATTGCATCATATACAAATTCATTCAAATAAACTCTTAGCTCAAAGCTCAACAAATCTTAGATACATGGCTTTCTCTTATAGAATGATCCTTTTCAGAGTTTTGCTCCTTGTACTAATCATTTTTGTTACATCTCAACCAGGAGGAGTAAATTGCAGACCATTATTCATAAATTATTATGAATGGTCTTCTTGGGGTAATGGCCTTCTCTTGCAATCTCTCCCAAACGCTCCTGCACCTCCTTCAAATGGAGATCATACTCATCCTTAATCATATACTCCTTTCAAATTAATTCAAGTTTTAACGACATTAACACTCCTTCTTCAAGTTCCACTTGGCAGAGGATTAGTATCAATTTTTTTATTTATATTTAGTTGCATGTCTCACATGCAATTTGTTTCTTTCATATGGTATTCCTTATATTCTTGTATTCACATTCAATTTCAGTCACCTCACAGAATATATATGAACAAAGTTGACATATATTCTTGTGGTATGTAAATTTGGACTAAATCTAAATAAATGTATAACTCTTTCATTTGGTACATAAATATTGATTTTGAAAAAATTTTTACTCTTTCAAAAGAGATTGCTATCTTTTGTCAATTGCTCTTTAATAAATTTTCTTCCACACTAAAACTATATCCGGAAAAGTTTGGGTGTATATAATAATATGAGTAATGCTATTCTTACATTATATTTATATACTAATATTTACACTAAATACTGTTCACCGTATTTATACGGGGAACAGTGTTTTTTAAAATAAAATAATAATATTTATAAAAAATATTTTTTATTTTTAAAATTACGAGCAATACTGTTCATGTACGGACGTGTATTAACCAACTTCATTACTGCATTAACCAAGTTTTTAAACTGCATTAACCAAGTTTGATGACTGCTAAAAATTATTTTTAATACATAGATATTGCATTAACCAACTTCATTACTGCATTGATCGGGTTTTTACACTGCATTAACCAAATTTGGTGACTATTGTAAAGTACTGTTCATGGATGTAAGAATAGCATTACTCAAATTTGGTTAATGCAATGTAAAAACATGGTTATTGCAGTAATGAAGTTGGTTAATGCAACATCCATGTATTAAAAATAATTTTTAGCAGTCACCAAACTTGGTTAATGTAGTGTAAAAATTTGGGTAATGCAGTAATGAAGTTGGCTAATGCAACATTCAAGTATTAAAAATACTTGGCTTAAATGCAATTTTGGTCCCCCTATTTAGCTATTTTTTTGATTTTGATCCCCCCACTTTCAAAACCACCATTTTAGTCCCTATTTTAAGTTTGTTGCTTGAAATTAGTCCTCCAGTCAATTCGGTGCACAATTTTATGACGTGGCGTGATTCTTGTTTATGTGTTAATGCCAGGTCATTTAAATATTAATTAAAATAATTTTTTTATTTCATATTTATTTTAATGTTGTTATAAACTATATAGTAATAATTTTAACTATTGGTCAATTAATATTTTATTTAATAAAGTTATTTTTGAAATTTTTAATTTATAAACATCAAAACTTAAAACATTCTCGGCTTAAATGCAATTTTGGTTCCTCTATTTAGCTATTTTTTTATTTTGATCCCTCCACTTTCAAAACCACCATTTTAGTCCTTATTTTAAGTTTGTTGCTTGAAATTAGTCCTCCAGTCAATTCGGTGCACAATTTTAGTGACGTGGCGTGATTCTTGCTTATGTGTTAATGCCAGGTCATTTAAATATTAATTAAAATCAATTTTTTTATTTCATATTTATTTTAATATTTTCATAAATTATATAGTAATAATTTTAATTCACTTTTTTTTTAAAAATATTTTTCCAGAAAACCCTAAACATCCATCTAAAATAGAGCCTTCAGTGCCTCCATCTTATTAGGTTTTCTTCCAGCAGCTTTCTTCTACAAACCCTTTTCTACAACCCAGTCGCAACGTCACTAGCCTTCTTCACCAATTCGTTAAACCCACGCCTTCTTCACCAATTCGTATTACCCCCAAAATGTCTGAAACAAATTTTGTGTTTGCCTCATCAAATCTGTCCGGTGCTAGAAGAAGAGGTAGTAGGTGTTGGTGTGGGCTTGAATTGGAATCTCCCTTCTCCATCTTTTCAAATAAAGGTTCTTTATGCTTCAAATAAGACCAAATTAGTGAACAACAGTTAGAAAAACAGAGAAATATATGAATACTGGTATCGATGGATCTGCGATGGGCGTCGAATCTGTTCATCGGAGGCGGATTTGATGGTGGTTGGGTCCGTCGGAGGTTCCAGGGGGTTGAGGACTCCGGTCAGAGCCGAACGCGTGGTGGCCGGGAGGTATCCGTGCCATGATTCGTGTTGTAGATCGAAGAGAAGCTGTGCAGTTTCAGTTCCGACATCTTTTTAGAACTTCCTTCATTTTTTGTTTCACTGTTTTTTTTATCTGGTTCTTCTTGGATATGGTTACTGGTTTTTTATGATGGTGAGGACCATGGTTTTGATTCAAAATTACTGCTGGTTCTTCTGATGTTTCAACATAAACAAATATGTTGATTACATCTTCATCCACTTCATGTGCATATGTTGGAAGGGGATACAATGATGATTATAAGCATGGTTAAAAGAAAAATTACGACGGCTTCTTAGAATATAGAAGCTTGTGTCAATTTATGAGAAACACAATTTTTTTTAGTGAAAGAGAATGTTGGCTTAAATGCAATTTTGGTCCCCTTATTTAGCTATTTTTTTGATTTTGATCCCCCCACTTTCAAAACCACCATTTTAGTCCCTATTTTAAGTTTGTTGCTTGAAATTAGTCCTCCAGTCAATTCGGTGCACAATAATTTCAAGCAACAAACTTAAAATAGGGACTAAAATGGTGGTTTTGAAAGTGGGGGGATCAAAATAAAAAAAATAGCTAAATAGAGGGACCAAAATTGCATTTAAGCCAAAATACTTTTTAGCAGTCATCAAACTTGATTAATGCAGTGTAAAAACTTGGTTAATGCAGTAATGAAGTTGGTTAATACACGTCCGTACATAAACAGTGTTGTTCGTAATTTAAAAAAAATTATAAAAATTATTATTTTATTTTAAAAAACACTGTTTACCGTATAAATACGGTGAACAGTATTTGGTATAAGTAATGGTGTATAAATATGGTGTAAGAATAACTTTACTCTAATAATATTTGATGGGTGTTTAAAACTAGCTAAACAAAAGCATATAAAGAAGAAAACGAAGTAACAATGGTTTAAAAATAATATAATTTATCATCCCATCCCATGAGTCTTTTACGCACCATCGATTTTATCAAAATGCCTTAGTGATTCCGTAGATTCACTTCCAAAAGCACATTTTTTCAAAAAAAAAAAAAGTTTTATGCATCTACGGACTAAAACATAGTGCAATTTGAAATTTTCCCAATTAATTGAGAAAATCTCAAATTAATTTAGTTCATGAAATCTTCCGTAGCTATATTTACGAAACTGTTTGAAAAGAGAGTGTTCCGTAGATGTATCTACGGAACATTCAGATTTTCTCAATTAATTGAGAAAATCTCAAATTTTACTATGTTTTAATGCTTCCGCAGATGCATCTACCGAAAAAAAATTAAATTTTTCAAAAAAAATGGGATGCTTTCGAAAGTACATCTACGGAAGTAGAAGACAAAAATAAAATTTCGCGCGATATGTAAAAGATATATGGAGTGCATTGAGATATTGTAAAAAAAATAAAATCATATCAATGGTCATATATGGATACTGAAACATCCATTCGACACTTTATTTTCCCTCATTTCTTATTTTTATTATCATATTTTTAACTTGATCCTTAATATACAAGACTCATGACATGAGCTCTATCTTTAAATCAGATAATTCATGACCTGAGTAATAAAGAGGTGTAGGAGAACAAAAAGAGATCTATAGTATACACATCTTGGCCTTAGTCTTTTGCTAGAATATTTTTGAGAAAATTTTGAAATTAGATGAAATTTTTTTAAAAAAAATTTGTATGTGTGCGTATTATTTAGTATTTTGAGAGTTACTTACACTTAATATTACATAAAATTTAATAAAATAGATAAGTAAATAAAACAAAAATCACTTGCCAGCTTGTTATACTGTTGATTTTATTTTTTGGTAAATTTTTTTAGTTTTAGACTATCTTTGTGTAGATCACCAAAAACCTTTTCATTTTTTATTTGATTCACATTTCTTTCTTTGATTGATGATTTTTATGATTTTGCTTTACTTTCGGTTGTCATCATCAAAACCAAGAATACAATACATAAAATTACATGGTTTTTTCTTTACCCACCTCCCTATAGGGGTCACTCCCAGCGAAAACCCCACTTTACCTCTGCTTCGGAAATGCATTTCCGAAATATTTTTTTCTAAATTTTTCCAAACTTCGGAAGTGCATTTCCGAAAAAATCCCAAAAATTGGGATTTTGATTAATTCGGAGATGCATCTCCGAAAAAACAAAACAAAAATCTAAAAATCCCAAAAATTAATTTTAGGATATTAATTAATTCATATATCTTAAATTTGATATAATTTATATATAATTTATGAGTTATGAATAATAATTATTATATATTTCTATTCTGATTCATATTTTAAAATTTAAAATAATTTTAATTAAAAAAACTAAAATAATTTCACTTACAAAATGAGGTATAATTTTTTATTTATATATTTATATATTTATAATAATTATTATGTATTTACAAAAAAAAATTAAAAAAATGAGTGTTTTAATTTATATATTTATATAATAATTATAATAATTATTATATATTTATAAAAATTATTATATATTTATATATTTACATATTTATATAATAATTATTATATATTAATTATAAATATATTTATATATTTATATAATAATTATAAAAATTAAAAAAATGAGTGTTTTAATTTATAATAATTATTATATATTTATATATTTATATATTAATTATTATATATTTATATATTATATATTTATATATTTTACTTACAAAATTAATAATTATTATTATATATTTATATATTTCTATTCTGATTCATAATTAAAAATGAGTTATAATTTTTTATTTAGTTTAAAAAAATTAAAAAAAGATTTTGTCTTAATTTTATTTAATGAATAAATTTTATATTTAATTCTATATAATTCAAAATTTACTTATGGAATTAAAATATTTTTGATTTATATAAGTTAAAAATAATTTTGAACTTTAAAATTGTTTAGGAAATTTTGATTCACCTTGATTTTATTGATTCACCTTGATTTTATACCTACTAATTGTATTGATTCACCTTGATTTTAATTTTTTAATAATTATTGAATTCTTTCGGAAGTGTATATCCGAAACATTCCAAGACCAATTTGGTCTTGGAATATTTCGGATATGCATCTCCGAAGACACCCCCTCCCAAAAAAAAAGGTGTTTTCGGAAATGCATCTCCGAAAACCCAAAAAAGGGGTGTTTTCGGAAATGCATCTCCGAAAACACCTTTTTTTCGTGTTTTCGGAAGTGCATTTCCGAAATAAGACAAATTTTGAAAAAAAAAAGCGTTTCGGAAATGCATTTCCGAAGTGAGGGTATTTTGGGGTTTTCACCAGAGGTGACCAAGAAAACAGGGAGGTAGAGAAAGAAATTTCCAATCATATTCTCTCCTTTTTTTGTGATGATGACAACACATCTCTTATAAATATGGTAAAAACAAATAAATTAAGATGAAAAATATTGGAGTGGTTTACACTCTCTCACAAATAAAGAGAGCATAGTGTATACGCCTCCCCTTTTGACATAATAAAAAACCGGGAGAAAATAAATAAGCATATTAATACCACATAAAACAACACATCACATTAAGATAAAGAAAGAAGAATAAGGAGACAAAACACATAAAAAGTTTAATTAATGCATGTTTGAATTAAAATTAATAATTAAGTTCTTATGAAAATAAGTTTTCTTTAGGAAGAGGCTTAGTAAGTATGTATGCTATTTGATTAGATGAAGACACAAAATCCATTACACAGTCCCCTATTTCAACGTGATCCCTAATGAAGTGATGTCTGATCTCATTGTGTTTCATCCGATAATGAAGTACCCGATTCTTTCTGAGGTTTATGACATTAGTGTTACCGCAGTTAATTGAAATTGTTTCTATACTAATTCCATAATCACTTAATTGTTGTTCCATCCATATTACACGTGCACAACAACTACTTGCATCAACATAATCTGCTCCGGCTCTAGATAACATGAAACTTGATTGTTTCTTACTATGCTTGGAGATAAGCGAGTTACCAATAAAATGACATGTACCGTTGGTATATTTCCAATCCCATTTATAATCAGCAAAGTCAAAATCAAAGTACCCAACGAACAATTAGTCCTTTTGGAGTACCATGAGCCTATCTATGGTGTGCTAGTGAGATACCTCATAATGGTTTGACTATATTAAGATGCGATGCTTTAGAGTTTACTTGAAATAGTGCACACATATAGATAGAAAACATGATATCATGATGATATAAAATTAGATAAAGAAGAGAATCAATTGTACCTCAATATTTGATTTCTTCTACTAATTTTCCTCTCTTATCTTTATCTAGTGTCACACGAGGTGCTCATAGGAGTTGAAATTGGTTTTTATTTTGATTGATATGTTTGAAAGCAAAAAAAGTACAAAAGTGCACCCATCATAGACATTTTGAACTCATTTTTCATTATATTATAGAAATACTTACACAAATATTTGTTAGTAGCACTGAATATGATTTCATCAATTTAAATTTGTACAAGTAAATAGTCTTGGTCATATATTTTTAATAAACAATATTGTATCAACCTTTCCTCTTTGAAAAACTGTATTCAAGTAGAAACTTTCTTAAAAATCATAACAAGTGTGAGGGGCTTGTTTTAAATCATAAATATCTTTATTCAGTTTGAAGACATGATTAGGAGAAGAAAATATTTTGAAACCAAAATGTTGATCAACATACACTTCTTCTTGGATGTAAATATTTTAAAACACGTTCTTTACTTCCGTTTGGAAGAGTTTAAAATTCATGATGTAAGAGAAATCAAATAAAACATTGTGATGGCCTCTACTCTAGCTATTGGGGCATATGTCTCATCAAAATCTAAGTATTCTAGTTGATTGTATCATTTTGGAATAAATATTTCTTTATTTCTTAAAACAATATCATTTTCATCAAGTTTGTTGTGAAAGACCTATTTGATTCCAATCATTAGATATGTCATGGGTTTGGAAACAAATTTCAAAATATTATTTCTCTCGAATTGGTTGAACTCTTCTCGCATAGCATGCAACCAATTCCTACCAATGAGAGCTTCATTGACTTCCTTTTGCTTAGTTTGGGAAAGAAAGGCCATAACATTACATTCCTTGTTAAGGGTGTGTCAAGTAGTTACCTCTCTAAAATGTCTCAATTATAACCTGGAATGGATGGTATCTTAATGTTCTCCATTCCTTAGGCAGTTTCTGATGATTATCTTTGTTAGTCTCTTCAACTTGGTCTTTTATCGTCTTTGTTGTTATTGTGTTTATATTCATCATGGTCTTTGTTTTCTAAAGAGGTTTCTCAAGAATACCTCCACAGTCAAGGACTTCTACCCCTAGAGACTTGGGGTTAGTTTCATCATCTATTGATTCTTCTATTGTAAGAGTTTGTTTATTAAAATATGAAATACTTTACTAGAAGTGGAATATCATAGAAATTACTTTCATCAACTTTAACTTTAAATTTACTAAGGTTATCCTTCCTGTTAGTAAGAAAAAATATTTGCATCCAAAGACATGGAGGTCATAAATATTAAATTTCCTTCTTTTGTATATTTCATAGGGAATTAACTTTATAAATGGCATTATCAAGACATGATTCATTTTATAAAAAGTGATTCTTATTACATCAGTCCATCAATATTTAGAAAGGTTGATTTCATTGAGCATCGTCCTCACTAGTTCTTCATGAGACCTATTTTTCCATTACGCTACCTCATTTTGATGAGGAGTTTGTGGAGCAAAAAAGTATGCTCTATTCCATTGTCAATACAATTTTTTTGACTTCCAAATTTTAAATTCACCTATGTGATCACTATACATAGATATAATGCTTAATCCTTTTTTAATAGCTTTAACTAATTTTTGGAAGACAACAAACACGTTAGAAAAATTGTCCAGATATAGCGAGAATAATTGTCCACTATAACAAGGACATGGTAATTATCACAAAAAATCACGGTTCATGATGAGTAAAAAAACTATGTGTAAGAGTTGTAAAGGCCTATTTCTAGAAATATTTTTTTTCTATTTAAAGGATGTATTTACTTGTTTACCTTTATGGAATGAATCATATAACCTATTCTTTTCAAATTGCAAGTTTGACAGACCAATTACTAATTTCTTGCCGACTAAAGTGTTTAAATGGTCCATATGAATATGTTATATGGGTCATTATTCATCCTCCTTATTTAACAGACAAACATCATTTGAAGGTAATTTATTAAAATTAATAGCATATATATTTTCACTTCTCAAACTAGGAAAAAGAGTTGTATTATTTTAAGTTTTTCAGATCCTTCAAAGAGACGAGTCAAAAGTTACTATGTTATTTTTGTCACATAATTCAATAATGTTAAAATTTCGACTAATAAAACATCATCCATCGTTGGATTGGGAAATTTACCAACTATGTTAGAACCTATGATCCTTCTGTTGTTATTATCACCATACGAAACAAAACCTCTTTTTTAGGAGTAAATGAAGAAAATATATTTATATCTCTGTTGAAGCGGTATAGCGGCAAGCAACAAAAGATTTAGAAGTATTTATTCGGGAATTATCGTTTCCACATAGATGGTTTTTAGAATTCTATTCAACGATTTCAATGTTTTCGAACTTGGGTTTGAATGGATTAAAAGTAAAAGCGAAAAATAAAAAGATATAAACAGAAAATAAATACATTCTTTGGATAGAATTAGCTTATCAGGAATGCAGACATACTCACTCTTCACAGATTTAAACTTATCGACCAATTATACCCAACCTATGATACTCGCCATTGTCATCACCTATCAACCACTAAACCCACTGTATCATCTCAGCAGCAATCTCTCCACACACCTTGACAACACAGAAAACAAGCATGTTGCTCCTGGCGACGCTCTCTCAGCACAACACAACCAACACAGAGGCATTAAGCACAAATACCCAAGTGAATGTTAGCTCTTAATCTATCTCTAGAGTCTAGAAACTAACAAGTTATCATCCTAGATAAGGATTCGAGCAGATATATCTATAACAACCCAAACCCCGAGCACATAGCAAAAATCTAAGACAACAATCGACAAAGATTTGTAAATCAAGTTTTATATAATGCCATGGGTGACAAATATACATGAGTTCAAAGTAAATACATAAACAGAACCCAACTACAAGAGAATACACAAAGAAGAAGAGAAATGAACCGAAAATCTCTCGGTTTGTTCACTCCGATCGATGATCAATCCACATCCAATAATCCAAATGCAAGCTCCATAGTTGTTTTTGAACCTAAATCTACAAAAGAATGAAGTTGATGGAGTTTTGGTCAAAAATACCCCAAAAACCATAACCAAAAAATGTTACAAATGAAGAACATATAAACAAAATTTGCACAGACTCGCTAAGTGAGCTAATCTGGCTAAGCGAACTACACTTTACTCCTAAAATATTTGGCACAGTAAAGGAGATCCCACTTAACGGGATGATTGCCCTAAGCGAGCTATGAAAAACATTTCTCCTATGTTATTGAAGCTCCTAGCGCACTACAGCTTGGCTAAGCGAGCTTATGCAAAATTTGCCTTATTTTTCTCTAAAACTGCATAATCGACCCGTGCCTTCGACACTTAATTATTCAAGGCTCCAATATGCATCAATACCTATAAAACAAAGTAAAAAATATCAAACGAATCAAAACTTAAGTATACAAATATTTACACAAAAGTTTGGATTGTATTATAAAAACCAAAAGAATAGAATCGATAAGTGCAACAAATATATACTCAAAATAATGATATTTTGGCACTTATCAAACTCACCCCAACTTGAAACGTTGTTTGTCCTCAAACAATATCAAACAATATCAAACAACTCAAAGAATCAAAAGTAATAAACCAAATAATTGTGAATCAACAAGTTTAGAAAACCAAAACAAATGTATATGGCTCAACACAAAAATGTATAAACAAAGCAATACTTACCACTATCCTACAACAACACATGTAAACGAAATGAGTCCTAGGTACAAAAATCATGCAAAACATTTTAAAACAATATAAGCTCACTTCATGAGTCACACCAAGCAAAATTCATCAAGGGATGAAAAACACACAAAAATGAGGTATTTTCACTCATTCAACAATCTTGCAAACAAAAGACTAAATTATGCATTCATCCAAATCATATTGACAATACAAAAGCAAGAATCACAAGGGCTTGTTAAGTTTGTAGTGTGGCTTGGGTAACAAACAAGGGATAGTTCCTAAGGCTAATCAAAACAAAAACTTGCCTAAACTTGAGGGAGTGACCAATCCACAAAGATTCACACAACAAAATTCCAATCAAACTTATTTTTTATCACAAGTTGTCAAACCAAATCACCATACTTATTTGCACAATTATTTCAACTCTTTTTGTTTTTCTTTTTCAAAGCTTTTTCAATTTTTTATTTCTTTTTCTTCTCTTTCTTTTTCAATTTTTTTCAAACTCATAGCAACAACCAAATAAACAAACAACCATTTATCTCCCCAACTTGAATTCAACCAACATCAAAGTGTGAATACTCTCTACTTTCTAAGGCAAGGTAAAATTTCAAACCAAAAATCATGGTTGAAGATTTAAGAAAACAAAGGAATAAACATCCATACAAAAATAAGTGAACTAAATGCAAGCATAGAAGTTCAAGAAATAACATGGATGTTGATAAAAAGCTCAAAAGGGTTAATAAATGGTCACACACTCACAAGGTGAATTAACTATTTGGCTATGGTGGTTGTACTCAAAATGAAATAAAATGCCTTGATCCTTTTCATGATTTCATACAATCAATACAAATAAAAGATTAAACATAATAAAATCTAGTTAAAACAAATATTGTGGTCTCTAGCATATGTGAACAATGGAAAGCTTCCTCACATTTATAGTTTGGGAACTAAAGTGATTCAATTCATGAACAAGTATTACAAAGAATGAATGTTGGATATGCACAAATATACAAGTATGAACAAATACAACTATTAACATACAAAAGGAAAAATTGGTGAATGTTGGATATGCAAGTTGAGAAGCGAAGATTTGAAATAAAGCACTGGTCCAATTTCATTTTGTTTAGCCAACATTCACCAACAAAAGTATACTTATATGTAAACAGAAACAAGTAAACTATATTGTGAACATATACCAATAAACATGTACAAGTGAAATTATACAAGTAAGCATATACAATATATACTGTATGTATAAAGCTAAAAACCACATGAACTATTACGATGCAATCCTAAACAAAACCATCCCGACAACACCACCATTTTATTGATGTGGTATAGCAACAAACATAAAAGATTTGGAAGTATTTATCCGGGAATTAGCGTGTCCACATAGATGGTTGTTAGAATGCCATTCTACGGTTTCACTGTTTTCGAGCTTCGGTTTGAATGGATTAAAAGTAAAAGTGAATAATAAAAAGATATAAATAGAAAATAAATACATTCTTCGGATATAATTAGCTTATCAGGCATGCAAACATACTCACTCGTCACAAAATTAAATTTATCGACCAGCTATACCCAACCTACGATAATCTCCAATGTCATCACATATCAACCACTAAACCCACTGTATCATCTCAGCAGCGATCTCTCCACACACCTCGACAACACAGAAGACAACCGTGTTGCTCGTGCCGACAATCTCTCAACACAACACAACCAATACAGAGGCATTAAGCACAAATACCCAAGTGAATGTTAGCTCTAAATCTATCTCTAGAGTCTAGAAACTAACAGATAATTATCCTAGATAAGGATTCGAGTAATAGATGGGCTTGGTTATTGGAGGTTTTTTAGGGGTGAGAATTTTTCTTCAAAGAGTCTAGCAATAGAAACAACATGACTAAGTGATGCAGGGTTTAGAGAAATTACCTCGCGTTGAAGGTCTTTGTGAAGCTCACAGAGATAACAGTCCAATAACGCTTCTGGATCCAAGCTCATTGTCCGATTTTCCAACGTAGTAAAAGCCAAATAGTAATCATTGACAGATTTGATTTGAGTCAGCTTGAACAAAGCCTTTCTTGGCCGCTTAAATTCAGAAGGCCCAAACTCTAATTGGAGTGCACGAATAAACTCCTGCCACGACCGAAACAGAAAATCACGTTGAATCATCTAAAACCAAGGCACCACGGCCCAATCCAAGTGAACAGAAGCAATGGTAATGCGCTATGGGTCGGCCGTGCGGTAGTAATAAAAAAATTGATTCGCCTTAAAGATCGACGCCAAAATATTTGTACCGTCAAAGCGAGGAAAATCAAGACGAACATTACGAACATGAAACGGCGGCTCACGGTGAGGGTGCGAACCATGGGGAATGGAATATTGAGAGATTGTTGCAAGCACGGCCTCCATACGAGCCATTGAAGCAGCAATATCGGAGATGGATGTGCCAAGAGTCGTCACATATCAATGAGTTGATGTAACTATTACTGTATCTGAACTGAAATCCTTTCCATCAACTGCGACAGTTGGGTTTCAAGGACCTGTAGTTGATTTCCGTCAGCCATGGTTGCAATGAAAGCACCAAGTTGTTATGAGTACACAAACAACAAACATATAATGAAATGAAGGTGAAAGATTGTATTTATGCAATAGCCAGTAATACTCCAATACAACCACAAATGATATCAACAATAATGACAACATGAATTAAAAAGGATAGAATCTTCTCACAAGGAGAAGTACCCATTATGCTGGGTCTAGAGAGAAGAGAATTATCCTGTCAATTTATCTACACCCCTTATGTTATCTTTATCTACTATCAAGCCTTTACTAAGACATTGCCCAAACACCCCATTTTGCCCTTCACTTAAATTTCTTTTGCACTACCGATTGGATAAAAAGGTAATCAACTAAATGTGTTATGGAAAGTTCCTACCTTTATCACCCAAATCAACAAGTGCTCATTTCTAATTGGTCCAAGGTTTTCTTTATTTTTTCCCTCCAACAAAACCATACGACTCCTCCTACTTCTTCAAACATTGTCAACATCTCTCTCTCTCTCATTACCCTTTCCTTCTCTGCACAACTCCGGGTAAGACATTTATTTCTCATTACCCGTTATCTCTCATTACGATTCCGATATGCTGGTTTGCTTTTCCGTTTTGCTGGTTTGCTTTTCTTTGTATCTTCATTTGGGTGTATCTTTTTGTTGGCTTTTCATTCAATATTTGCTGGTTTGCTTTTCCGTTTTGCTATAGTGACGTTTTCTTTGTATCTTCATTTGGGTGTATCTTTTTGTTGGCTTTTCATTCAATATTTGCTGGTTTGCTTTTTCGTTTTGCTATAGTGAAGTTTTCTTTGTATCTTCATTTGTTTGTATCTTTTTGTTGGCTTTTCATTCAATATTTGCTGGTTTGCTTTCTATACGTTTCCTTTTTTTCTGCTTTCTATAGCTTTACAATTTTGTTGATGTATCATACATTCCTTGATTGTTTTCTTCTAAATGTACCGGTTATAAAGTCTCTTTTGCGTCCTCTTGCTATAGTATTTGCTGTTCTGTTTTGGTTATTTATATTTCCAGTCATTTTCTGCGGTTTGCTTTTCTGGTTTGCTTTTCTGGTTTGCTATATTTCCAGTCATTTTCTGCGGTTTGCTTTTGTGTCCCATATACTAAACTGTCTGCTAAAGAGTTGAGAAAGCTCATGATAGCGGTGAGTCACTGTGTTTGAATTATAAATTTTTAGTTATATAGCTCACTACATATGACATATTGATCAAACCTCTTGGTGTTCTTGATTGCATAGAATGGAGAAGACAACCCAAAAATATGGCCGGCTCAAGTTGACAATTTGTTGAATAAGGAAATGGCGTTCCGTATCAAATTTCAATCATCTTACAAACAATATTCAATTGTGACAATACTTAATGAGGATAATGTTTACAACAAACTTAAGGGCTACCTAACCCCGGATGAGGTAAATACATGTTTCTTTTAATGTTAGCAGTTTTTTTGGTTGCTCCTTTATATGTGATTCTGATTTAAACTTTGTGATCAGCATACCTCAAATGCTCCTGTTTTGGAGATCTCCAATTCTGATCCAAATCATGAGCCAACTGAACCTATTGTAAGGGCCTAATGCATACAGTCTTATTTAAACTTTGTATACTTTTACTTCCATTAACTATATTTTTTTTCATCCTTAGATGACACTTTCTGCGGAAGCTTCCATATCTCCTCAACCTTCGTCTGCTGCAAACCATGCTTGGAGTCCTTCTGCAAGCTCCAGTAGCACACCTGCCAAGAGGGGAGCTATAACAACATCAGTTAATGATTTGATTGAGGCTGAAGATCTGACTCCTAAACAATCTGCTACTAAGGCTAAGACTGCAAGAAAGATCAAGCATATCAAGAAGGAGTAATCTTGAGTTCTTAATTCAAAAGTGGATCTTTATTGCTGCATTGTTATTTCAAACTGTATTAGTACTGATTTCATATGCCCTTTTTTGTATTCTACCTGTTTTATGGGTGTATCTATGCTTTCTATTGCATGATGATCCAAAGTAAGCCACTAAACAATTGGTCTTAGTATTTTGTAATGCTTCTATTTTGAGATGACTCTATTTTGTAATGACTCTATTTGGTAATGACTATATTTTGATGGCATTTTATATAGATTTTGTACCTGCACTTTATATGATTTTAATCCATTTGCATTTTATATTGGTTTTCATGTGATGGAGGGTATAATATAGGTGTTACCTCATGAGTATTATATTGGGTATTATATTGGTTTGCATGACTCTGTTTAATTATATTGGTTTGCATGACTCTGTTTAATTATATTGGTTTGCAAGACTATGTTTCATGTGATGTCATACAAAACACACGAATATATTGATGGCATTTTATATGCTTTTATACAACCATGCTATATAGGTTTAATCCACTTGCATTTTATATGGCTCTTCATGTGATGAATGGTATTACAAAGGTGTAGCCTCACCTTTTTTGGAGTATGCTGCGATTTAGAATGCATTGTGTATCCCTTACAAAACACTATCCATACACACTCCATCGCATGAAAGCAGAAATTGTTTTTCAATTCTTTTATGTTAATAGCCCCTATTCTGTAAAGCTGCTTTTGATGTGATATACCATAATTTAAATAAACTTTTGCATTTTAATATACAGATTCGGTACTAACACATTGCCATTGGAAGAGTTAAAGATTTCTTTTACATTGGGAACCACACTTTGGACAACTTGCAGCAGACCCTACCATGTAATTTCGTAGGCTTTAAGGAGTGTCTGTCCCTTTATACCCTTGCAAAACGGATCATAGGAAATCAGTCAACAACTTTCTGCACCATTGGATAAAGTAAGTCATACACAATGTCAACTCATCATTAAATGCTTGCTGCTTTTTCAAATAGCTTGCTTAGTTGTACCAAGTATATCATCTAAAACCAGCAAATACTTCTCCCATTTTCCACGGTACAGGTACATCAATTTTGTACTTTTTGGTGTAAGGTCACATTATGTAATATATTATTCATTGCTTTATACTATGTTGATGATTCACTGTACACGGTTCACTGCACAAGATATTTCTCTTTTCTGATGCATGGAAACCTGGGATTTATATGAACCCCTTTTGCCATTTGAATGTAATTACACCACTTGGTTGTAAACTGACATTTGAATGTAATCCCACCACATGGTTGTAAACGGACTAATTAATTGAAAAATTTAAACTACTAACTACTAGCATATTAATTAAAATAATATTAATTTCAAACAAATTTTGGATTCAAATTTTTAGAGGGAAAATATTATTTTGGTGCGTTTTTCACTTTAGTTTGGTTATGGCTCTTAAAAAATAACAAATAAACATGCTGACCTTTTCCCTAACAATAATGTCTTTGATATATCTAAACATGAACATTTGAGCAGAGTTGAAACATTGCAGTCAAGAAACAAAGAGCATAGAAATTCAAGGTTTCCATTTTAACTGTTATTGCAATCAGTTCTAATCACTACATTACACTAATATTCAAAGTTAGGTTGGTATCGGTTTATTTCTTTGTTTTATTTATCTCATTAGTATTGTCTTAGATTGATAATTAATTTGTTATTGGCCTACTACTCATTTTTTACAGAAAGTTATATGTGTTATGTACATAAGAAGCATTTTTTTATGTGTGGCAGATTGTATAGAAATTCACTTTAAGTTATGGACAACAATAACTTGCATTTGGCTGGAAAGAAGGCAAGGGCACGACGATCGCTTATTATGAAAGAAAACCGTTCCAAACGTCAAAGACAGAACTTAATATGGTTTTTTTTCTAAAGAGTTTATATTGCATTTAGGTCAAACTTCGTTACTGCGCATTTTTCTTGTCGTTGATATTATACTACACCACCAAAAAAATGCACCCGTGCGACAGCACGGGTCTCCGACTAGTTTGGTTATGTAATCTTTCCACCATGTGCTAGGCACCCTCATTTTTTGGCTGCATCTAATTCCCGTAGTTTTTAGATATATAACCGAATGCATTTCCTCATCTGCTAAGTCACATGTCCCAACATGTATTTCATGGTCACATGTCCCAACATGTATTTCATGGAAACAGATTCTTTACTTTCCTATTCTCTAACATCTCCTAACTTTAGGCCTATTTCATGAGAGAGAAATGAAAAAAAGGTGAAAAAATGGAGGAAAATTAAAAGAGAGAGATTATATTATTAGAGAGAGATAGAGTGAAAGTTAGGGTGTGGTTCCCTCAATAAAGTCAGAGGATCCACATCCGTATTTCATCACCATTTGCCGAGTCAGCTTGTGGTGGGACCATTTCTTGCCCATGTGGCCTAGCACATTAGTGGTGATATCTTTATAATATCATTTTTTTAAGGAAAAAAAAAATCTAAAATGGCTCACGTTTATTTTATTGCTTTAGAGACAACAAGATTTTCAAGCATAGCTTTAGCTTTGTCCACACGTATGAATACGAACCGTGACCTTAAATTGAAACAAATACACATTAGTGATTTCTTTCTTCATTCCATTTCTCGTGTTTGAAATTTACTCATATGATCATAGATTTTGAATTTGAATGTATCAAACAAGCTTAACTTGGACGCCAAACCACGGTTCCATTAACGTGGAAATGAATAGTTGAAAATAATTGACTTATATAATTTATATCATAAGATAAAAAGTCAAAACAACGTCAGCAACAAGAATCAATAAAAAAAAAAGTACTATACCGTACATAAACAACTAGTAGTAACAAAGAAAGCGAGCATGCAAAATCATGAAGTCTACTCCCATAAAAACATTAACAGTAACTATTTTACATTAATTCCAGACTCAACTAACCTAAATAATACTTTATTCCCATAAAAACATTAATAGTAAATATTTGTTGATTGGATTAATTAAGCAATTTAGAATCACGTTGCTGTGTTTTACTCTTTCAATATTTTGAATTGGTCATGTTTTAGTGAGATATGGTCGCGCGTAAATATGGGTGAGTCCAAGGTATTATGCTATTCAAAAATTTCAATATTCAAAGCTATGATAGTCAAATGAAAACAATAAACAACTCAATTTCACTCCCTATATATAAATGCATTGTGTCTATTCTTTCATCAAACCACAACATATTTCATCATATACAAATTCATTCAAATAAACTCTTAGCTCAAAGCTCAACAAATCTTAGATACATGGCTTTCTCTTATAGAATGATCCTTTTCAGAGTTTTGCTTCTTGTACTAATCATTTTTGTTACATCTCAACCAGGAGGAGTGAATTGCAGACCATTGTTCATAAATTACTATGAATGGTCTTCTTGGGGTAATGGCCTTCTCTTGCAGTCTCTTCCGAACGCTCCTGCACCTCCTACAACCGGAGATCATACTCATCCTTAATGACATTAACACTCGTTCTTCAAGTTCCACACTTGGCATAGGAGTATATCAATTTTTTAAATTTATTTTTAGTTGCATGTCTCACATGCAATTTTTTCTTTCATATAGTGTATATTTTTTTATATTGTTGTATTCACATTCAATTTCAGTCACCTCACAGAATATATCTGCACAAAATTGAGATATATTCTTTTAGGTTGTTGTATGTAAATTTGGACTAAATCTAAATAAATATTTAAATCTTTCGATTTAGTAGATAAATATTGATTTTGAAAGAAACTTACTATCCTTCAAAAGTGACTGCTATGTTTTGCAAATTGCTCTTTACTAAATTTCCTTCCAGGCATCGGGAAAAGTTTGGGTGTGTCATAATAATATTGATCGGTGTTTAGAATTTGCTAAACAAAAGCATAGGAAGTGACAATGGTTTAAAAATAATAACATATATATTTTTTGAATAAGGTAGTATATAACAAAAGAAAAGAGGAATAAAATAGATCAAGACCCTCTAAAAAAGAAACCAACTTAAAAATAAATAAATAAATAAATCAAGTATATTTTTTATAAAATTTGTCCTAAAAAATAAATGTTGGAAATCTTGGTATGATGTTAACTTGGACGGTTGAGCTTTCGTCGATGTTGCAGGAATGGACACTGATGTGAATAGTACGGTTGAGCTTTCGTCAGTGTTGCAGGAATGGTCACTGATGTGGCGTCTTGAGCGATGTCTGGTGATTTTGATGCGTATTATGAGTGTGTTGCGATAAGATCTTCAAAGTATTCGACGAGTTGAATAGAAATACGATTCCATAATGAATTCTCTTAAACTCCAATAGATTGTTTATTTTTTTTATTCACTTTTCCCGCATTTACCTTCCGCAAACCAAATCATGAAACTTAGAATACGAGATAGTTGAACGGCAGTTTTTCTCCACCAAACTATGTGGACTACGATACGATATAACCTATATCACCCGGTAATAAATATACCTATTACTTTTTGCTTGCTGCTTTACCGCTCCAACACCGTCGTCGTTCGGCTGGCCGGCTCGGCTCGGCTCAGTTCAGTTTGGTCCGGTTCGGTCTACATGAATTAATTTTTTAAAACCCGAATTAGTGAAAGTTAATTATCATTAATTAATAAATTTGTTGGAAATTAAATATTATTATTTAATAGTAGAAAATTAATTAATATTTAATATTAATTAATTACGAAATGGTGATGTTGATCAAGTGAAAAACGGCTAGTTTTGACTGGACCGGTTCCACTCTCCCACGTTTTTTTTTCTCCACTCAGTTGGATCCTTTGCCAATAAATAGAGTTCTTAGTTTTATTTGCAACTTACTCCAGAATTCACATTGGAATTCTCTCTTCTCTCTCAGCTCTGCTTCATCTAAATATTTTTTCTTTTGTTTTCGACTGGATTAATTCCAGATACTACGACTGGTTATAATACCATCTGAAGGTGTATCTCTTCGAATGATTCATCATAGTGCAATTGATCATCGTATTTTCCCGAATGGGCTGTTTTATCCCGGAGATGTCGTCGAACCTCGAACTGCTTTGCATAATTATTGGTAATACGGCGAAACGTCTTAAAGAAAGCGACCTAGTACGCGATTCGTCCCGATAATTTTCTTCGTGGCAATATTTTCAAAAACCGAAAATAACAATAAAGGTATAAAGCTAAAGAATTGAGTCTGTAAGATAAAGACTTGCGTTAGCAAGAGAATCAGCGTAGCTATTTCCTTTTATATAGACGTGAGAAGCAACAAAAGAAATTTTTGAAATGATATTTATACAATTAATCCATTTGATCGATATAAATGTGTCAAGATACCTTGAAGGGGGTTTGATAGCTTCTATCACAACGACATAATATGATTCCAACCATAAATTGTGTCCACCCTTCTCATTAGCGAACTCAATTGCTGATATAGCATCGATGAGTTCGGTATTCAGAAAATTTAAGACACCAAAAAATAAACAAAAGCTCCAAAAAATGACCCTCAAAGTCTCTGTCAATGCCACCACAAGCAGAGGGCCCTGAGTTAACTAAAGACGCTCCATCATAGTTGATTTTATTCTAGTTGCATGGAGGCGACTTCCAAATCACCTCCAAAATTCATTGGGCGTTATGAGGCCAAATTTTGAGCTTGAAAGTTTTTAGCATCTTAAAATCATGAATGTTCACAAAGGAGGCCGCATTAAATTATTACTATGGTAATGAAGTGCTATCCATATTTCCCATAATGATGTTTTTTTATGAGTGCACAAAACATATTCAATGGCATCATGTTACTAATGACACCATATGTTTTATTTCTATTCCTTTTACCGACCAAGTTATTGATATCTTCACCAAAACACATCATTTGACGCGCTTCAATGATCTATCAAACAAACTCTATTGGCATCTACAATACCAACTAGAATTTAAGGGAGGGTGTTAAGAGAAATTATAAGAAGACTTTTTGCTGATAGATTAATTATAGAAGATCACAACTTTATTATTAAGAGAATTATAGAATTACCTTTTAATAATAAATCAATTATAAGAGATTACTACTTTAGCTTACATCCTCAAATTAACTAGTATTGGGATGTTTTTTAATATTTTTCATTTCCACGCTTTCGGCTAATAGGAACAAAAAATTTGTACAAGTTAAAAAGGAGGGAGGAGTAGTAACTAATTTTTGACAGAGTTAATTACACCAACTTAGAACCATGTTAGAGTGTTTTACTCTTTCAATTTATTGAATTGGTCATGTTTGTAGTGAGATATGGGTCACGCGTGAATATGGGTGTGTATGTGTTTGTAGTCTATTCAAAATTTTCAATATTCAAAGCCTTTGAAGTCAAAGCAAACCTATAATCAACTCAACTCCACTTCCTATATAACACAGTTATGTCTCATCTCCTTCCATCAAACCACAACACATTTCACATACATATTTTATCATAAACAAATTCATTCAAACATACATGGCTTTCACTTATAGAATGATCCTTTTCAGAGTTCTGCTCCTTGTACTAATCATATTTGTAACATCTCAATCAAGAGTAAATTGCAGGCCATTATCCATACATTGTTATGAATGGTCTTCTTGGGGTAATGGCCTTCTCTTGCAATCTCTTCCAAACGCTCCTTCACCTCCTTCAAATGGAGATCCTACTCATTAATCATATTAACATACACACATATTTGTTCAAGTTCTATGTGTCAGTGGATTGTATCAATTTTTATATTTTTTTAGTTGCATGTCTCACATGCAATTTTATTCTTTCATATGGTATTCATTAATTGTATTCACATTCAATTTCAATCATCCACAGAAAAAACTTGAGGTATATTCTTTTAGGTTGTGATATGTAAATTTGGACTATGTCTGAATAAATATATATAACTCTTTCTGTTTGATGTATAAATACAGATTTTAAAAAAAGTGATTGTTTTCGCTTGTTACTTGCTCTTCAATAAATTTCCTTTGAATTAAATATATACAGTGGATAATAATAGTATTCATCATTGGATATTAAGTGATAGTTGAGGTTCAATATACTGTCCATGTTTAAAATTAGCTAAATAAAAGCATTTAAAAAACGAAAGAAAAAAAAATTTGAGTAAAAGAAACATATAATAAGATGTTACAGCTGCAAGATGAAGATCTATTGATTGAAGTTATAGCACTTGTTTATGTAACTTCAAGTCAGGCTTTTCAAGCTTCTTAGAATAACAAATTAGATGGAGGGAAAACTAAAATTGAAATCTATAACATAAAGAGAAGGCTGAATGAATAAATCATGTGATCTCATGGAATTTGAAGGGAAGGAGAAAAGAGAATTTTTTTTTTAAGCAAGTTGTATTAATGAAGAACAAAAGTTCTGAATACAAGAGGATGATAATAAAATCAACCTAAAAGAAAATTACCCAACCAAATGGAACCTACCTTAAGTAAAACAATGGCTTTTTGCTAAACTCATAAAAGTTACAATTGAGTTGCATAATTTTCCCGATATACGATCACCTCCAAACGAGCTCTTTGCATCTCTACACCACATCCCTCATGTTTCAAGAAGAATTCTTGAAAACAATCTCATTCCTACACAATCAAATATTTCATATTATTGCCAACCACACACTTCCCACCTTGCCTCTTTTGACTTTCTTTTGGTGACAAAAGAAACTTCAATCACAATAACTCTTTAAAATCAAGCACAATGTTCAAATTCATACCAATCCAAACTGTCATTTCCTTCCAAACTTCTACCATAAAAGGGCAACACAAAAAGGAGTGAAGCAAGGATTCACCAACCACTTCACAAAAAACACAAGAAAGATTAGAGGAAGAATTAAGAATACCTCTTATCATAAGAGAGTCTCTAGTAGGAATCTTGTTTTTGAAGCATCTCCACCCAAAAGCCTTCACTTTAAGAGGCACATCCGCATTCCAAATAGAAGTCAAAACACAATCGAATCGATTAGCCGGACTGCAAGGAATGCTAGATTTTCGCAACTCGCTATAACACGAGGAAACAGAGAAAACGCCATCCGCCGCCAACGTCCAAAAAGCTGAATCCGCCCCGGAAGCATCATCCTTAGGCGCTGGCAGCAGCTGCCCCAAGGCTGTCCGCCCTGTAACAATACTCGGTTGAGTCGAATTTTGGATTCCGAAATCTCCCCAATGCCACTCACCGTCTAACCAACCACCCATAACGGAAACTGAGACGTCCTGCAAAAGAGATAAGTCAAACATTTTCGGAAAAGTCTCCTTTAAAATTCCCGCTTCCGACCATAAAGCATGCCACAAGGAAATAGAATGACCATGACCGATATTAAATTTAAGACTCTTCACTAAAAAGTCTTTCGGAAAGCTTTTATCCAAAGAAGTGATGTCCGACCACCATATGGATCTCTTATTCCTTGTAGCATTCTTCTTTTCTCCTACGAACGCTTTTAACTTCACATCCCCATATCTCGCCTTCAAAAATCTATACCGTGACGAATTCGAACCTTCAAAAATTCGCCACCTCCACTTCAAGAGAAGCGCTATATTGAAATTTTCCATACTTCTTATACCAAGACCGCCTTTATCCACCGGAAGAAACACTTCTTTCCAACTCACCCAATGAATTTTACGCTTCTCCTCCGTTCCTCCCCACAAAAAATTACTTTGAAGTTTATTGATCTCCGTCGTTATCTTCATATGGGCTTTGTAGAAAGATAAAGTGAAAATTGTCAAACTACTCAAAACCGATTTCAAAAGAGTAATCCTCCCACCGAAACTAAGCCACCTCCCTTTCCAAGAATTCAACTTTTTTATAATGTTATCCAAGAGCGTTCTCCAAGATGAAGCCCTTCTAGGATTAGAACCGATGTAAATACCAAGGAATTTGAACTCTTTAGCCTCCACCCTACAAGAATGAAAAGAAGTTGCTACATCCAAAAAATGCGGATTAATATTAATACCAATGATTTTACTCTTGTGATAATTGATACATAGGCCCGATACCAATTCGAAACCTTTCAAAACCGACTTAATGTCCCAAAGATGATTCCAACTCCCATCTCCTACCAATAAAGTGTCATTCGTGAATTGAAGTATATCTATGAAACATCATCCGCTCAAGTTGCAACCCACAAAATCACCATTTTGAACCGCCTTATTAACCAAAGCCTTTAAGCCTTCCACCACGATAACAAAAAGGAAAGGAGAAAGAGGATCCCCTTGACGAAGACCCCTTTCCACATTGAATTCCAAAGTAGGACTACCGTTGACAAGAACCGACATCTTACTCGAGAACACCAAAGCTTCCATACATTTCATCCACACTGACCCAAATCCCATCCTCCTCATGATATATCTAAGGAATTTCCAACTAACTTTATCATAAGCTTTTTCGAAATCCACCTTAAAAAGAAGACATTCATTTCTTCCTTAGTAGCATAGTCCACTAACTCATTAGCTACAAGAACGCCATCAATCATTTATCTTCCCGGAACGAAGGCACTTTGGTAATTCGAAATTATCGAAGAGAAGACCTTCTTGATTCTACTAGCCAAGACTTTAGATATGATTTTATGGACACACCCCACCAAGCAAATAGGGCGGTACTCATCAAGACCCAACGGATTAGAGGACTTTGGAATAAGAGCAAGAAAGGAAGAGATAATAGACTTTGATAACATCGCTCCGTTGTGGAAATCTCTAAAACACATAAAAACATCAACTCTTACGAAAGACCAACATTTCTTGAAAAAGATAAGAGAAAAGAGAATTTTGAAAAAGATTTTTTCTCGTTAAAGTATAGAAAAATATTTAGTATAAAATAGTGTTTATCATTAACATATTTTTAATTTTTAAAATACTATAACAACAAAAATTATATTGAATAATTTGTCTAAGTCCTTCAAAATTCTCCAATACATGATGTCGACTAAACTTCCCGAGTCGATTAGCACCTGCTTGATGCTCCAGTCATGTATCT
This sequence comes from Vicia villosa, assembly GCF_029867415.1. Classification (NCBI taxonomy): domain Eukaryota; kingdom Viridiplantae; phylum Streptophyta; class Magnoliopsida; order Fabales; family Fabaceae; genus Vicia; species Vicia villosa. Next base: position 134,874,490 of record NC_081185.1, read on the forward strand.
GCACTTTTATGACCATCAGATCATTCACATGGGCCAATATGTCTCTTGAATCTTGTTTTGAGAAACTAACTGCCACCGACTTCTCTTCTCCCGATCTAGGCGATGTTTATTGCGAAACATTTATTACTTCTCGGGCATACCTCTTCCTTGTCGAGCTGGTTTCACCACCTCCTGCAAAACCCCCTACGATAATGTTAAGGGTGTGACGCATCAACCGGGTTTCACGCTCTTCCTCGGCGCTCTTCCCCTTCTTGGTAGGGGGGTCCTCCGAGTTTGTTTCCCTCCAAGAGGGGCTCCTCTTTCCTACAGGCCCCCCAACATATTTCACGTAGGATAATAAATTTCCTCGTTGAATAAGTATCTTGATTTTCTTCTTCAGGTGATGACAGTTTTCAATATGATGACCCTTCATACGGTGATAAGAAAACCAGGATCCTTCATAACTCCCCATCACTGGACCGAGCCTCATAGGCCTGGGTGGTGTTGGTAGCAACACGAGATGCGTCACTTCGTGCAATATGTCCACTCGCTTGGTGTTGAGCGGTGTATAGACCTCGGAGTGTTGTCGTATGGCCTCCGATTTCGCCTAGCCGTTGGCCTGTACGTCTCGGGAGACACATCTTTGTTGCTCTTTTCTTAGTCCCGACCCTTCTTGCCGGGACTGAGGTCTCTCCTTGGCGTCTCGGGATCGCTTCTCCATGTTACTTTCCTTGCCCTTAAAGTAACATTCGGCCCAATTCATTACTTCATCCATGTTAGAGGTTGGCTTTTACGCCAAAGAGTTATTAGAGTGACCGGCCCTCAAACCGCTTTGAAAAGCTCCCACAAACTTTCTTAAGTTGGGTGTGAGACCTTTATGGTTTCCTCATTGAAACGCGCCATGCATTCACGGAGAAACTCGAAGTGGCATCATTTTTCTGGTCAGGTCCTGGTAACCGGTGATGGAGAACCTCGGTAGGCTCATGTACTAGCGCAAGACGGCATCCTTAAACGTTCCGACCATGAGATTAAACTTTATAGAGTCGGAAGCACCGTCTATCTCCATCTGAATATTGATGGAGATAATATGCTCTTGGGGATCGCTTTTGTCTTCAAAAGATGCCAATGCTAGAGGTTTAAAGTTTTCCGGCACGAAGTCCTCCCATATGGCTTCAGCCAACGGTTGAGGGTCTACCAATTCATCCTTCTTGTCCACATCTGGTTGGCTTTGAGCCTGAAGTGTCTGAACGCTATCTTGCAAGGTTTCGTTCTCCTGTTAGAGAGCCTCCACGACGGCCATTAATTGCGCCATATCTGGCAGAGGGTCCTGCTCACTCATGCTAGGCGATGATCCAAACATCCTGCTGATGTAAGATCAAATGATTTTGTGCGGCCTGAGAAACTTTTACCTAGGACCCTCGGTGGGCTTCAAATGATTCTGCATAACACCTTTGGATAGCCTTCCTGAAGTGAATCAAGCAAGCTTGAAGATGTTTTGTGCTCTCAAAGCTATTGGATGTTTTTGTATGTTCTGCATATTGTCTATCCTCTTCTCCATAGGATACTCGCCTTTTATACTTAACCCTTTGCACTTATTAGGCAGCAACCCTTCAGATGGAGCAATAATAAGGCTTTCATAACGTCTGTCGTCGTAATCATGAGGGTGTAACGCTTGACGCCTTAATTTCTGTAACCTCCATGCATCTTTCAGACTATCGTAATTGTTATGTCGGCTTGGCACCTCGACCCTCCGACTAGATGTGTGCCTCGCTCACTCCGAATTTGTTCATCAGCCTCGAGTAGGTTCATTTTTCCTTATGAACGACCTCACACCTCGTGTCCAGTCCTACACGCTACTCCTACGCCCGCCTTCAGCATATGTTCCTTTTCCTACTTGCAAATCGTCTTTAAGAATTTTAGAGTGTACATAAGCCCCCCGATCACAAAACTCATCGGGCAGATGTGTTCGGCCAACGACCCTTAAAATTCCTTGGCCGATGTCCTTAACTGACTACTCTCATATCCAATGATTACCTGGTGAATACGTGCGTCAGTGGGTTTTTAAAAATAATGATGGCGCGCGTCCCATCAACATCTCTTCACTTTCACTTATAATGATGATTTTATGGGGAAATCACTACCATCATGACGCTATCCCCTAGCCTCCTTAACTAATCCAATATATTTAAAAACCCCTCACCTTCTCCTTCTCCTCATCTCACCTACTTTATTTGCTCCAAGGATTCTCTCTGCTTTGCCTCCTCTTCTTCATCAACGTGTCTTCAACCTTTTCCTTTCATCACTCAGGTAATCTTTATTTTATTTTTGTATTTTAATTTTTTATCAAGGTGCTCATACGAGAGTGCGACAATTTGGATAATGTACATGTTCCCTGAAAGGCCCAAGAGAGAAGTGAACTCTAGGAAAAATGCATGAAAGAGTGTGAGGGACATTTGGGGAGGACGGAGTTCGACCAAATCATTAGAGAAGTTTACGGTGATGTATTTTCACCTCTTAGCGACACTGATTCAGAGTCCCTTTCCTAAGGTTGTGTCGAAGTCTTGATGGAGACAAAAAAATCCTTCATTGATTTAGAAGTTTTAAGCTATGGCCACAGCACGGTGGACTCCCATGATATCTCCAAACTCCGTTCTAGCATGAGCCTCTCATCCACTAGGAATGAAGAAGATGTGGTGCTAGAACCATGTGAGGACGGTGAAAAAGACATTATTCCTTATGTGGGGCCCCGAGTTGGTTCATTATTCCTTATGTTCGACCTCACACCTTGTGTCCAGTCCTACATGTTACACCTTCGCCCGCCTTCAGCCTAAGTTCCTTTTTCGACTTGCAAATCGTCTTTAAGAATCTTATGGTGTACACTCGTAAAGTATTTTGTTGTGTTTTTTAATTTAATATTGGATGTATTTGGATAGGCAGACCTGATATTCATGCATCAACAGTGCAACAAATATATATATACCAATAATATCTCTATTTAGAAAAACAATTTAAAAATAGAAAAACGATTAAAATAAAATTATAAAAATCTAAATATACAATTAAAAATCAAATAAAATCAAATTTTTTTAATATTTTCGAAAATATGAAAACGTATAATAAATCAAATAAAATAGAAAAATAAGAAATTTAAGGTTTTTATCTAATAAAATGGCACTGTAAAATTTGATTCAGAATAAATTTTTTAAAAATGTCGGAGTTTTTTTATCGTGTAAGGTGCATTTAAAGATGCATCTCCAAAAATTTTTTAGGACAATTTTAATTTTTTAAAAGTGTGAGCCACGCCATAAGAGTAGAAAATGAAATTGCCTCAACATTTTTGAACTTTGAAGTCTCAATAAAATATATTATTAATAGATTAAATCAATAAAACAATAATTTTTGGAATTTTTTAAAATTATAAAAAAATTAATATATTAGTGATTGACTGAATCAATAAACATATATATATTATAATGATTGGTCTATTTTAATTGTTCAATAATAAATTTAAATAATAATATATATTATTATTCATATCGATTTCAAAATTAATAATTTTACTAAGATTGTTTTTTTTTATTCTGTATAGTTTTTTGTTGTTATGAGTATATCTTTTACTATCTATATTATCTTATTTTCACACCAAAAAAAAACACTTTTAAAGTACTATGAATAATCAAATATAACTATATCTTATCATCGTCAAATATAATATTAAATAGAAAAAATCTGATTAAAAAATCAAATATATAAATTATAATGATTGGTCTATTTTAATTGTTCAATAATAAATTTAAATAAAAATATATATTATTATTCATATCGATTTCAAAATTAATAATTTTACTAAGATTGTTTTTATTTATTCTGTATATTTTTTGTTGTTATGAGTATATCTTTTACTATCTATATTATTTTATTTTCACACAAAAAAAACACTTTTAAAGTACTATGAATAATCAAATATAGCTATATCTTATCATCGTCAAATATAATATTAAATAGATAAAAATCTGATTAAAAAATCAAATATATAAATTATAATGATTGGTCTATTTTAATTGTTCAATAATAAATTTAAATAAAAATATATATTATTATTCATATCGATTTCAAAATTAATAATTTTACTAAGATTGTTTTTCTTTATTCTGTATATTTTTTGTTGTTACAAGTATATCTTTTACTATCTATATTATCTTATTTTCACAACAAAAAAAAAAAAACACTTTTAAAATACTATGAATAATCAAATATAACTATATCTTATTATCGTCAAATATAATATTAAATAGATAAAAATCTGATTAAAAAATCAAATATATATCAAAATGATTTTAGATTTCGAGAATTCTAATAAAATTGGGATATGAATATACACTCAAGAATGGCTTTTCTCTCACAAATACATTACACCATAACTTTGAACGAGATTGGCTTTTCTCTCACCATAACATTTTGCTATATATAATATTATTCTATAATAAATTTTAATAAAAGAAAATATTATTATTCATATCGATTTCCAAATTTAGAATTATACTAAGGTTTTTTTTTTCTAATTCGGTAATTTTCATATCTTTTACAATCTATATCATCTGATTTTCATAACTATGTCTTATCATCATCAAATATAAATATATCTTATCATCATCAAATATAAATATTAAATAGGCTAATATCTCATTAAAAAATAAAATATATATCAAGAAGATTTAAGATTTTGAGAATTCTAATAAAATTGGATATTAATGAGACTTAATTAATTGATACACACAAGATTTAATATTTTAGCCTATATATAATTCTGAGAATCCCACAATACATTGCACCATAACTTGAATCACGATGGATTTCCTCTCAAAAGCTCCTTATGTCATCCTTCCTTCTTTCAATCAAGCAACATATTATGAAGAAGACGACAGCAACGTGCATCGTATCATTCTCTTCGACAATAAATACTACAAGTGGAACACTATCTTCAACTCCCATGAAGGTGCTTGGTGTATAGGTTCTTCAAATAATTTCTTGATATTTCTTGACATCAAAGGTTGTCCTTTTCTTCTAAATCCATCTTCCAACACTTTTATTCATGTTCCACCTTTTACCTCATCATTCATTAAACATGCAAATGTTCCCTCTTATTCTTATTATGTTCAATCTCTTCGCAAAACCTTTATATCCAAAGCGGTGTTGATGTCTTCTCCATCTCCTTCACAATACACTCTTGCCATTATGTATGATTGTCCATGTAGGATTGCTTTTTGCAATAATCATAATGCTTCATGGGTTGAACTCTATGATGTGAAACGATCTTATTCTGATATTGTGTTTGATAATAACATTCTATATACTTTGGATGAAGATGGATCAATTGAAGGGTGGGATTTTCTTTCTCAGAAGATTCCGAAAAAGATTTTGGAAATTAATTATCCAACCATGATTTTAGATAGGGAACAAGTGATAAAATTTTCGGTTGATAAATTTTCATCTAAACTTTATTTGGTGAAATCCAAAGGAGATTTCTTGTTGATAGAAAGGTTCATTGGTAATTTCGTTCGTGCTAATGGTGAAGTAGTTTATGAAGGAAGTTGTCTATCGGATGAGGTTGAAATTTGTCCTTATAGAACAAAGCATTTTAATGTGTACAAACTTGATTTGGTGAAGAAAAAGTGGGAAAAAGTGAAGTTTTTAGATGGTCAAGTTGTGTTTGTAGGCGCTAACGAGTCAAAGTTAATGGATGCTTCCAAATGTAAAAATGAAGAAAATTCAATTTACTTTAGTGATGATAGATGGGAAGAGATGAACTTAGACTATTTATACGGTGGACATGATTGGGGTGTTTTTAATCTTGAAGATTCAAGTGTCAGGTTCTTAACTCCTTATGCAAATAAGATGGATCCACCACCTATTTGGGTGGTTCCATATTCTAATTAACTTGTGTTACAAGTAATTCAATTCTCGAATTGTGATTTTATTTTTCAAGTGAATGTAATTTTAGTATCTACTACTTATAGTCAGGATTATTTCTATATGTTTTATTTGCATTGGATTATGATAATATAATTTGATTATTCGTTGTGTTCATTCATTATAAGAAATTGAATATCAATTTATTTATTATTCAAATAATTTAGTAGTTAGAATCGCACTCATAAAATCGGAATTCGACTTGAATCTCTCCCAAATACATATTAGTCTAATGGATAATTTTTTATAACCAGTATAATTTTTTTATAAAAAAACTAAAATCTCATACACTATAAAAACTAATCATGCTCAGTTAGTACAACTTTATTTACTAGTTGGAGAAATCTTACCTTTATTTATGTCATTTCTAATTGTTGCTTTAAGATTCTAAACACATGAACAATTTGTATTTATCTTGCTTTTGCTTCAATGATTTTCCTTTACCACTTTATACCTTCAAGACTGCATGTTCATCATTTTCTCTGTGTGTTGTAGTGTATGTTCTTATTTGAAACAAAACAAAACAAAACTCACCATCTTCTCTCCAATTTCATTTATACTAAGAGGTATGCAATGATGGGTTTTTCTCTTTAAAAGAGAGAAAAAGAAGAAGCACTAAAAAGAAAATAAATAAATGAATAAATAAATATAAAGAAAAAAACTTTTCTTTAAAGTAAATTCGCCACTCATGACAAGTAATTGGGTATAATACCTTTAATGCAAATTAATTAAAGATTTTAATTTATTTTAAAATAAAATAATTTAAAAGGTGATATGATAATGAATAACTTTTGAGAGAGAGAGAGAGAGAAGTACTTTTGAGTAGTGAAAATTCTAAAAAAGAATTTAGCCACTAATATTTTAGAGAGATCACTATTAATACTTTAGTAATTCAGACAATTTATAGTGGTAGATATTGTTATTATAAATAGTGTGGAAATAGTCTAATCAAAGAAAAATCAATTATTTGTTGGTTTTGTATTAAGTGATTTTTTTTTATCTTTTCCAACAAGTGGTATGAGAGCTTCGATTTGTTATGCAATTTAATTTGTTTTATTCAGAATAGACAATCAACCTTCACAATATCATTAACAATGATTAAGTTAACTTCTACACAAACTAATCCATTTAGAGGCCCTGAACAAAGTACATCCTCTGAGAATAATGTGTACCATCCTTGCAAAATAAAGGGACCATGTGAGCATAGGGAATGATAACAGGTCGAATATTGTAGGCAAAGGAGATGTTTGCCTAAAAACAAACACTAGTTGTCACCTAACACTGAAATATGTTAGAAATGTTTCTAACATGCATCTCAATCTAATATCTATAAGCTACTAGACAAAGAAGACTATACTAGTGTATTTGGGGATAAGAAATGGAAACTAGAAAAAAATTCTTTGGTGATAGCCCGAGGAAAGAAAGTAAGCAATATTTATGTGATATAAGTCAAAGTCAATAATAGGTATATTAATGCTCTCAGTAAAGACTCCTCGATTGAGCTATGGCTAAAATGGCTTGAACGTATGAGTAAGAAGGGACTTTAAATTCTAGCCAATAGAGGTATTTTGATATGTATGAAGGGATTCAAAATATATCTTGATACATGTACACATTGTTTGGCTAGAAAGAAACGGAGAGATTTATTCTACTATGATGTCCCTTGTAGAAAACTAAATATTTTAGATTCTGTGCATTCTGTTGTTTGTGGTCCAATGACCACTAGTACTCATGAAGGTGCAAGGTATTTTATTACCTTTATTAATTACCACTTCATGAAGGTTAGGGTGTATGGCCTTAAAACAAAAGACCATGTGTTTGTAGTATTTAGACACTTTCGTGCTAGTTTTGATCTTGAAATTGATATGAAGTAAAAATGTGTTTGCACGAACAGTGTAGGAGAATTTATAGGAGCTTTCAAAAATTATTGAATTAGTAATGGAATTTGGCATGAACTATCTTTTTCAAAGAAGCTTCAACACAATGGAGTGGTAAAGAGGATGAATAGAACTATTGTCGAAAAAGTGAGAACAATGTTATCTCATGCCAAGTTACCTTAGAGTTTTTGGGGTGAGTCTTTGATTGCATTTTATTTTATAAACTTATTCACAAGGAGATGTCTGATCAGTCAAGCAGGTTTACCTAAGGAACTTTAAAGTGGGACTACTTATGTTCCTTGGTTAGTATAATGTCGAACTGAATGTCATGACATTGCAGTTCAACATTCCAGTCCAGTCAAGGTCAAATCTTGGAAGGAGTAAAAGCTGCACAAAACATGGATTGTCACTTATTCTATCATAGCAAAGCATAGGTTCACACATGAAAGCGAAAATAGCGACTAACACCATGTCAAGACATTTTTTAAGACATGTTTGCTGAGTGACTAAATAGAGCATATATTTGATAATGTGATCACACACGTGTCGGAGGAGTGCAAAGAGAGGTGTGGTAATCGTCCATGTGCATGCATTGGGACTATTTCCTTTTCAGCTGAAACAGTCAAGATCCAGGAAAGGTATTCAGAGATACATTTGAATGAGTGTACATTGAATAGTCATGAGTTTCCTTTAGAAGAGCGTTTCATGTTGACCAAAAACATTGAAACATTCAAGGAGCGTTATCTTCGAAGAAATGGTTCAGCTATTTATAGAGGTCCCTTCTCACCTCTGTCATCTCGTGAGTGCTAGTTATCTCATTAATCATGGGTTTTTTCTGTGTGTGGGTGAGTTACGTCTGTTGTTGGTTTTGTGAGGGTTGTCTTTGTCAATTTTTGGCCAAAAGGGGGAGAAAGGGTCAACTCGATTGAGCCTAAAACTAAGTTATGCAAGTGCTGAACAGACATATCAAAGAGGAAGCAACTATGTCCCATGGCTGGTCATAAAGGAGATTGTTGCATTTGTGACTTGTAATCTGAGTTATGAACATAGTTGTGACTTGTGTTCTGAGTTACAAATTGGGTGTTTGGTATTCTACTTAGGAGGTTTGCCATTGTCCATGGTCCTCTTTCTCCACCACCTCAAAGGAAGATCATCCCTTTGAAACAAAGAAGAGCTTCTTGCGTTAAGGGGTAGTGGTCATCTTCTTCCTCATGTACATCAAATGAACTCAGAACCTCCTTACAGTTATTAATGTTGTAAGTAGTGCTGAAGATATTAATGCAAAGGAAATTCGTCAAAATACTGAAGAAAAAGATCTTTCTAAAGATGGTATTCTAGATCTACATTTGTTTTGTTATTTTTATTTGTTTTAGCCAAAAATTTGCCAAAGGGGGAGATTGTAAGTTCTTTGTTTTTAGGATTGGCTTAATTTTTGTAAAACAAATAATGACAGCAATAATGTAATGTAGAATAGGATGTAAAACTTGCTATTAGAACATAAGTACAAAAAAGGTACAGCAAGAAGATGTCCTATGAGATGTTAGAATATGTTCTGTAATAACATGTCCTATGGAATAGCTTTCGACATCGCGCCTGCTGAGCTGGATTAATGAGATTTAGTTTCAATTTAACAGATGCATAATATTCTTTGAATATTATGCAAATCATATAAGGCGTTATATGTTTAAAAGGTCTGAAGAATTAATCAAAATATTTGAAGATTATATAGTTTCTAAATATGGAGATATATTCGGAAACTAGGATATTGAAGACCTTGATTGTAGCAGAAGTAACTGCTTATTTGTAACAGCAAATTAGCTGTGATTGAAGGCCCAAACCCAGTTGGGAATCAGATATAAATATAAGGGTTTGTGACTAGTTAATATGGACTCAAGATGTAGAAGTCTAGGGTTTGTCTGGGTGAATCTCCCGGGCTGTGGGAAGATCACTATGTCTGTCTCGAAGCTGTAAAGCAAGAAATGTTATGTTTACCTTGAAGCCTGTAGGTAAGAGGTATATTGTTCTTAGAGGGAGCTTTGAAGTAACTCTAAGATATTGTTCTTAGTCAAGATTCTTGGCTAGGTATTGTCTTGTAAGTGTATCTTTCGGTTGTTGTTTAAATAGTTGTTACTGGGTTGTAACAGTTAGGTATCACTAGGGAGTGAGCAGAGGTTCTCTTGTCTTGGATGGGTTTCTAAGATAGAGGTTGCATTGGGTAGTGACTAGGTAAACTGGAGGTTGTTTATCTGTAAACCGGAGGTTGTTTACATAAAATAGTACTACTGATAGTGGAATCTTCTTCCTGGCTCGGGAACCCCCCAGAGTAGGTGTGTTTGTCGCCGAACTAGGTCAACAATTGATTGTATTCTTTACTTTTCAATATTGTGCGAAGCTGTTTATATCTTGCCTGTGTTTTTTTCATGACAGACCTGATGTCTCGACATCCTTTAGGACATATGGGTCTGTTGCACCAGAATTTCACTAATAGATACAATGTCATATTTACCTCCCTATCTAAGAAATTTAATATCACATTTTCCCTCCTTGTTGTAGCTCCACCTATGTATACGAGTAGACATAAAATCATTGTTGTTGATTTTGTCAACAATAATCATTGAATTCAGATAAAGTTTAAACATGATTGTCCATCGCCTTCTGTCATTGACCGTTGGTGACAGAACTGTACTGAAGATGCAAAAGCATGGGAATCAGCATATACGGGACGCATTAGACACTAGAAAAACGAAGTTTGAAAGTCATCTTGATTTATTTTGTATTTCTATATGTAGCACATTTTTTATTTTATGTATATATTTTATTAGGTAGATATTTTGTTGGGTTATTTATTTCACAAAATTAATGCCAAAAAAAATCAATATCTCAATGTTTACCGAATTTTCCAAGATTTCTGAAATTTTTTGGTACATATCGGATATTTCAACACTTCTGGTATGGCAATACCGGTCTATACCAGAAATTTTAAAAGGTTGATAAAAACAAAACAAAAAAATCAGTATTCTATAAAAAATTACCGATATTTTTGTAAAATTTCGGGCACGTACCTATACTTTATAAAAAAAATCGATAACTTTAAAAAAGAGTATAACGGTAAAGGCAAGTGTCAGGTTAAAAAAAATTAAATATCTAGTCTTTATCATATATGAATTATTAGCGACTCCCTTTGGCCTTTTGTTTGGGGGAGAAGTTTTAAGTACCCCAACCCCAAATCAGCATACCTATCTAAAAGCCATTTTACATACTAAAATTAATGAAAATTTGACAGGATACTAACAAACTGAATTGATATTTTATAAATTAAAAAGTTCTCTTATTCATTCATTGGAAGTTGGAACAATCTTCTCCATTCTCTCAACCTTGATGATTGCCCAATCCCCCACAAAAATGTGTCCATTCACTAAAAAGCTTTTAGTATATTTTAGTAGAATTGATGATATGAGGAGCCAGATTGAGAAACTTTCCCCCATAATGGAACATGTTTTCTCCACCAAAACTTGTTAAAGCAAATGTAACATGTTATATCATCTAACAATTTAGTTAGTTGAATGATGATCATAAAAATTACTTATCAATTTAGGAAAGTAAATAATAAATTCATTTATCCACAAATAAGTAAATGATGAAAACTACATTGGAACAAGCAAGTAATAACTGCATCTATAAACACAATCCCCCTACTGTGCAAGAATAAGCAAATTGCAACAGATACTCTAAAAACAATAACATGTGAACGCATTCTAATCTACAGCTGAATTCCTTGAAGACGGAGAACCAAAGAATGCCATGACCAAGAAGGACTGCTGAATTCCTTGCGTAAAACTTTCACAAGTTCATGTTCAAATTAAGCATTTGCTCGGAGATAATCAATGACAGATTAATCATTTTGGGAAGTTCAAAAAGATTTCTAGCTCCATATCTTACTATTTAGAATATAATACACTACAAGTTTCCAAGAATTTCTTGCATGTAATGTCAGCTAGCATAAGAAGAATACATACATAGTTTGCATTGAGATATACACTACATAATAACTATACTTTCATCACAAACTTTTGGATAAAGATGCTTCAAGCTTTTCTTTCAACTGTATCGCAGCTGCTTCCCCTCCTTGGGTTCTGATGGAGAAAGTATGAATTACCTTATCCTGTGCAGTTGAAACATTTGCCTCTTGAGCTGCAATTTGATGTTCTCTCAACACTTTAACGATTCCAGAAACCGGGTGAATATCCAAAGGGCAACTCACTCTCACAACTGCATCGTCCTGTCTAGCCTGAAAATCGATATCTTGCAATGGCAACTGTGAGCCCTTAGCCATGTTTTTCTCAGTTTCCAAAAGCTTGATCTTCTTCTGGAGATCAGTGATATGGGTGATAGCATCGCCAAGTAGAGAGGCCTTGTCCATTTTAGAAATGTTAGGAACAACAGCTCTTAAGGCGTAAAATCTCTGGTTAAGCTTCTCCCGTCTTTGCCTCTCCGCTTCAACGTGATTCAGCGGTTCCTCTCGTCCATTGGCAGGCTTTCTCCCTCTTTTTCTAGGCTTCCGCTCGTCTCCAAGAGGCGAGGATGACTCTTCATTAACCAAATCTATAGAAGATACCCTTGCTTGAGAAGTGAAATTCCCAGGAACCATTTGACCTAACTGAGGGTACATTTTTGCCTCATTAATCTCTCCTACACCGCCATTCGAAGAATTACCATAAGCATGATTCGGCCCAAGCGCCTGCACTTCGTAAGAGTCAGAAGTGAAACCAGAATCATCTTCCACCTTCGGGGAGAAACTAATAGTAATGGACTGAGATTTCGCATCCCCCCCTAAGCTCAACTCACGCCCAAAAATCTTCGGTACCGCCTTAGCCAATCCAGAACTAGATTCTCCAAACGTCGCCCGGACCATATCCAAAAAGCCCTGCTCTTCCGGCACCATCTCCATAGAACCAAGCTCAACAACCCCAGCCTTAAGAGGCACAAAAGCAACAGTTTGAAAACCCGCCGATTTAGCCAAAAACGACCTCGATTCATACTGCTTCAAACAACTACCCGCATCCGAAGACCAAGTCGGCTTACTACACTTAAAAGAACTCCCAGGACCATACTGAGAATTAAAACCAAACACATAATAAACCGAAGTCAAGTAAAGCATATACAAATCCGAAACTTCATCCAATTTCTTATAAACATTCTCAATCGAATTAGATCCACCCCAGGAAGCATGAATCTTCCCCAACACCCTCCTCCTAACCTCATCTCTCTCCCTTTCCTGCTCACTCCTCGGACCCCCAACCGGATCCTGACAATGCCCCTCCCCATATTTCAACACATACCCACCCGATTTCAAACCCGCAACCTGCCACAAAATCACATAATTCCACCTAGAACCCTTAACAATATGACACAGCCTTTGATGAATACCCGTATCCATATTAGGCGGAACAATAACATCGGAAAAAACATGTTTAGAAACCGCTGTACTAAAAAACCCAACAGCATCAGTTCCCAATACAGATTCCAACATAGCCTTGTCTTCTTCATCCTTACAAAACCTCCCACCCGCCATCTTTGTACTCTCAATTCCTACAAATTGAATCTTTCAGGGAAACAAAAACCCTAAACAGAACCCAAAATTTGCATAGAAGGAAAAGATTAAGAGTTACCTGAAACAGAAAGAAATTAGGGTTTATAGAAATGGAATTCAGAAGAACTTCATTTCTGCTAGATCTAACTTCAGATCTCAATAATCAAGTGTTCAATGCCAATAAATAATTTTTCATTTTCATTTTTTTTTGTTTTAAGATTTTTTATTGTGAATTTATTCTCTAAATTTTGGATACTGAATCTTCGCAATTATGGATTTGTGATCGTTGGATTAGAATCGGACGATTGTTATCTCATATTCTAAATTTAATGATGTTTTTATGCTGAATATATAAACACACACTAGTCACGTGAAACGCTGCCGTTTTATAATTTGAGATGGAAGAGTGCGTATTATTCAAGTTTTGTCTGATTAAAAGGACAAGTCCTTACAAAGGTGTATTAACATGTGAGAGATGCTTTTAGGTGTGGATTTTGATGCCAGTGTCACGCAAAATTCAACCTTCACAACAAAATTATGTTTTTTTCTTTTTATGGAGGTTACAAATATGCCAATAACCCATAAAGCTCTTGAACGTGGGGAGGGTCTATACCACAAGGACATCAAGGAATGAGTGAATTATAAAAATAATAATTAATTATATATTAAAAATGAGATTGAAATTCGCTTTGAGGTAAACTTTATTTGTTAAAATGATATTTATTTTAAAACTATTGAAAATAACATTTATTTTGAAACACACTGTATTTGTTAAAAGAACATTTATTTTGAAACTATTTCGGTGTAGAACAGAAGATTAATGATGTGTTATTGTGAAGCTCTCTAGTACATTTGTGCAAGTTCCTGGTACGGTGGAACGGGGATGTGCCTATAATGTTAACACTCCAACACTCGAAATAATGAGGTCACAAAGGTGTAACTTTGCGAGAGTGAATGAAATTGTACATGTTATGGTGTCAAAACGTTATGGTGATTAAAATTGTCCCCGATGAGTGCAATGTGAATTAAGGGAGATTGTTGGATTGGATCCAACGGCTTAAGATGATCGAGCGACTTCATTTTCGTGTGTATCCTCTTGGCGAGAGTCCATATGTTCATCAAATTTGATACACTAGTGTATTGGATTGGGTATTCTCGTATTGGGTCGGTCTTATTAGGTATTTTAACTGCCCCAGAAAAGTTTCCTCCAAGTTCTTGTCTCCGGGTATGGAGCCATGATTCAAATGGAAGCATAGACGAGCCTTAAGATTGTTTTCCTTCGTTTCCTCAAAGAATCACAGCAAGTCCCACCTTAGAGACGGGGTTGGAGACTAGGCAGGGAAATGGGGCGGGATGGGGACGGGTTTTACCTTTCCGATACCCAAATACAAATTCTAGTTAAATAATGCTTCTCTCCAGAACCTAAACATGGATAAATAATTGAACCCAAATTTGTTCTAAACCAACATCAGAATCCATTTTTTAAAGTTGAAATGATTTATTTTTCCAAACCCTAATAAGTCTCAAACTCCAATAAATATTAATATACATTAGAAATAATAAATTATAACAACCCTGGAAATTTTCAAATACACATTTATTAACTAAACAATTAATATTTTACATTAACAAAATCAAATGGGTATCGGTGTCCTCATTATTCATCTCGTTCCCAATCTATTTAAAATAAGCAAAACTCAAATCTAAACCCAAACTCAATCAATGTGAGTTTTCCCTGTCAAATTTGGGGTACATGTTATGTTTCCATGTATAGTAGAGACATGGTGAGTGGGAGCAAGTGACCTCGTGAACACACGCATTAAATGGTTTTCCTGTTACTAAAACATTTTGTAGTTTGGGCCATTGAATACTTGAGTATTACTCGAGTATTTTTTCGTGGTCGAGGTCGCATTTGGGTCATTGATTGTACTTTAGTACTCTCTGGAATCTTGCACATCGTGGGATTCCCCGCTACGTGTATATGTGTGTATATTGCATTTGGGCCATTGATTGTAATTTAGTACCTCTTGAATTTGGCAGATCCTGAATTCCTTATTATATGTGTGCATGTGTGTATATATTGCATTCGGGTCAGACCACTGATTATACTTTAGTACTTTCTTGAATTTTTTATTTTATGGGCTCTCCATATATATATATATATATATATATATATATATATATATATATATATATATATATATATATATGTGTGTGTGTGTGTGTGTGTGTGTGTGTGTGTGTGTGTGTGTGTGATTAAATGCACCTTAAGGTGTGTGTTTTTAAAACACACCTTCATAAAAAGAAGTGGGTATACGTTAACTAAACTATATATATATATATATATATATATATATATATATATATATATATATATATATATATATATATATATATATATATATATATATATATATATATATATATATATATATATATATATATATATGGGTGTGTGGGGGGGGGGGGGGGGGGGGGGGGGGGGGGGCGCGCGCGTGTGTGTTTTTCCCATTCATTTCTCATCTCAATATATCTTGCATTCATCTCAGTTTCTCTCTTAAATCCTTTAAAAATCAAGTCTTATCCAAATCCCAACTTACCATTTCTCCATATCCACACTTCAAATTCATCATTTTCATCTCTGTGTACTATAAAGAAGGGCATTTGGCTTGATTTATGTGTTAGGTTTAGTGAAAATATGGTAATTATAGATTCTCTGTTCATATTTTGCTCACCACTCATCATGTCACAACAAAATTAATTAGAAGTTGCAAAGAAGAAACTTTTTGAGTGTGTTTCTAAGCGGCCAAGGGGTGAAAGTTCAAGAGCCCATCAGATAAATGATATGGTGTATGTCTTTCACAAGGTTCGTGAGGTAATTCTAGAAAAAGAACAGGTTTTCTATAGACATAATTTCTTCAAAAACCCATACAATAGAAACAACTCCATTACTAAAGTTGCAGTAGAATAAGAAGGTTTGACATTCTTTAACTTCTTTGAAAGGGATAACTTAGCTACTTTTTTTGGTAGCGTTGTTCATGGTACATTTCGTGAGAAAACTAAACTGAACCAAACCAAATCATAGTAAAAATTCACTCAAACTGGACCGTTTCAGTTTATTAAGAACCGAACTAAAATCATTGGTTTGGTATACTATATCGAAATTTCGAACCATACCAATCTGCTTGGCTATTCAATTGGTTGTGGAACAATTGGTTCATCTGAAATTACTTCAGGTTGGGAAATAGGGTAAACAATGTATATAACAACCTTTCCATTACTTTTGGCCCAGTTCAAAGCTTCTAAAGCACTAAAGTCATCTTCTAGTTTCTTCAATGTTCCAGCAAAGTCGTACCAAATTTCAAGACACCCTGGATAGTTTAACTCCTTAACAACTCCCAACATCTCAAAGTACCCCCATTTATCACCATCAAACCTACCTCTTGCCACTTCCCCTTCTATGTAGTTATCACCAACAAAAAATCCCCCATGATGAATTTCAACATAAAAAATATCTGAATCCATTTTTCCTAATAATGACACAAAAACCCTAAATCAACAAAAGAACCACATGCAATGAATCGTTAAGTTAGACAGAACATAACATACCTGAGTGTCTTGATTTCGTCAGCTACAATTACGCCTTCGTCTTCTCCAAGTACCTTCGGCAAGTAGCTTCAATGACATGCTTCTCGTCTTCGCCTCTAACATTTCTGCATACTGATTTAGGATTAGGGTTTAACAAATGCAATTTGTTCCTCTAATTGTAAGATTCTGCCTTTAAGTGAGATAACAGACAAGTCAGCAAAGTTAAGTGACACCTAAGCACCGTTTGTGCCACATCACGTTTTTTGGAACAGAATTTGTGGACAAGGGCAACGCTGAAGGCGTTAGTCAACTTAAAGGA
The DNA here is from genome assembly GCF_029867415.1 of Vicia villosa. NCBI lineage: Eukaryota > Viridiplantae > Streptophyta > Magnoliopsida > Fabales > Fabaceae > Vicia > Vicia villosa. The sequence goes on from NC_081185.1 coordinate 134,891,813, forward strand.
TTTAGTTGTAGCAAAACCAACATAAGGGACCAAAGTGTTACAATTAAATAACTTAAAGGACCACGGGGGTGATTTTGCCTAATAAAAATGTTTAATGGTCAAAACTTTTTAAAAGATGCATAGTCAAGTAAAATTACACGAATAGTTTATTTAGAGTTAAACTCAACCATATATTTCAATTAGCACAAATATTAGAAAAATGATTTTGATCTCATGTTTTTAAATATATAAAAGTGTACAAGAATTAAGGACATATTCTAACTTATGGCCCAATATGCATCTGAAAAACCTTATTATGTCAAAGTTAATTGAAGTTAATGAAAGACAAATGACAATAAAACTAAATTAAAAAACATACAGTTAATGAGAAATCAAAATGAATAACAATGAGTAGTGTGATCAGGTTTTGAACGAGAGACAAGTCTTCTCATACAGGAACCTAAATTTTTGTGAGTAAGTCTCTTTTGTAATTTATTTGTATTAGGTACATTCCACTAGTGTCTCTGAGAACCTAAATTTCTAGGAAGTAATGTAAACTCGTCGAGTCTTTCAATGAGAAGGAAATATTGAGTCGTGTTATGAACTTTTTCAAAAATTTGTTGTTACTCCCTGTCGCTATTATGTCATCAACATAGATAAGAAGGAATGAAGTTTGTTCCTTACCTCATAGTCTACATATGTGATTAGGTCTAGCAGAGTCAATGTAACCCTTAGGTTGGTTCATAAACACGGTTTCCTTAAGATGATCATTCAAGAAAGTATTATTATGTCCAATTGTATTACTTCCCAATTTAAATGCACTCCAATTGTTAATATAACTCTAATTGTGCTAGATTTTACTACTTGGCTAAAATTTTCATCAAAGAACAAACTTGTAGTTTGTTGTAAACCCCTAGCTACCAGTTTTATCTTTCTTCTTTCAATTGAGCCATATGCCTTGTACTTGGTCTCAAAAATCCATTTTGAGTCTATGATGTTCTCTTGACCCTGATATGATACCAGCTTCCATGTTTGATTGGACATGAAAGTTTTGAGTTCTTTGTTCATTGCTTTCTTCCACATTGGCCTTTATATTTCTTCGTTCACACTTTTTGGTTCTCTTTCATCTGGGTTAGTTTTTGTCAATTCTACATTGATCTCATGTCTTTAAATATAAAAATATACTTTCTCCGTTTTTTATTATAAATCGTTTTGAAAAAAAAATTGTATTTAAATATAAGTCGTTTTACAATTCAATGAATAATTAATGATATTTTTCCTATATATCTTTAAATATTTATTATTCTCTCTTTTCAATTATGTAAATTTATCTTTCACATGTCATTAATAAAGAATAATTTTATAAACACCTTCATAATTTCTCATTTTTTATACAATAATTATTTTTTTAATATGTATGAAAAATTCAAAACGACTTATAATAATAATAATAAAAAAAACATAGCTAATATATAGATAATTGTACAAGAATTCATGCACCTTAATTACAATGAATGAACCACAATAAAGCTAAATAGAAAAAATATGGAGTACAACTAATGAGGAATCAAAATGAATGGTAAAAGAGTGGCATGATTTATTTATTTTTTGGAAAGTCAAAAGATAAAAATATTGCTGCTAGGCATAAGAGATGTCAGAAGTTACAACAACCTTATTACAGCAAAGTGGGAACACACCCGTACAGGAACATCCAGTACCATACTACACCAATTATGTAGATAATCCCAGACTCCTATTCACCACTCAAACTAGGAGAAAAAGAACAAAACTTATACCTCATACAAAAAGAATGAAACCTCCTTAACTTTATTATACCTACCTGTAATACGGTGAACTGACTTTTTATTAATCGGAATGTCGCGGTAAGCAAGAGTCGCCACCGACTTTTATTTTATCCAAACAATATTCGGAAAGGCAAAAAGAAACAGAAAAAAACCTTTAAAGAAAATCTAAGTTCGGGGGGTAATTTATGCAAAGGGAAGGTGTAAGGCACCCTTTGCATCCATGGTTTTCCATGGGCTCTTAATTGCTTTGCTTGCTCGTTTGTTTAGAAAATGTAGATGAAAGTGGAAAAATGGACTTTAGCTCGTAAATGAGCGTAGCCAGCTTTTGAAGAATTTAGAGAAAGAATATAGAAAATAGAGCATGGCAAGGCAATTAGGGGCAATTACCTTAAACTCAGATGATAGGTCTCTTTTTAGCCTTTCAGAATGAAAGGGTCTATCCTTGCCATAAGAGGGCAGGAAGCCTTTCGTTTGGAGGTTGAAGGGTCGTCGAAGCATCCTTTGCCATAAGAATGTCCCATGCCATAGAAGGGCAGGTAGTCTAAGGCAAGGATCAGAATAAGCCTTATTAGTAGGCAGCCAGAAGATACCTCAGCCTTTTTCCGTAGGCAACTTCCGAGGGTCGAGATCATTTGTATATCGAAGGCAGCATCATTTAGGGTCGTGACCTTTTTATCGAGGCAACATGGCTGAGGTATCCTCGTATTCGAGGGACTTGGCTTATTCTGCAAAAAAAACACAAGGCAACAGGCAACAAGGCAACAGAGAGGTTACCCAAAAGCGTGCGTGTGTGCACCAATCACGTGATTATATTCAATTATATTATCTTGTAAATTAGCGATTCTAAATTCAATTCATGGTTGCCACTCCCTATTTTACTAACCACGCAGATAATATAAGGCAAGAAACAGTAATATGGGGGAGGGAAATTGTAACCAGCGGATCCCTTAATAGGGTTTGACACAAGTAATAATAATAAAAGGCATAAAATAAAATGAGGTTTAGGGTTACCAATGACGTAGCTTTGGCAATTGATAAACCTGAAAAGGAGGAAGAACAAGAAGGCAAAGTGCAGTGAGTGCATTATCGGTTCGAAAGCGAACACAGTCAATCCCTAAAAATAAGGATATAATGTATTTAAAAATAAAATAAACAAAAGTACTTAGCTTGATTTGATCTGATATGGTTAGCGGGAAGCCTTGGGGTTAACCCTGAAAAGGCAAAGGCAGAAAAAAGATGAAGGCGGGGAAAACCCTAGATTTAAAGGAAACCAAATGGACTTTAAGAAAAAGAGTAAATAAGGTACTTAGCTTCGAGTCTTGATCGGGCGCATTGTCGGAGTGAACCATATTGGTAACCCTGAAAAGACACAGAAAACAGAAGTATTTAGTGTAGGGTGTGATCTTCGTAAACCCTGATTAGGGCACAAGTTAACCATGATTAACAGAATAAAGAGGCGAATTCATTGTTGGTTTTCAACCCAATCAATTAACTCGGCAGAAAATGAAATCTCGATTAAACAGCCTAACCCTAATTATATAACTTAATTAATTAATTAATAAAAATATTTGTAATTAATTAAACAATTTAAATAATTTAAATCAAATTAATCATTTGAATCAAATAAGAATTATTTTTTTATTTTTATGTTTTTGTAAAAGAAGAGAGTTAATAACAATTTTTATTAAAAGGAAATTTTGAAAATAAAAGGTATAAACAATGTATAAATAAATAAACCAAAATAAGTTATAAAATAAATAAAAATTGGAAAAAGGAACTTAGCTGAATATTCCGGTGTGGTTGCAGCCTGGGAGTCCCATGGTGGAGCTTCAAGTTCCTGGGCGTGGGCTCTCACGCTGGCTTCATCTGATGGCCTCAAATTGAGGGTGCGCTGTGAACCTTCACTAGCAGAGTGTACCAGATTCGCTGGAAACAAATATCAAACAAATATCTAAAAAGAATGAGTCGCTCTCAGGACTCGAACCCAGGTACATGGACTCACGCCAATACCTTGCCACTGAGCCACTTACCACATGATGTCCATTGAATCAAACATGAACAATTAGTTAAAAACAAATAATTTCAAAAAGAGGAAACGCGCGCGAGGAGCCTTCTTCTTCCTCGTGAATTTTCAGCAAAGGCAACACTTTTGCCCACAGAGTTTACGCGTTGCCATAGCCTGCGACTTGCAACAATCAAGAAAACGCTACATAAATCAAATTAAAAGCCATGGATCGATCCAGAATTACTTCCTGAGCGTAATGGTGCAAATCTCATGGTCCAATTAATCCTGTATACACAAACCCTAAATCGGAGGTCACTAACCCTAGCCATGGTGATTCTTTCAAACAAGCATTAAAACCGAATTAGACCTCCAGAAACATCATAAGCATCAATTTAAACACAAATATGCAATCAAATTAAATTTATAATGCATGAATTCGTGAAATTGAATCTAAGAAGTGTATGAACAAACCGCAGGCGTATGAGCGAGATTCCAGATGCCCTGTGACTTGGAGATGATTGGGAAAGCTTCCTAGGATTGCTATGAAGCTTGCTTGACTCTCAGAACTCCTTGAATTGGCTTCAATCGTGTAAACCGAATTTCAATTTTCTTGATTTTTTGAAACTTTTGTGAAGAGTTTGGAGGCAACCAATCCTTGTAATTTTTCGTCCCCAGGGTTTGATGTTTGTTCTGCTTATATATCTGAATCCATTAGGTCAACAAACTTGAGAAAAATCCTTGTGAATCAATCTTTTGAAAATTTGATTGGATCTTGAATGAAATATTTCTAATTAGGGCCAAACTCAATATTTTTCCACCATTTAACCCTTGCACGAATTTTGTAGTAATTAGTGAATATTTTGATGATTAATGATGATTGAAATTGGGAGGAAAATCAAATCTTTGATTATTTTTTCATATTTTATGCAATTAATTCATGGTTTAAATGAATTAAAATCATAAATAATTGATAAAAATTATGAAAAATAAATGGTCTTTGTTTTTATCACGTGGATGGGCCTATAATAAGGGTAGAACAAAAAAGTGCGAGCCCATTTAGAAATGTTTTGAGTTTTAGGCTTTTGTATAAGAGAGTATATCTAGGAGCTTTGTGTTTTGATTTGAACTTGAATAGGAGAAGATGTATGGGCAAATTTTGGGGTATGACACTACCCCATTACAAATAAAAATCAGTACCAGGCCCTGCAGAACTGAATTCTATCCGCGAAAGATTGATACGGCTATGCTGACAAGAAGCTGCTCGCCATACAGCCCATAGTGAGGCACTACATCATAGTGTACAGAAAGATAAACCAGACCTCCTCTACATGTGTTATTAACATTAATGACGTAGACGTAAACTTCTCGCTGCTGATTAACGATAATTCGCGCTTAAAATCATAATCTGAGTAACACTTCAACAAAACATCTTACTGAACCACCCTGCATAAGACCCAATGCATCACACATTCCTCCAAGTCCCCAATCAGCTAACCACATTTAGAAGCCGACACACCATAATCCGCTCCAAAACAGGGCAACCAAACCAACACATTAATAGAAAAATTAATAATAAGACAAACATAAAATCTTCGTGCGCGATTCCGATATCCATAGCATATGTACCCACCTGCAACGTAATTTCTACGCACTCCTCCAGCCCAAACATTCTTTTGAATTCGAAATCCGTTGATTTACTGCGTAGCTAAAACCTCTGACCTTCGACTTTATCCAGCTCCAAGACAGTATCTGAATTGCTTCCACACCATTTCTATTGCCTTGCTCCGAGGTTTTGAAAACCTTATCATTCCTCTGTTTCCAAATTATCCATATGCATGCAAATCAAATGACCATGAATCTTTCTTTATTGACTCTGCCTCCACAACTCATCCCTGCAAACTGCATAAAATTCTACACAGCGGAATTGTGAGAAACATACCAAAATCCTAGCCATTGATACACCTCACTCCATACAACTATCGTTGTCGGACACTCGAAAAAAATGTGCGCAACGTTTTCCTCACACAAGCAGCCATACGGATATAATACTTGAGATTGTGCTAAGATTCCCCTTTTAACTAAATTCTCTCTACTTGGAATTTTGTTTTGCCATATTCTCCAACTCAGCACCGACACTTTATGCGGAACAAGTTTGTTCCAAACATCCGTCATTTCCCTGTTTACTACTATTTGAGTCATTATCCTTTCCATGATCACAAAATAAGCTTTTTTAACTGAGTATCCATTCTTGTACCACCTCCACTTATCTTTAATACCATCCCTCAAAGAAATGCTACAAACCTTATTTCGAATTTCTTCCTCATACCTAACGTTTTCCCCTTCTAACAAACTCTCCCAACTCCCATTCCAAACTGATCCACGGCTTTCGCTCTTAATCGCCTCACTAACCAAAATGTACTTCTCCGTAGATAACTTATATAAATCATGGTATGCATTCTTAAGACTCTTCCCTTCCATCCACGGATCCTTCCAAAATGCAGTTTTCGTTCCGTCCCCAATTTCTATAGACAAATTATTATCAAACCAATGTTTCCTAAAGCTACCATCCTCCTTGTCTAGCATCTGCAGGTCTCTCCACCATAATGAGCTAAATTTATCCACCTTTTTACCCCAAACTCACTCTCACCGTACTTACTCTTCAAGATTCTAGCCCACAACATGTCTTTCTCCGTATATAACCTCCACTTCCACTTTCCTAATAGCGCTAAATTAAATGCCTTTATATTTTTAATCCCCAAACCTCCTTCCTCCTTCTTCCGACAAATTTTATCCCATTAAACCATGATTTAATATTGAATGAGAGATTACAGGTCCTTCTTTTTTTTTAGATCAAATGAATGTCGACATATTCTAACTTCCAACATGGATAATAATAATAATAATAAAAAAGTTAATTAATAATAATTATTATTATTATTATCATATTATTATTATATAAGTCAACTATCATATAAAATTATATTAATACATGTCATAGTTTTAAAAAGAATAATAATAATAGCTATCATATTTTATATTACACCACTGGAAATATAAATTAAGATTTTAAGTCAAATTAACCTAGTTAAATTAGAATGAATTGTTGGAACAAAATTGTTACTGCATAGCACAGGTCTTTAAAAAATAGAATAGAAACTGGAATTACCTATTTTAACATGTTTTTTACCCAAACACCACCATGGTTACATATTGATTCGTGACATATCGCATGAAGTACTCTGATTTTTGCTTCTATTCACATAATTTCTCCCAGTATATATTTAGTCAAAACTTACCAACGTTGAATATTCATTTCTTCTGCTTTCTTTCATTTCATTTCAACCTTGAATCGTTAGAACAATGCTTCAACTTGAAGTGCTTCTTCTCTATCTCTTACCCGTTCTCTTGTTAATCCTTCCCATAATACTCTTCTTCTTATCAAAACCAAACAAGAAAGAAAAACCACTTTCTTCATCTTCAAGCAACAACAACATCACAATCCCAAAATCATACCCACTTATCGGCTCTTACTTATCTTACAAAAACAACTTACACCGCCGCATCCAATGGCTCTCCGACATCGTCCAAATCTCCCCCTCCGCCACTTTCCAACTCGACGGCGCCTTAGGTAAACGCCAAATCATCACCGGAAACCCATCCACAGTCCAACACATTCTCAAAAACCAATTTTCCAATTACCAAAAAGGCACATCCTTCACAAACACCCTCTCCGATTTCTTAGGAACCGGAATCTTCAACACCGACGGCCAAAACTGGAAGTTCCAAAGACAAGTCGCAAGTCACGAATTCAACACCAAATCAATCCGTAACTTCGTAGAACACATAGTCGACACTGAACTCACCAACCGATTGATCCCGATCCTCAACTCATCGTCCCAAACAAACCAAATCCTCGACTTCCAAGACATTCTCCAACGTTTCACTTTCGACAACATCTGCAAAATCGCGTTTGGTTTTGATCCCGAGTATCTAACTCCGTCAGCGTCAACTAACCAAACAAAATTCGCTCTAGCATATGAAGATGCAATGGAAATAAGCTGCAAACGTTTTCGTTTACCGTTACCAATCATATGGAAAATCAAAAAATACTTCAACATAGGTTCCGAGAAGCGTCTCAAGGAAGCAGTTACAGAAGTACGAGAATTCGCGAAAAATATAGTACGAGAAAAAAAACGTGAGTTAGAAGAAACATCATTGCTTCAAACAGAAGACATGTTATCGCGTTTTTTAAGTTCAGGCCATTCAGAAGAAGAGTTTGTTACAGATATGGTGATAAGTTTTATATTAGCAGGGAAAGATACAACTTCAGCTGCATTAACATGGTTTTTCTGGCTATTATGGAAGAATCCACGTGTTGAGGAAGAGATAGTGAAGGAAGTGAGTAAAAAATCCGAGTCGTTGGTTTATGATGAAGTGAAGGAAATGGTTTATACGCATGCGGCGTTGAGTGAGAGTATGAGATTGTATCCGCCTGTGCCGACGGATAGTAAGGAAGCTGTGAAAGACGATGTTTTACCGGATGGAAGGTTTGTGAAGAAAGGGATGATAGTGACTTATCATGTGTATGCGATGGGGAGGATGAAGAGTTTGTGGGGGGATGATTGGGCTGAGTTTAGGCCGGAGAGGTGGTTGGAGAGAGATGAGGTGAATGGGAAATGGATTTTTGTGGGGAGAGATTTGTATTCTTATCCGGTTTTTCAGGCTGGGCCTAGGGTTTGTTTGGGAAAAGAAATGGCTTTTATGCAAATGAAGAGGATTGTTGCTGGGATTGTTGGGAAGTTTAAGGTGGTGCCTGTGGGGAAAATGGATGAACATCCTGGTTTCATTTCTTTTTTGACTTCGCAGATGGAAGGTGGGTTTCATGTCACCATTCAGAAGAAGGTTCCTTGACTGATTCAAGGTTGGTAGCATCATTCACGTTAATTATTAATAGTAATTGATAGAAGAATAAAGCAAATAAAGTTGACTTGTTTGTTTGCTTTAATGTTTAGATTATTCTACAATCTAGAGGCTTGAATTTTAGGATTGAATATGTATACAGTACGTATGATATAGCACATTTGGTTTTGTTTGTTTGTCGGCTGTCGTTGTTGGATGTTGCTTGAGGGATGGTGTCATGTTTTATTTATGGTAAGTACTTGGAGTTTGATAAACACTTTGATAGAAGTTTCATTGAATTTGTATTCATCATTCATTTATTTATTACTGTTTAATTTTCTGAATATTAATTTATTTTTAATGTATTTATATTTGAAATAAATTTAAGAGTATTGAAATTTAATAAAACACTCATATTCTCACCACACCCGACCAATACCATTACACTCCAACATGTATAAACACATAATTTATTTTAATTAAAATACATAATAATTAAATAAATACACAAACAATTCAATTAAATCAATTAATTGAATTTGAAGTGTTACACACCCCGTTTAAGCCCATCCAAAAGTGGGGTAGGACGGACCAACTTAAACGTCCGAGCTCAAAAGTTAAATTAGTCATGTTTGCTAACGAGTTGGCGGGTCGGCCTTAGCCGCGCTCCCGCCCCGTTTTTAAAGTGGATTAGTCAGGACGTGTCAACTTAAGGCACTAAGCCAAAATCCGTAGTCCAATCCGTCAAAAATGATGGGTCTAACGGGTCAGTCCCGCCGTTTTGCCACCCTTAGGGAAAATGAGGGACCGCCTACTCCTTGAAAATGGCTCAGAATATTTCCTACTCTAAATTATTATATTTTTTACTATTTTTTTCTTCTATTATTATTTTAAAAATCATTTAAAAATGTAAATATTTATATTTTAATAATTTTGTTATTATTTTTTAAACATTATAATATTGTATATATAATAAAAACAAACAAACTTTCATGCAAACTTAAGAGTGCCATGCAAAGTTATAGATCCACATGTCAACTTTACGACATACGTACTCCAAACAAACATAACTGTTAATATCCAACAAACAACGAAGGCCACAGGAGTGAAGAAATTCCTTCATCGATCAAACTGCAGAATCAAAGTAAAAAAAGCAAAGCCGAAGACACAAATTATATATCCTTCATTACACCTTGTGGTCATTGGCTTTTGATTTATGGATGACATACAGACAGGTAATAAAACATTTGTTAAGAACAACTCAAATTTCATCGGCATCTATATAAATTTATCCATTTGTTTTTCATAAGTTCCTATAGCAATGTAACGCTATTATATATTGATTTATATTCCTCACACAATCCATTGTTGTTCATTCAGATTATGATGCCAACCCCAGCTTTACACAGATCTTGGTAATCTCATCTATTGGGTTGATATTTTTCATAGCATTGCATTATCACCTCAAAAAGATTAGAGATCAAAAGATCATTCCACGTTTAAGATTATCGCGCGCAGGTCACCCCCCAAAACTCGAAAGATTCTCTCATTACGTAGGTAAACAAAAATACGTATTCTATTCAATTACATACATGGAGGGATCTACTATTGTTTTATTTATCATTTGGAAATTGGAATAAATCTATATGTAATTTTCTTTGATTTGTTACAGCTAGGCAAATGGGGTTCAAGGATAGACGAATCGGTCCTGATCTAAACAGATTGGCTTCTGAATACATAAGTAAATATGAGGGGTTTGAAGATGATATTTATGCCTATTTTGAGAATGAACCAGATGCTGATTCACTTTATGTCAAGTTGGTGGAAGAGTTTGAGAGATGCATTCTTAGTTACTTTGGATTTCATTGGAACCATTGTGACATATTGATAAGTCAGGTATCAGGGATACTTAGTTATTAACAAATACCAGCAATACACTCTCTAAAACTGAGATTTTTTTGGCTTTGCAGGTGTTGAGCTCGGAAATTTCTGAGCCAAAAAAGAAGTTAAAGAACATAGTTATGGCCGCTACTAGGTGTGTATTTCTAACATTCTCTTTGAACACCTAGCATACCGTATTTTAAAATGAGATGAGAGTCATTATTATGTTCCAAAGATTTGGGATTTGGTGCAGTAGTTGTTCACGCAAATCCTGATCTCGACCGCTCAATCTCAAATGAAGCCGGGATCGGTTAAAGCTAATTCTGGTAGCACAATCTAAGTATTTCGATCTCATGTCAATGATCGAAATCGTTTACTACGTAGAATTACTAACGCAGGAAATTCGGTCCATGTTCAAAAGAGTCGTAAATTCAGAGAGCATATTTTTTCTTTGCACAGGGATCAAAGGTTCGAGAGAGTTGCCAAGAGTCTGAAGGTGGCTAGTGTTTTTAATACATTGGTGGAAGAGATGAAAGCGATGGGTATTGCAGTAAACGATGACTCTCAATGTACAGAGGTAATGGCTCCTGTAGCTCACAGTGATAGGAGCCCGGTCCTCCTTCTAATGGGGGGAGGTATGGGAGCTGGCAAGAGCACTGTACTCAAGGATATTCTCAAAGAGTAAGCAATTACAGCAAGAAATTACAGTTTCTGAACAAAAGCTAAACATTACTTTGTTAGTTTAATTCTGTATAAAGTCTGCACATAATGGATTGTTTGAGTATATATTAATCTTTAACTAGTTAAGATTCTCCAAAAGGAAGTTCATAAATGTGTTGTTTTTCTTGTTTCAACTATCATTAGTGCTTATCTAGCTTTATAGTTTTGATGTACAAGACTCATCATGAAATTGTCAAAATAAACAGTATAAGAACCTAATGTTGTTTCTTTATGAATGAAATTTAAGCAGACCTTTCTGGGCAGGAGCTTCAGGAAATGCCGTAGTCATTGAAGCAGATGCCTTCAAAGAATCAGATGTCATCTACAAGGCACTTCGCTCAACAGGCCATCATGACATGATTCGAACGGCCGAACTGGTGAGATAATTGAGACTCTTCTCCACTCTTACCTGCAACTTTATTTCCTGTTTGTAGACTGAATGAGAGTAGATACACATATGTGCTTAATAAGTTGTTTTTATAAAATATCTTGAAGAACTTTAGAATATAGGCTGAAACAATTTAATCACATCATAAGTTATATTCATAAACCTTTTCAAACACATGCACGTGTATATGTACTGTAAGATTTCTTCTGAACAGTCCTAATAATCCAGCAGTCATCATTGCATAACTGTAGCTTGTAAGTTGTAAATGCTTTTCATTATTGCATCATGGAGTCTGGTCCAAACAGGTACACCAATCATCCACAGATGCAGCATCATCCCTCTTGGTAACAGCACTAAATGAGGGTCGTGATGTAATTATGGACGGCACACTCTCCTGGGTTCCATTTGTTGTGCAGACAATAACAATGGCTAGAAATGTTCACCGCCGCCGTTATCGCATGGGAGTTGGCTACAGAGTCAACAAAGACAGAAGCGTAACTGAAAACTATTGGGAACGAATTGAAGATGAAGAACCAGAACAAATTGGAGGAAAAAAGAGAAAACCATATAGGATTGAGCTTGTTGGAGTAGTGTGTGATGCTTACCTTGCTGTTGTTAGAGGCATAAGGTCATCTTTCAATCTTTCCATTTGACAATAACTCACAAATCACAAGGAATGAATTCCTCTTAGATATTAATAACTAGAATTGAATGTCAACAGGAGAGCTATCATGTGTAGAAGAGCTGTGAGAGTAAAATCGCAATTGAAATCCCACAAGAGATTTGCTGATGCATTTATGACATACTGTCAATTAGTAGACAATGCCCGTCTATACTGCACAAATGCATTGGAAGGCCCAGCCAAGGTACAAAATTCCAACATTATGTTTCTTAACATGTGTTCTAAGGGCACAAGTTAGCATCGTTCTAATAGTATTTATCACGGTTTCTTTTTTATTGTATGTTTAACATCTGCTACTGCTGACATTATAACTGATGTAAAGTTGATAGGATGGAAAGATAGAGACAGAACCTTGCTGGTTGATCCAGATGAAATTGACTGTTTGAAGAGGGTTGCAAAGTTAAATGAAGATGCCAACTCCATATATGAACTCTACAAACAACCCAACCCAGCTTGTGAAGCTGGATCCGTATGGAAAGACATTGTATTATCTCCTTCAAGGTTGAACATCCAACAAGAGCTCAAATTTTCAATCCAAGAAATTGAGCGCTTGAAATGAGAACTTCAAGGAGCACATAAAAGTTCCCACCTACGCATCTTTTCAGACAAGGATAATCAGATGAAAACCTTCAAGAGCAGACAAGTAAACCATGTTGAAATTTGTGACATAAGATTTTTTGTATGTTTTATCAATGTTAGCTAGTTACCTGTATAAACAAACAGCGTGTAGTCAGAATTTTGTAGCAAACTGCTCATATGCAGTCAATGCCTGTAGAGTACATACTGCACAACGGTCAAACTGATCAATCAAACAACCTACTTGGAGAAATTCTTTAATAAGGGAGGGCTCGCATAAAAAAGTGACATGCATCTACAGTAGATATATCTCGTTATTAGAGTATACCAGATTAGAATCAGTAAAAACCGTTGGTTAGTTAGTTACTATTAGAATGTCTGAGACTGTAATTTGCAATTATTCATAGATGCAGAAAGTATAGAGATGTATGAACAGAATATTGAATTAAGCTTCTCTGTTTTTATTGAATGAATTCTATTACAATTACAATAGAGGCTAATAGTATTTATAGGTTGCCTAAAGGATAGGGAGAGACTGACTTTAGCCAGTTTACTGATTGACATGTGCCAGTCAGTTAGTTACATCACAGCTTAGTTAGAGACATTACAACAGATTCAGTTACATGGCTTAACATAATCAGTTAGACGGTAATGCTTCAGTAAGACAGGGTCTAGGCCTGTTAAAGTGGGCTTCTACTAACTTAGATAACTCTAGCCTTTGACATGCCCCCTGCAAGCTTAACTAGAGGTTGCTTCACACACAGTAAGCTTCGATCTGAATTCTTCAGACTGGGAAGGAGAAGGGGCATTGGTCATGACATCTGCGCATTGCCCAAGACCGTGGACAGCCTGGAGCTGCTGCTGTAGAACTGTCTCTCTGACAAAAAACAAAAAAAAAAGATCCAACTCCATGGAGGACAGGATTGTGAGCTAGAGCAATTGTGCTCACATTATTACAATGAATGAGGGGTGTCTTGAACTTGATCCCTAATTCAGAGAAGAGAAATTGTAGCCAGAGAAGTTCTGAGGTAGCTAAGGCTAGACTCCTGTATTTTTGCTCAGTACTTGACCTGGAAATAACATGTTTCTTAGCCCACCATCTAACCAAATTGGAACCTAGGAACACACAGGCCCCAATCAGCATCACAGAAGGCTTGCAGAGTGATAGGATATGCAGGAACTGGTCTGAGGAGTAGACTAAGTTGAATGGTGCCTTTGAGGTAGCATAGGATTCTTTTAACTGCTTGCCAATGTGAATCAACAAGGTGACATACCCTGTTGACAGAGAAGCAAATAGTAGGCCTGGTGATGGTGGCACACTAAAGAGCTCCCACAATGGATCTATATTGAGTAGGACTCGGGAAGGTATCAAAGCCTTCCTTAAAAATCTTAAGGCCAACAATCATTTTGAGGGAAGAGATTTAGCTTCCTGCAGGTTGGTCTTTGCGAGTAAGTCCCTAATGTATTTTCCTTGAGAGAGAAGTAGGCACCCATTTGGTTGAAACATAGCTTCAATACCTAGGAAATAGTCCAGATCTCCTAATTCCTTTAGAATAAAATTGGAACTGAGATTGGTAACTATAGAAGTGATAAGCTGAGTATTGTTAGCGGTGAGGATGAGTGTAGTGTTTTTAGAATAAACAAAAAGAGAGGGGATTTACTGGCATAGCAGCCAAGTTGCAACAGTGTACTTTTAAGTTTGTCAAACCAAGCCCTGGGAGCCTGTTTGGGACCATATAGGGCATTGTGGAGTTTGCATACTCGGGACTTGTTTTGGGACTAGGAGGTTGAGAAAAGCATTATTGACATCCAATTGCTTTAGTTTCCAACCTTGTGAAAGTGCAAGAGTGAGGCTGGTTCTGACAGTGACAGGTTTGATGACTGGTGAGAAAGTTTCAGTGTAGTCATCACCATATCTCCGATGAAAACATTTAGCCACAAATCTGGACTTATACTTATTGATGGACCCACCAGGGTTCTCTTTCACTCTTAAAACCAACTTGCAACCAATAGACTCTGCCATGTGGGAGAAGAACAAGAGACCACGTAACGTTGTTGAGAAAGGCAGTATAATACCCAATAATATTGGGTGTTCATAGCAACTAGCTAAGTGAGATGAAATGGAGCATGTTTTGTGGTTTTACGTTCTGCATGAGCAATTGGGAGTCTAGAATTGACTCTTGGGGAGATGATCACAAAATCCAATAACAGAAAATCAAGAGAATTCATTTGAGAATTCTCTCATCAATCTCTTGAAAATTTAGAGTTCTAACATGGTATCAATAGAAGCACCCTACAGTCCATAGGCCTCTAGTCCTCCCACCCCATTGCAGCGCATTGAATTTTCTTCCCCAACGGGCAAACACT
Source organism: Vicia villosa (assembly GCF_029867415.1). NCBI lineage: Eukaryota > Viridiplantae > Streptophyta > Magnoliopsida > Fabales > Fabaceae > Vicia > Vicia villosa. The sequence continues at coordinate 134,907,115 of NC_081185.1, forward strand.
CAATCTCTTCCATTTCTTAAAAACTTGACTCAGAAAACTATATCATGTGGTGTCAATAGGTTGAACCTATAATCAAAGCTCATAAACTTCACCACTTATTACTAAATCCTCAAATTCCAGTGAAATTTAGTTCACTTGATGACGCAAATCATAACCACATTTCCCCTGCATTCGAAGTTTGGGAACAGTGAGATCAAATACTCCTTGTGTGGTTACAATCAACCATCTCTCGCAATATGCTTTTGTCACGTTATTGGTTGTAAAAGCTCAGGGATGCTTTAGGAAAAATCCATGCATATTTTCAACAACACACAGCGCGAAGCTATTTCAGCTTGGATCGAAACTCCGACACACAGCGTGAAGCTATTTCAGCTTCGATCGAAACTCCGACACACAGCGGCGAAGCTATGTTCAAGTTCTGCTACCCAACACTGTTATAGCACCGCTTTTTAACAAAATTTCATATTAAATAGAGTATTCTGGGACAATAATAATTTGTTTAAAGCCTGTTATGCAATAGCGCTTATAGCACCGCTTTTTAACAAAATTTTATACTAAATAAAGTACTGTGGGACAATAGTAATGTGTTCAAAATCTGTTATGCAATTGCACTTAACAAAAGTTCAAGTAACTACTAAATATATCAGATACATTAAAACTTTTCTTTACGGCTATACCATTTCACCCCACCATAACTTTATGATATTACATAGAAATATAGTAATAACTATGTACTTCATAAAGAGAGAGATTGTGTTGTATTGTATCTTTATTTTCAGGTATCCCTACCTTATGTATGGGCATCATAGATTCTTGGACTTTTCCAATCATTAGATAAGAAAAACCAACTGCCAAAACATCTGCGCTCCCTACTAATTCCAGACCAGTGTCACATATAGTGCCACATGCCACACTGCACCTCAATTTTGCTGTATTGTAACACCTGTTTGTTGTGTTGCTAGCTGGCAGCAGTACCCTGCAAAATAACACCTCATTGTAACAATAATCCTGTCATTATATTAGTAAATGTTTTAATTGAGCACCTTGATTCATCATTTTATCTCAACTCTCCTTATTTATCATATGATTTCTTTCATTGTGTTATTTAAATTATATAGCCTAACTAATCCAAACTTCTGATAAGAAAAAACAGTTTTTTCAAAGGATGACTTGAAACCCACACATACCTGTTTTCTCAGTTTACAAGAAAACTTGATTATGTTTACCATATGGTTCAGATCGTGCAAGATTTTTTTCCAAATAGACGCAAAACTTCCAAAAACATAGACCACAGTAGTGGCAATTTTAAGCATTCAAGTCAAACCAAAATGCTACCGTAGTAACTCAGTAGATCTCCACAACAATTAATGATGAGGCTTACCCCTGCTTCATTAATTTAATTATTTCTGGTCAATTAACTAACAGCTAGCATGCACAACTAAAAAAAAATGCATTCAGTAACACTAACAGCTAGCGTGCACAACTAAAAAAAAAATTCTTATTCGTTTCATTTTCCCAGAACTCTCAACACGATTACCACCAGAGAAAATCATATTAAATAGATCTGTAGTTATTAGTAAATTCCATTCCAAGAAAACAGCGATACAGCAATCCATTGGTACAGCCAAGAAGAATTGAAGATGGATAAATTCAACTAGACATCTGCAATAGTTAGGAAATAACAAATTGGCATCAACAAAATTATAAGTGCAGTTAATCATAATTCCAAAAGAAGTTCCATCCAGCAAAAACAGAACAGCACTAATATCTTTATGTTAATTTATCAAAATCGCGATCCTTTCAAGGAAGGGACTATAACTCCGATCATAAGATCATATCTTAGATTTTTTTTAAACATCTATTTAAGTAAACTCTGAGTCGCATTTAATAATGTAAATAAACAACCGGAAATTTACAATACTGGTTCAGAATAGGCCCTTAACCCATCCGTGTGGAAAATGCCCAACTAGTGGGATATCGCTTATTACAGCATTTTTAAAAGCTTCCCCGTTGATCCATCCGGAGTGTGATCGTCTGTGCATCTTAACCTATTTGGAAATATACAATTTGATAACCTTGCTTCACATCATTCTAACCCTATACTTTGGAAACAACATAAAGAAGAATGGGAGCAATTTTTTGTAAGACATTTTGAGCACCCAAAGATTACCTGTTAAATAATTTCAAAATTGTATATTCCTATAAAATTCAAGTCATGTAAAAGCTTAGGCAAGTCACGGACAAAGGACGTATCAAAGAAACCAGAGAACTCAAATTAGTTGTTATTTAAAAGGTTGAAGTCAATACTATGCAGTGATTAAATTAAAGGCTATTTGAACCAAAATATTTGACCTCTGAATTGCCCAATCTTAAAAATCAGTTTAAAAAAGGGACAAGTAAATGGGGAAGCAGCCAATACTACACAGAAAAACTGAATTTTGAGAGCTTGCCCAAATATTTGCCAAAACATTTGAAGCAGCTTTTCTAACAGGGACTATAACATGGACAGTAAGATCCAATCTGAAAAAATATGAGTATAACCAAACATATTCATATATGCATATAAAATAAGCTAGAGAAGAAAACATGACCTTAAATCATCCTCGGAAAATTTAACAACTCAATATATAAAGGCATAACATAAGTTCTAGTAAAAGGACAACATGGTGTTGCAAAGCTCTAAATATAATGGGATTCATAGATTAGAAATGGTCAGACCAATTGTGATTATGAAAGGTTAATTTCACAACTAAAACCCGTAAAATAACATGACTACAACTCTGACCATTTCAGTTCCTATAAGAAAACAGCCTGGACAAAATGACATAAGTTCTTAAAACCCATAAAATTAAAACACTACTAGCAAACAGTCTAATTACTAAAGCAGCGGGCAAGACAGAGGAATAGAGACGTCAAAGTAGCAAACAAAAACAGGAACAGAAACACAGGGTAACTCACAAACTTCAAATCTGGTCGCCTGACTCAATACACCTCCATCTGTGGAGTGTCAAATTGTGGTGTATCACTAGTTACAGGCTTACAGCATCAATCCATGTCTCAGGTTTCCCTGGCAATCCCATTACAGCATAATCTTCAGAATATATGGGAATGCAAGGTAATGTGGAGAGATCATTCGATCCTGCAAGCAGCGCTATTAATAGTGGCAGCGGCGGTGCTATAGCATAGCAGAATTTGAATTTGAATGCTATAGCATAGTGAAATAGCAGAATTTGAATTTGAATGCTATAGCATAGTGAAATTTGAACAACCGTTAATTTCTGCCATTTCCAATTGAAAAAACGATCTGCAAATAAACACAGTTTTGACAACCATGCTTCACATTACCCTAAGCTCAGAAACAAAGCTTGTATTGCCCACATTATCGCCAAAATATCTCAAGCAGCTTTGCTAAATAGTATAGTTTTTCCTGCTTTTATCTATGTAAAAGACTTTAGAAAACATGCAAAATCTATAGTCTTTTTTAAAGCATGCTCACATGTGCTAACATGCCCTTAATGCTCATCTGTTCAATAATTTCATTGAGACTACATATCAAGCATGTGCCAGTCAACAAAAAAAACATCTAACATGTTCAGATAAACCTCATGCTTCAGATGAATCCCCCCATGAAAACCCTGGCTTAATTAGTTTTAAATTCTCAATGCAGTAAATTAGACAACATCAAAAAATGCTGCAAAAGAGGCACAGATTTAAAATAACACTCCCTTGAATTATTTCATGAAATCCGTCATTGAAACTCCGGTATAGAAGTAAATCCCTTGAATGAAAAGCAACAACGTATGTTCATAAAGTAAGAACACGGCAAGAACCAAAAAGGGATTTTATACCAAAGGTGCATAGATACTAGATCTCAATAAACCAACATTTAGGGATTTTATACCAAAGGTGCATAGATAATAGATGTCAAAAAATTCAATCACAAAACCCAAGGATTATTCCAATGTCACAAAATCAAAAATTAGGGATTTTATACCTAATTGCATAGCTGAGTAATGCAATCACAAACAAGATTCCATAAAATCAATGGGAAAAAACCAGATCTATTCTATTCCATAGTAAAGTAATGCAACCAACGTCAAAAGGAATTTTATGCAAACCCTAAATCAATTCAAAGAAATGAACAAGATCCGAAGAAAATCACCAATTAAAACACAATTTCATGCCATTTGTGCAATAGTAACACAAGATTTAGAGAATCATTCCAATACTACATAAAATGCGATCTAGATCTGAAATCAGTCCATTACAAAAACCAGATCCATTCAATTTGTAAAACCATTCAACCAAGAATTAAAGATTTAGCATCAACGATACAAAGAAAAAATGAAATAGACAAGATCTGCAAAAATTGACTTTGAAACTCTAAAACCCTTCTAGCTTTCATTTATGTTTAGCTCAATAATAGTCGAAAATTACATAGCTAGAAAAAACTGTGTACCAGACAATGAAAATAAAAGTTTAATAAATTCAGAATTTTTTGACAACATCTGTGCCTAAACCGGATACCAAAGAAAAATTTACAGCTAACGCTACAAACACTAGCTTCACTAATTACCCTCACAACATTCACTTCCTCCCTCCTCTCTTAGCCGCTGCCTTCTTCACCGGAGTCTTTGCCTTTGCCGCTGCTTTCACCGGAGCCTTCTTCACTGGTGCAGCCTTCTTCGCCGCAGGCTTAGGTGCAGCAGCTCTCCCAGGAGTAGTCCTCGTTGAAGTCCTTGCAGCCTTAGCAGCAGGCTTGGCAGCCGGCTTAGCCTTAGCAGCTGGCTTAGCCTTGGCAGCCGGCTTCGCTTTAGCAGCAGGTTTGGGCTTAGCAGCTGGCTTCGCCTTGGCAGCGGGTTTAGCTTTGGCAACTGGCTTAGCCTTAGCTGCGGGCTTGGCTTTTGCAGCTGGCTTGGGTTTGACAGCTGGCTTGGCTTTGGCAGCTGGCTTGGCTTTTGCGGCAGGCTTGGCTTTGGCAGCTGGCTTGGCTTTTGCGGCGGGCTTAGCCTTTGACTTGGCAGCTGGCTTAGCCTTGGGCTTGGCTTTGGGTTTTGCAGCAGCAGGCTTCTTGGCGGGCTTTGGAGTAGAGGATTTCGCTGGTAGTTTGTAAGATGCTTTCACCTTCACGAGCTTGTCAGAAGCAACAAGCTTCCTGAGCTGAACCAACAAAATCTTCTTGAAGCTCGAAGGAAGCTGCTTGTACTTCTCTTCGATGAACTTCGCAATCGCGTACTGGCTCGAACCGTTCCTCTCCTTCAAAGCAACAATCGCTTCCTTCACCATCTGAGTCATTCAATTTCAAAGAAAAATCAGAACATAATCACAAAATGGGAATAACGATAATGAATTACATTGAGCAGAAATGAGTAAGGATAAGTACCTCTTCATAGGTTGGGTGAGTTTTGGGTTTGGCCGGAGCTTTCTTGGCCTTGGGCTCTTTGGGAGCCTTCTTGGGCTTAGCAGTGGGCTCTTCAGCTTCATTGACAACTGGTGGGAGTGTGTCGGCGGCGGCCGGCTCCTCCACGATGGGCTGCTCGACTGCGACGGTGGTGGGCTCTTCAGACGCCATTGCTTGAGCTTGAAAATGGGGGAAGTGAGAGAGAAAGAGAGAGAAAGAATGGATATGATAATTGTTTTCTTGAAAACGTTGAAATTTTTGTTGTGAGAATTAACGAAAATTACGTGGTTTATATAATATGTGAATCGAGAACAACATCCAAATGCTGGATTCTGATTGGTCCGTTGCGCTACACAAGGATTGATCCATTATTGAAGTTTAAATGTCAACCCTTGGATGTAACACTATCGACGGTGCGTGTTTCGTTTGGAGGAAGCATAAATGGGAAATTTTAGGAGAATGGATTTTGGAGGTAATAATTTAGGTGTGCTTTTAAGCTCGAATGATTTGATTGTATCTCGTTGGTTTCTTGATGGATTTGAGTGAGGTTTTTTGCAAATGGTAGATTATTTTGTGATCTTTCTAATGAATGTTTAAGCGTTGTAAATGGTTTGGTAGTTTGGGAGAAATTTGGCTTTGAAGCCACATTGGTTTTGATTATGGTTTCTTGTGATGGGATCATGGTTTTTGGATAATTTAGAGGAATGATTTGAACTTGGATTAGATTTTAAGAATTGTATGTGATAATAGGCTAAATGATGAATCCGTTGCATCGAGAATTTTGAAATTCCGATGAGATTTGAGTACTTAACTATTGATTATAAGATCACTAAGGTTGAACAAAAATTATCAATGAACATAGGTTGATATTTGTAATGTATAGAACAATGAATTTTTCTCAAACATTTTTCTGATGAATGATAAAAATTGAAATTCATTTGCACATATAGAGTTTTGCTACAGTTTAAAGGTGTGAATGATGATATTTTTTTAACTTTGAATTCTTCAAAACCAATTATAATATTTGTGGTATACTAACGTATTAAGAAGTGTTTTTCTTTGTGTATCATGGCTTTTGAGTTAGGATTATGATTCATTTGCTCATGAAAAAATTAAATAGGTTAGGTTATAGACTTTGTGATTATCTATATTATGTGGTGATAAGCTAAAGTTTGTTAGTTAAATTCATCATTGTCCCTGTTTGAACAACTTGTGAGCTCAAATAACACATATTTCACCTTATTTGAATTCTAACACATAAAACTTTGATTTTTTTTTAGCACAATGCTTTGGTATTTAACCACCAAAATATTAATGATTCATACATCTCCACCAAATTATTAATGAATAATGCTCAATTATCTATTTAAGTTCGTGTTAAAGTGATTTATAGAGGTATTGTCTAATAAATCAATACAATCTTTTTACCCATTTATAAATTTTATTGTTTATTGACAAAAACCCGTGATAATGGCATGATGGATCGTATCATACCCATTTAATTATATAGAATATAATACAGTTTAGAACACTCGTACAAAATGATAGGCTAAAATTAAAGTGAGGAGTTATCTTCCATAATAAGTAGTCAGAACATAAGTCATATGTGTAAATTATGAATGAATTGCTTGAATCATAAATCGTTGACAAATTTGATGCACAGTTGAATCATTCGGATTATTTTATTGAACTTGATTACTTAATCATTGAGTCGGCTGTAGAACATCTGTTTCTTTTTATACATAGTCGCGCTGGCTCCCAAATATGTTACTTTAGGAATCGAACTAAGATTATTTCAAGGGAAAAATATCATGTTACAAACTCGTATGACATCATGTTGATGATCCAATTCGATTTTTAGAACCTTGCATTCATCATTTCAAATTCAAATATTGAGATATATTGTTTATTCTCTTGAATCTTCCATTTTTAGGCAAAGAGGTACTCGTAATCTATAAGTTGACTAAAAGATAAGTTAAGTTTGAATTCAAACTCGAACATTTCTCCCATTTTAACTGTTACACACATTCATATCCTAATTAGTCAAAAATTTAATACTATAAAGTAGGAAAAAGTAATTCAAATCTTTATTTTTATCATTTGAATTGATACTTTATGGTGACATTTGGGGGTGGTTATGAGTTTCTTATTCTCTTTTATTTTAAAACTTATGTTTGAAAAACAAACACATGTTTGAGTGAAAAGGAATTAGTTTTTTTTTACCTATATTAGAAACAATTTTAACTTAAATCTTAAAATCACTTGAGTGGGTTTTAAAATTCTTGTTTTTGCTTTTAAGATTTAGCACTAACATGTCATCACTAGTAGTTAGCGACTACCAATCGTCAACCAACAGTTTGACCATTGACAAATATCACTCACACCACCTCCAATCACCACTCTAGCCACCAATTACCGCTTCAACCACATTTGATCATCACCAAACACCCTTTAACAACCACCAAATCATTATTCGGATCATCTACATCCACCCTCATCAATCACCATTCCGAAAATCACCTAAACCATGATCGGTTATTCTATGACCATCATCATTCATCATTTCATCCACGTTCAATCACAAACTTGGTTATAATTTACCATTACATTTACTATAACGACTATCACTGATCACCACTTTGACAGACGTCTACCGCCTAAACAAACCACCACTTTCATCCATAATTATTAAAAATCGTTACAAAGGGACACGGTGTGAACGTCGAGTTCCTACAGAAGCGTCAATGTTTTTTACCAGTCGACTTCAAGTTCGTGACACTGCGGCTACGGGGTGTTGTTCACTTTGGGTGTAAGAACCCTCGTGACTTTGTCCTTTAGAAAAGGCGTCTCATTGGGTTGAGGTGTATGTGTGTTATATATAAACTATCATTATCCTCCATTCTCAGACAATATGGGACTATTTTAGCCAACCCGAAACACTAGGAAGGCATTTCCTTGAGTCAGGGAAGAAAAGTGAAGCACTTAAATGATAGGAAGGCATTTTAATGTGCATGTTCCCCATTACTTTTGCAATTGATTCAAGGTGTTTCCACTTCCAATCAAAAGTGAACAATGTCCTCATAGGCCAACCACGATTACTAAGACTTCTTTGGCTAATAATTGTCCAGCAAACCTTGGGGACAACTGTTCTGAATCGGTTAAAGACCCAAAAGGTAAAGCATACTCTAATATCAATCCATTCCATATGACCTAACGTACAAAAGCCTTCATACATGTCACACAAGATACACTATTCTGATCTCCACTTTTACTACATTCATCTTGAATATTGAATTGACTAGGACGTTGGAGTGATAATCTTGCAAGTCCACTATGCACAACCGTATTAGATATCAGTACGAGTTCAAAATCATTTACCATCAATACACATCAATTTTGGCTCTGCAACGAAACAAGATTAATTAAAACAATAATTAAACTTTTATAAAATAATAAATAAATATTTTAATATAATATTTCAATATAATATTTCAATCAATAAAATATTATTATGAGCTTAAAGTGCACTAACGATGTAAAATATTTTACACGGTCAGTGCTTCACAACTCTTAAAAAATATATATGTGATTTGAAGAAAAATTCAAACGACTACAAAAGTTAAGGATTATGATTTCACTGACAGACTGTCGGTGTATTTTCATTAAATTCTATTATTATTGTAAGTTTTAACAAAGGTAATGTAATTCACGAGTTAGAAAAAAAAGGTAATGTTATCCAGATATTTCTAGATAATTCTCTCAATAAGTAGAGAAACGGTAATATTATCAGAGAAAAATGTTCCTAGATTGACAGTGTAAAATAATTTTACACTGTCAACCAATTACAATCTTGTATCAGAATAAATCACACTTTAAATTTAAAAGTTCTTTTAATGACAAAGCACTTTTTTTGTTTTTTATTGGATGACAGTCGGTGCATATAAATTAAACTCATATTATCATTAGATAGTTGTTTAAAAAAATATGGTGTCAAAATTGTCATTTTAAATTTTTTTATAGTTTTTTTTATTATTATTTTGTGAACTCATGGTAAAACGAAATAAAATGAGATTTGACTTTTAAAAAAAACATTGAATTTAAAACTAAAATCCAAAACAAATTTAAATTGAATAACATAAATTATAAACGAGATCCAGCAAGGCGCCTAAATCATTTATGTTAGATTTCTTTTTAAAAACATTAATTATAAGTTTATTTTAGTTTTTTTCGGGTATTAATTATTAATAAGTCAAATATAAATATAGACAAAAATGTAGAAATTCAATGTATGTTCAAAAGTCAGATAAAGATAATATCAAATTCAAATCTTAAACTTTCGGTAAAAAAAATAATAATAATTTTAGAGTTTATGATATCGTGTATCCAAGTCAGCTTTAAATAATAGAAGAGTTTATTCAGTAAAAATATTTAAATGGATAAAAATATAAAGCAATAAAAACTAAAAGATTTGGTCACTCTTTTTTAACATTAAAGTTACAATTACCTTTTTTATTGGTTAATTCAAGTGCTATTATATTAATTGTATAGATTAATTTTTTAAATTAACTTTAATTTATTTATGAAATTAACATTTTTTTAAAAATATTTTTTTATATGTGCTGACTAAAATCAAAATCTCAATCAAATAATTAAGAAATTTAAAGATATAACACTTCGGTCGTATTATACTGATAACTTTTTTAATAACTTCTTAAATATTGAATAACTTATTAATCATTAGTTGGTTTAGTGGTGATTGATGTTGGACTTGGTAGGAAGAATCACGATTTGATCCTCGCAACTGCGATCGAGAGGGAGTTTGACACACTTGATGTCAGAACTGACCTTTCGAACGGGACTATACCGGTGGTATAAGCCAAAAAAATTAAATATTGAATAACTTACTATTAAATAATTTAGAATTAGAATTAACTCATAGTTATTTAATTTTTTAATTAAAATATAAAATAATTAAATTGGAAAGACTATTTTATTAAATTAGAGGAAATCACTAGAAAAAAAACTCTTTTTCAAGCAATTTAACATTGATCAACTTTGACTGGGGGTGGCAAAAAGACATGTCGGTCATGTTTAGGCCTGCCCCGCAAAAGTCTTTTAAATATAGGACATGACAGAGCGAGCATAGTTAAGTGAGCGGACCTAAAATTTCTACCCGCCCTGCAAAAAAATGAGGGTAGGACGGAGAATACGCGCGGGCTTTGCACATTTTAGGCCTAAAAATGTAAAATTTTATGTAAATGCTCGTGCCCGCAAAAATACGGGGTGGAGCAGGGCAGACATATTAGAGATTGCGAGCCTAAAATCTTGTCTCGCCTCACAGAAAATTGGAGGCAAAACGAGCATGCTCAAAGGGACATACATGAGTGAATATTCAGTTAATGCTAAAGCTCATTTACCAATTCGACTATGTAAGATAGGTTTGGTCGTTTGGACAACATATATTTAATAACATCAAAGGGAGAATAGACAGAAACGTCAACTGGTTTTATATAATGCTTGAGTTTACTACAAGAAAAGTACAAACATAAACATAATTTCTCTATAGCATTATACCTAGTTTTGACATCATTTAATACTCGACTAAGATAGTAAATGGCTTTTTCAACGTCATTCTCATCATCCTGGGCTAACATACTACCCAGTGTCGACTCCAGTGAAGGTATGAAGAAAATACAAGAAATGGGGGGTTTGAATTGGGTTTTTCACTTTTGGTAAATTCTCGCTTCTTAACATGATTGTGTTAAGTGATGCTTTCTAGAAGGATTACAAAAGCATAACAGTAAAGCATAAGAGTAAAGAACACACAATAAATCCTAGTTCACTTGAGAAACCCTCAAGCTAATCCAGTCCATTCTTTCGAGGTGATTTCGCCTTGAACCCAAGGTCTTAATCCACTATAACCAAACTGATTACAATCGCACGGGCAACCTCTGATGACCAACCTTGCACATGAACCCCTGTGACTAACTACAATGCACGGGACACAGCCGGTGACTAACAACCTTGCACAAGCATCCTTGTGACTAACACCTGCACAAGCAACCGCTTGTGACTAACCAACAATGACATGTTCAGTGATCTGATCCACAAATATAACATTCATTGACCCCTTTAGACTTCTGACCTTCACTCGGTCTTCTAAGAGGATTTCTCACAATGACCGCAGCCACTGTCTTCTCAAGCTTCTGACCTTCACTCGGTCTCTCAAGGAACACGCAACATTCAGTTGATTAACTTTGTGTCGATCTCTCAGACAAACACGACCACTCAGATGCATTAAGCACTGACACTAAGTGATTATCAACCTAATCCATCTCTGCAATTAAGTTAATAGAAAATCATCCTAGATAAGCATTAGAGCCCTACATCTCTATAGCAACTCAAACACATAGTAACAAAGCAACAATCTAAGACAATAATCCATAAAAATATGAAAGCAAGCTTTATATAACATAATAGTCAACAAATATACATGAGATCAAAGTATATACATAACAAAACTCACAAAAGAAACTACAAAGAGAAGAAATGGAGAAAAACCCAAAAATCTCCCGGTTTGTCGGCTCCGATTGATGAAGGATTCAACCCCGGATCATCCATTTGACAGCTCCAATGTGTTTTCTAGCATCATTCCACTCAAAAAATGCTATTGGATGGATTGGAGCTCTAAAATATCCAACCATCCTTGAAAAAATGATTTCCAACAGCTTTATTGCGTTTTCTGCCGACACTGATTCGCCCGGCGATTAAAATGGTTCGCCGGGCGAGTGACACCAGTAGCAGAAAAATTCTGCACTGTTTCGGCCATAACTTGAGAACCGTAACTCCGATTTGCGCCCGGTTCGAAGCGTTGGAAAGCTTATTCCATGCTCTATCCAATAATGAATGAATATCAACTAAATTGATGATTTCTTTTTATTTTATTTTGAGATTTATTCGACGATTAGTTGGTTCCGTCGCTCAAAATTGCGCGTTTTTAAGTCGTGTCTTTGGCACTTTATTGCTCGTGCTCCAAAAGCGACTCGATATCTACAAAATGAATAGAAAACTATCAAATGACATATAAATGAATAAAAACTCAATTAAATCCTATTTATACATATTTATACAAAAAGCGGGGATTTAATCAGAGAATATAATACAAAAGAATTGATAAGTGCCACAAAACAATAGTAAAAATAACGAATTTCTGGCACTCAACACTCTCCCCAACTTTATACTTGTTTGTCCTCAAACAAGAAACAAACAACTCAAAGAAACGAAAGCGATCAACCAAAGAATCACAAATCGACAAGTTTTGAAAAAGAGAAACAAATGTATGACTCAAATGAAAAATGGTACACACAAAGTAAACACTTACCACTAAACTACGACGATAACATAAACATGAAACAAACGCAAAGTACAAATAATATACCAAACATTCTAAAACAATACTAGTTCAAAAATAAATCACACCTAGCAAAATGAAATCATCGGTAGATGACAAACACACAAAATAAGGTAATTTCACTCATCCACAATCTTGCAAACTAAAGACTAAATTATGCAGTCATCCAAAAATTATGTTGAAAACACAAATGCAAGAATCACATGGACTTTTCAAGGTTGTAATGTGGCTTGGTTAACAAACAAGGGATAATTCCTAAGGCTAATCGAAACAACATTTTGCCCAAACCTAAGGGAGTGATCAACTCACAAAAGTTCAAACACAAAATTCCAATCAAACTTCCTCATCAACCCACATTTCACACCAAAGCACCATACTTATTTGCACAATTATTCAAACTCTTTTTTTTTTCCAAAACTTTTCTCTTTTTTCTTTCTTTTTCTTTTCACTTTTTTTTTTCACATATTTTTTTTTCTTTTCTTTCAACCTCATAGCAATCAACCATTAAGTACACAATCATTCTCTCCCCAATTTGAATTCAACCATATTATCAAAATGTGAATACTCCCTACTTTCTAAGGCAAGGTAAAAATTCAAACCAAAAATCATGGTTAAGGGTTCAAGAAAACAAAGAATCAACATCCATACAAAAATGAGAACCAAACACTCATAGACAAGCATTTAGCAAAAACAACATGGACATTGACAAAAAGGCTCAAAGGAGGTACTAATAATCATACACTCACAAGGTGAATTGACTATTTGGCCAAGGTAGTTGTGCTCAAAATGAAACAAAACTGCCTTGATCCTTTTCATGCTTTCATATAATCAACACAAACAAAAGATTAAGCATAATAAAATCCAGTTAGAACAAGAATGTGGTCTCCAGCATATGTAAATAATGGAAAGCTACCTCACAAAAAGGGTAGGAACTAAAATGATTCACAAACGAACAAGTATACAAAAGAATGAATGGCATAGAAATTGTAAAAAGCCTAAGTAACATGAATATGCTAAAGTCTAGAAAGCGATAAAAACATACCTTGAATGTCTACAAAACTTTAACAAAATCATTACCATACACTCGCAAGTCAAAACGATCAAACTTGGAAAATCACCTTAAATTTCTCAAGCTACTCAAAACAAGCTCAAAGACAAACACACAACTATTAATATACACAAACTAAAAGACCGGATGGAATTGTCTAAACAAATTTAAAAGTGAAGATATGAAATTTAAGAATTGGTCTGATCTAAATTTGTTTAGACAATTGCATCACACTACCTAAACTAAACACAAACTAAAAAGAATAAACATGCTTGTTTTACGTCGTAAGCTCGACGCCTGTTATTAAAGAAAGTTCCTTCAAGTTACTTCCGTCCGACTATTCTTAACAACACACAAGCAAACGTGAAAAGAACAAACAATGATATGACAAATTTACAAGTATAGAAAACATGTGCAAGTATAGTAAACATATACAAGTATCAATATAAACAAGTGAGAATATACAATATGTGCGATATATACAAAACTCAAAACAAAAGAAATTATTACGATGCAAGTTCAATAAAACACCAATCCCCGGCAACGACGCCATTTTGTTGTGGCGGTAAAGCGGCAAGCAACAAAAATTAGGAAGTATTACTCCGGGAAAAATTATCGTCTCCACAGGGACTAGTGCATTGAACTACCGTTCAACAGTTTCCATAGTTATGAGTTTGGATTGAATTTGTTAAAGATAAAAAATGGAAAAGTAAATATTAACACAAAAAGAATTCATTCTTTAGAGAGAAGAAACTATCAAGTATTGCATATAATCTACTCTTCACAAACTTAAACTTATTGACCGAATATACTCAACTTGCAACCTATCAATATTACCACATGTCAACAACACAACCCACAACTTTATCTAAGTGACGATCTCTCACACACCTAAACAACACATGAGAAATCCGAGCTTCCCGTAAATGTCGATCTCTCAGACAAACACGACCACTCAGACGCATTAAGCACTGACAGTAAGTGATTATCAACCTAATCCATCTCTGCAATTAAGTTAATAGAAAATCATCCTAGATAAACATTAGAGCCATACATCTCTATAGCAACTCAAACACATAGCAACAAAGCAACAATCTAAGACAATAATCCATAAAAATATGAAAGCAAGCTTTATATAACATAATAGTCAACAAATATACATGAGATCAAAGTATATACATAACAAAACTCACAAAAGAAACTACAAAGAGAAGAAATGGAGAAAAACCCAAAAATCTCCCGGTTTGTCGGCTCCGATTGATGAAGGATTCAATCCCGGATCATCCATTTGACAGCTCCAATGTGTTTTCTAGCATCATTCCACTCAAAAAATGCTATTGGATGGATTGGAGCTCTAAAATATCCAACCATCCTTGAAAAAATGATTTCCAACAGCTTTATTGCGTTTTCTGCCGATACTGATTCGCCCGGCGACTAAAATGGTTCGTCCGGCGACTCCAGGCAGTAGCAAATCACATTTTTGGGCCAGTCGGGCTCGCCCGGCGAGCCTAATCCTTCGCCCGACGAGTGACACCAGTATCAGAAAAATTCTGCACTGTTTCGGCCATAACTTGAGAACCGTAACTCCGATTTGCGCCCGGTTCGAAGCGTTGGAAAGCTTATTCCATGCTCTATCCAATAATGAATGAATATCAACTAAATTGATGATTTATTTTTATTTTATTTTGAGATTTATTCGACGATTAGTTGGTTCCGTCGCTCAAAATTGCGCGTTTTTAAGTCGTGTCTTTGGCACTTTATTGCTCGTGCTCCAAAAGCGACTCAATATCTACAAAATGAATAGAAAACTATCAAATGGCATATAAATGAATAAAAACTCAATTAAATCCTATTTATACATATTTATACAAAAAGCGGGGATTTAATCAGAGAATATAATACAAAAGAATTGATAAAGACCATAAAACAATAGTAAAAATAACGAATTTCTGGCACTCAATAGTATCATTGCATGATGCGAATGTATCATGTCCGAGGGTGCTTTAGAATGGCTGACAATTCTGGATAACTTGTAGAACCCGTTGCTGAAATCTCCTTATCCATAGAAATACCCTTGGGAAGGACACCTGATCAGACCCCATGCAAGCCTTAAGCCAAAAATTGTGTGACTTGTGTGACTTGCCTGTGTTTGCTACTAACCTTCGTTTCCTTGTAGGTTTTGTTAAAAGGACTTGTTCGCCCTTACTGTCTCACGCTTTGCCTAATGAACTGCATTCGCATAACATCATGACATCATGACATCATAAGCATAACATAATTAACTAACCCTTTCAAGGATCTTAGGAATTTAGGGCGCGCAATTTCAGGTGCTCTTATCAAGGACTGAATCTCTATGTAGGGGCAAGAGGATTTATTTTTCTCTGGCCACGTACCTTCCAATTCAGAGACTCAGTACCTATCAAGGGGCAAGAGGATTTATTTTCCTCTGGCCATGTATCTTCAAATTCAGAAGTATCCCGAATCAGAGGCGATGACCCACTCGATATGGTGAGCTTGATTCTCAAAGAAAGACGTTCAAAGACAAAGTTCAGATTTCTTCAGACAAAGACGCGACCAAATCATTTTTTAATGTTGCTAACTAAAATCCTAAAGATCCTTGAAAGCATTGCATTTGCATTCATAACATTGCATAACAGGTTTCTTACAATAGGTCTCTCATCCGTCCTCGCTGTTTATTTCAGCATCATGAATCTCGAACAATCAGTTAAAGATCTCCAAGCTCAAAATGCCGAGTTCCAAGCCTTGATTCTGAATTTGTCCAAGGGGCAAGAAGAACTGAAGGCACTTCTGATTGAGAAAGGGAAGAATCAACATAAGCATCAAGGTGGTAAAGATAATCGGAAATCCAAACCTAAGCGAGCATTTACTCCGTTGCACATGCCGCTGTCTCGAGTTTTGCAAAAAACTGCTCGATCAAAACTTGATAACTCTATTGCCTCCATATTCATTTCCTACCAATGCCACTCATGGATACAAGTATCATGCAAGATGTGCTTATCATTCAAACAGTCCTGGTCATGACACAGAGGATTGTTGGCAACTGAAGTACAAGATTCAAGACTTAATTGACAACGAGATCATTAACTTCAACTCACCTGAGAAGCCTCATATGGCTAATGCTATATACAACCAGAAAGGTCGCAATGAACGCGACCTACCTGTTGAAGCAACTCCACAACAACGCAGCAAGCCAAGTGCACCGAGGCGTCAGTTTACAATGATCAATATGTCGCTGGCTCAGGTATTGCAACATCTGCTGAAGGCAAACTTGATTACTGTAAGGGATCCTCCGGCGAAGCCCAACACTTCCGCTACTGGCTATAAACCCAATGCGAGGTACGCATATCATTCCAATAGCCCTGGACACGATACGAATGATTGTTGGTCATTGAAGAACAAGATTCAAGACATGATCGATGCTGGTGAAATTGAATTCAACCATCCCAAGACTCCTGTAGTGATCACTGCTCCCATGCCTAGTCGCAAAAAGATTGATTAAAGTCTAGAAGGATGAACTTTTCAGATCATTAGTTTTACTTTTCAGTTGATGATTTCTATTCTGTTTGTTTAAACATTCGACTTATGATAGACATTATCTGTTTTAATAATCATCATCAGTGCATTGCATATGTTTGTCTTGAATAAGTTATTTCGCTATCACTCACTTTTAAATTGTGTATTTACTTTGCATATGTTTTGTGATATTCAACTCCTGCTAAGCTGTAAGCCTTTTAAGTGAGGATGACGAAAACGATACCGCAACCTCATACAGTATGCTTTTGAGTGGACTATGCTGACGATGTACAGGCATTGTTTCAATTCCTAAACAGTGGAGATATAAGGATGTTAATCCCTCGTCAACCCCTTTTAGCCTATGAAGTAGAAGTTTCTTTCTTGTACTAATTAAAACCCTTGATCATAACCTGGGGCAAGGTAGTTCTAAGTTAATTCGGCTGTGCATTCTATTTTAAGAGAATCATTCAGTACACCTTTCAACTAAGGTTTCAATCACAAGCGTTCATCCGCACACATCAAAGAAGTGTTGGAGATGTCAATCAAAAGCCAACGATGGTTCATCAATCATTAAGCAAGGCAGTCAATATCTTTCAAAAACAAAAATGATGAAAAAACATATATACAAAGAAAAGCCTGCTAAGTCAAAAATCAAAAAAGAAGACTTAGGCAAAAATCAAGGCATCCCGCTGACTGTAAGCTCAAGATAGACAGCTCAGGCAAAAGTTAGGGATATAAAAAAGATGAAAAAAGAGAAGTCAATAAATTCCTGAACAACACAATGTTGTGACTACCAAAAGGAAGAAGTGACTGCCATCTTAAAAGTTCTCTTTGCTTGGGAACCATCATCATTATCAAAGGTGCAAATCCAAAAGTCTCTGGGAATCTGAATGCATAAGTTGAATTAACTGAACTTAGGACTGAAGATCATCACGAAGATGGATGGGTACAAATAAACTTTGAAGCCTTTATCCTTTGTTTCTTAAACCGTGAACCAAGCCACGCTACAACCCTTGAAAGTCCTAACTGAAGCATGGTTAGTTCGAAAGCATACTGGCGTAACAAAGGTATCCCGACTCCTTAAGGTTCACCACAAATGCTGAGTTGGTATTTCATTTTTTTACAAACACCACGTTTTTACAAATATCACGCTTTTACGTCTCATGTTTTAATGTTTTCCATAAACTCAAGACGGACGTATGCATTGCATCTCATGAATTCATTATTAAACATATTCTGCTACATAATTTCAAATGTTAGCAACATAAAGAACTTGCACAGGGTACAACTAATGACTGAAAGTTATCCCGACAGACAAAATTATTCCGAGAAGCAATGTCTCCTACGTATACAAGGGGCATGGCACGCTTTGCCCAAATCAATCTGGGGCAATCAAGTCAAGATTCGAAGAATCTCTCAAATGCCAAACAGTCAAAGGCACACATCCCAAGTGGGCTTCAAGCTATTTCCCGATCAATCTGGGGCAATCAAGTCAAGATTCAGAGAATCTCTCAAGGGCGCCAAAACAATCAGGGGCATGCATCCAAATAGATCTGAAGCTACTTCCCAACCAACATGGGATATTGTCTTTGGCCTATGATTACTAGGGGCATGTCGCCCATAGTGCACGTCTCATAAAGTCCTCGCGAGGCGAATCTTTTCAAAGTCTCTACTAGCGGGGGCAAATCTATGCAAGTCCAGTTTGACATCTTGATCAATACTCAGCGGTGTGTCCTAATCAAATCCAGGAATGGTAGTTACTATAATACTGGGGGCAATGTTCAAGGCATCCATGCCTTCCCACAGCTCCGATTTCACAAGATCATATCCCCACAGAGCAATTCTCAAGAAGATATCTTCAAACATACTCGTCCCGACAAAGACTGACTCCCCAACAAAGTTTACATCTTCAACACTACCGGTTCTACAACACTTTGCTCTTCTCCAACATGGTGTATTAATATCTCTAATCCCCAATCAGGGTACATCAAGTTACTGATCGTCCCCAAGCAGAAACCATAAATCCTCAGCTGAGCATCTTCAAGATAAGATCAAACATCAAAATTACAATGACATGGAGATCCACCTTCTCAATCAAGATGTGTCAAATAGCATAAATCATAGTCATACGTCATAAATCATAAACATATTCATACATCGCATACATTTCATACAAAGTTTCTCATTTATTTTGAGGGACTCATTACACCATGCATCATACAATTGCATACATGTTCATACATAATACATAATGCATCGCGACAAATGCGTACATAACATGCAAGGTTCTCATTTATTTTGAGAATCTCGTCACATAAACGCATTACATGCATCATGACATGGCATAAAAAAACTAACTTTGCCTTTTTCAGGTTACTGCTGCAGTCAAATAAATAACTTCAAAACCTTTCAGATCTAAGTCGATACCTTGGACGGTTCCTTAATGATCTACCTTCGGATCTAAGTCGATACCTTGGACGGTTCCTTAATGATCTACCTTCGGATCTAAGTCGATACCTTGGACGGTTCCTTAATGATCTACCTTTGGATTTAAGTCGATACCTTGGACGGTTCCTTAATGATCTACCTTCGGATCTAAGTCGATACCTTGGACGGTTCCTTAATGATCTACCTTTGGATTTAAGTCGATACCTTGGACGGTTCCTTAATGATCTACCTTTGGATTTAAGTCGATACCTTGGACGGTTCCTTAATGATCTACCTTCGTATTTAAGTCGATACCTTGGACGGTTCCTTAATGATCTACCTTCGGATCTAAGTCGATACCTTGGACGGTTCCTTAATGATCTACCTTTGGATCTAAGTTGATACCTTGGACGGTTCCTTAATGATCTACCTTCGGATCTAAGTCGATACCTTGGACGGTTCCTTAATGATCTACCTTTGGATCTAAGTCGATACCTTGGACGGTTCCTTAATGATCTACCTTCGGATCTAAGTCGATACCTTGGACGGTTCCTTAATGATCTACCTTTGGATTTAAGTCGATACCTTGGACGGTTCCTTAATGATCTACCTTTGGATTTAAGTCGATACCTCAGACGGTTCCTTAAACAATCAACTTTTCAAAATCTAAAGCGGAAACCTCGGACGGTTCCGTAATGATTAACATTTAAAATATAAAGCGGACACCTCGGACGGTTCCATAACGATCAACTTTCAAAATCTAAAAGCGGTAACCTCGGACGGTTCCATAACGGTCAACGCTCGAAGATCTAATTCATTTACCATGAACGGTGGTGACACGATCATTTCCAAAGATCTAATTCAGTTACTACGAACGGTGCTGACACGACAAGAGATCTAATTCTATCATCACGAACGGTGTAGACAGGATCATCTTCCAAAGATCTAATTCAGTTACTACGAACGGTGCTGACACGACAAGAGATCTAATTCTATCATCACGAACGGTGTAGACACGATCATCTTTCAAAGATCTAATTCGTCTACTACGAACAGTAATGACACGATCAACACTCAAACAACTACTTCTCAAACACTCCAAACATAATCTAATGCATGATTTACTGGATGGCATCTTTAAGC
The DNA here is from genome assembly GCF_029867415.1 of Vicia villosa. Classification (NCBI taxonomy): domain Eukaryota; kingdom Viridiplantae; phylum Streptophyta; class Magnoliopsida; order Fabales; family Fabaceae; genus Vicia; species Vicia villosa. Next base: position 134,928,079 of record NC_081185.1, read on the forward strand.
CCATCCCCATCATACACCTGGATGGCATCTTCAAGCCCATCTCCGACAAAAGTCCCTACTTCATCTTGGGCAAATTCCTGGGTATTCTAGTGTTCAATCCTCTCCCACCTTCAGATACCGACTGACATACAAACCATTCTACATCTTCAGGTTTAAGAAGATTGAACAGGGGCAGCTGTCATACCCCAAAATTTGCCCTCATATAATCGCAAATGTCATTTTATTTCGATTAAGCGACATAGCACAGTGGGTAAGGATATGAGGTTAAAAGGTACAAGAGCGAGAGGTCCCGAGTTCGAATCTCACTTTTAACATTTTTTCCTTTTATTTGTTTCTAACCATAGTTTTAATTTTGTTTTATTTATATTAAAAAATCACAAAAAAATCATTTTTTTATCATCTTTATTTTAATTTTCGAAATTAATTAAATATATTTTTTAAATAGTCAATTTTTAATTTTTCGCATTTTTAACTAAAAAATCAACAAAATAATCAAAAAAGAAAGCTTTAATATAGTTTGTTGATATTTCTAACACATTAACTATCTTAGAAAATAAAAAATATTTTTCAATCAATTTCAACATTTTTTTTTATCAATTTCAATAATTTTCAATAAAAGTTCTAATCTAATTATTTTTACCTTTTCTAGCTTTAGGTCTAATTTTGCACATTATATAGACCAACAATTTCACCAATCCTGATTTTTTTTTTCGGTCACGTACAAACCCTCTCACTAACAAATTTCTCTAACCCTTATTCACTGCCATTCTTCATCGTATATTGATTTCAGCATTGTCTCTACAGCAACTATGAACAATTTCAACCAAAGACATTAGCCAAACAAGTTTTTTTATAAAACTTACAAACATGATTTCAATATAATTTTTGTTTTACAGAGAAAAGAAAAGAGGGGATTGGCCGCATAAAAAAAAAACAGGGAGAGCTTCAAAAAACGGCACACTCAAGCACCATGGTAGACGGATTTTGAGGTCGATTCAAGTTCTTCCACGCACCCATAAAGCGTCCTCGACCCTTTCTGAAGCCATTAACATCTTCACCATTGATCGTAGCCTGCAGAATCGCGAGAACACAGTCACGGTTTGACCATCCAAACTTTGCAATCGATTACATTCATTCTGGCATTATAAATAAATTCTGAATACATGATTATGTTTGTAATGATTTTTGCAATATGTTTGGACTATTTAATTGTGTTTTGAGTGCAGCAATCGCGAGACACCATTGTTAGGTTACACAAAGCTTTGAATTGGGGACTCCTATCTAACCACCGAATTGGCCCAAATTAATGATTCTGTTATGCTTAGGAATTGATTTCTGATCAATACATGTCATCTTTTATGATTTATGGTTGGTATTTGGTGAGATTAGAATTTACAGGTTTTTACTATGTTGAGAACCGTGGCAAAATCGAAGGGATTTCGTAGCAAAATTGATGGAAAATCAACTAAGAAGAAGATTGGGAAGCGCACGTGTTCTTTATTTTGAATTTCAAACATGTTTTTCTATTAATGGCTTTCGACGTATCCTGTTAACAGCGAATGTGAAGCAGCCCAGTTGGTAAAGGCGTGTGGAATGTTAGCGAAGAGGCAGCGGTTCGATTCCCATGTGCTGCGCTTTAGCTCAATTGTGTCAGGGATCCAGCACGCATCCCACCGGGTACAACGCACGCCAGGTTGCAGACCCATGGTGTTCCATCAAGATCCAACCACACTGGATAAAAGCCAGGTTGCAGACCCATGGTGTTCCATCAAGATCCAACCACACTGGATAAAAGCTGAGTATCTCTAATTTTTTTTACTTTTAATTACACAAACTCAATTTTTATTTTATTTATATATATTTATTTCTTTTATAATTTCTTTTAATAAAACCTTTCTCTCTTTTTACATAATAATAATTATTTATAATACTTATTATATTTTATAATACTTATTATATTTTATAATACTTATTTATTTTATTTATATTATTTATATTAGTTATATTTATTATATTATTTATTCTATTATTGATTTCTTATACTATTTATTTTATTTATAATAATTATGATGTTTGTTTTATTTATTTATTTTAATTCATAAAATTAGGAGAATGCTTTTGTCGGATTATATTTATTTTCTTTTCTCCGATTTAATTAATTAGGTTGCGAAACCAATAATTAATTAAACCGATTTGTTATTTATTCAATTTACGCCCGAATCAGGGTTTGCGAGAACTTGCCCTACACTAAAAATATTTTTGTGTGTCCTTTCCAGGGTTGTTTTCAGATGCTTTCCGACTACGCGCCATGCCCATTACGAAGCTAAGTCCTGATTTAACCCTTATTTAAATATTTGTTATTTTATTTAAAATTAGGGTTTACCTTCAAATATAATAAACTCCGCCTACACTCATTCCTTTTTCTGTCTGCCTTTATTTTTGCCCATTTTTCAGGGTTAAACACGAGGCTACCCCGAGATTGCCAACCATATCAGATCAAATCAAAAGTTAAGTCTTTTCCATGTTTTTATTTTCTTTTTGCCTTTTTTATTTAATTAGGGTTAGCCTTGATTGTCAGTGAATTGATAATGCACTCACCCCTTTGCGTTTATTTTTCCTTTTCCAATTTTCAGGGTCAGTCAGCCAGTCAGAGCTCGAGTGTTCGGTAACCCTGAAATCCACTTTTTTATTTTCTTATTATTATTACTTATGCCAAACCCTATTGCGCTATGAATCCGCTGGTTTCTTTTTCCCTTCCCCGTATTGCTTTAACATGTTTGTGTGGTTAGTAACCCTAGGGAGTGACAACTTTGAAATTGAAATTAGAATCACTTAATTTTTACAAGATAAATATTCGAATTAATCACGTGATTGTTGCACCCACGCACACTTTTTGGTAACCCTTATTGTTGCCTGTTGCCTTTGTTGCCTTGTGTTTTTGCAGAATAGCCATGTCACTCGAATACGAGGATACCTCAGCCATGTTTCCTCGATTAAGATCATGGGTCCCTAATGATGCTGCCTTCGATACACTAAACATGATCTCGACCCTCGGAAGTTGCCTACGAAAGGCTGAGGTGTCATCTAGCTGCCTACGAAAGGGTATTCTGGTCCTTCCCTTAGACTACCTACCTCTCTATGGTATGGGACAGTCTTATGGCGAACGAACTCTCGATGACCCTTCAACCTCCAAATGAAAGGCTTCCTGCCCTCTTATGGTATGGATAGACCCTTTCGCCTGAAAGGCTAAAATAACGTTTTTCATCTAACCAGGTAATTGCCCTTAATTGCTTTGCCTTACTCTAAAACCTTTTTCATATTCTTTCTCATAAACCTTCAAAATGGCTACGCTCATTTATGAGCTAAAGTCCGTACTCTCTTCTTCTACATTTCTGAACTCAAAGAGCAAAGCAATTAAGAGCCCATGGAAAACCATGGATGCAAAGGGTGCTTTTTAAACCTTCCCTTTGCATAATTACCCCCCGAACTCAGTTTTTATCAAAAAGGTTTTTCTCTGTTCTTTTAGCCTTTGTGATTTAATTTGGATAAAATAAAAGTCGGTGGCGACTCTTGCTATCCGCACATTTCGATATAAAAGTCAGTTCACCGTATTACAATATTCTACCGTCTTGAGCAGAATCTAAACCATGTTCGAGCAGATGGAAGCAAATTTTCATGATTGGTTGGTTCATACGGAATTGAACTGTCATGAAGAATTCTGAAAGTCTCCACCGTACTTAGATGTGATTGATAGTCATCAATGGTGGCTCCAGATGAAACACACTTTGTAACCCCCTCAATGATGAGATGGTGACAGCGATGGGAAGTTTGTAAAATTTAGACAAGACAGTATTTCCATCATCACTTATTCGGGCGAACTTCCATAATTCCTTTATTAGAGAAGTAAAGATGGGTCCGCTCAACAGGGCGTAGTAGCCAAACCAATCTTGGATATGCATACTTCTTATTATTTCCAGTCCAGAATCCTTAAGTATGGTAATATTGGGTCTTTTCTCTGAAATAACTTCAAGGGTTTCCTCATTTCCATGAAAGGTTTTGGTATACATTGTTAAATACAGGAATAAGTATAGGAAAAAGGATGATGGATAAAAAATGAATTGGTTACTGCTTTTTATATAGATGTAAGATAAGTTAGAAGATCATGCTTTAAATGAAGGTTGTTGTTTCCTAGATAGATTATGAGTATTTTGAAATAGCTAGGGGTCATAGGGGCATGGGAAAGTAAATATACATTAATCCTATTGATGAGAGAATATCAATCACCCCACATAATGACTAATGTAACTGACACACATTAGTAGTCTAGAAACTTACCTAAGCCTTAGTGAAGCGTGTATTTTGAGAAGAGAAAATAATTAACTTTCTTAATGTATAATGAATTTAAAATATTTAAGTACTACTTATTTTATGATAGTGTATTTCATTATAATAAATTAATGAACGACAAAACACACTTCTTTGATTAAAGCATATAACACGCATACAAATACAACAACAGTTCACAAACAAAGGCATACATAGAGAACACACATAAAAGCTTCAGACAAAACAAATCATGTTCTTCTAACCCCTAAAAACATCACACTTAGTTTTCAACAAGCAAAACTCAGGAAATCTATTTGGGTCATCTTATGATATCGCTTCCTTGATCATATCCACTATTCCCCCGAAAGAATATCTCAGACAGAACTATTCCATAAGGAATGTAGGACTTGATGCGATATATTGAATCATGGATAGATTTCCACAGAAAATCAAATATAGATTGAGGTAGGTTCACTCGAACATCATTCATCAGAAGATAAATGAGCACTTGATCATCATATCTCATAAAATATTGATTCTCCCCTTTGGGAAAAAGGTTAGACAACAGTAACTTGAACCAAACTTGTGGAAGGGGTAAGAGACTTTTAGGATTAAAAGGTTCATATCTTGATGAGGAGTCATGAAGAGAAGGAAATTTGTCATACATAGTAGTTCTGGCTTTGATAGATTCAACAATGACACCAACATCTTCACACCCAGTAGCAAGAACTATTGAGAATAGGTTAATGGTAATGGGAATCCCAAAGATATAGGAGTAGATGGAAACATCATCATAATCAAAGTGTGCATACTTCCAAAATTCATTAACAATGTTCACATAGATGGGTTTCTCCAACATAGTGAGATACCTTGACCATTCTTGGGTGTGTATCACATGTGAGATTCTGCAACCTATGCTACCTTCAACAGACATAACCTCAATTTTCTTTTCAATGACAAGTTCAAGCAGATCTTCATTTCTTATAAAGGTTAATGGAGGCATGGAGGAAAAGAAGAGAAGGAATTTTTCGAAGAACTTTTATGAGAAGAGGAGATGAGTATGATGAATTACTTCATACAGATATGGTATTTAACTACTATTGAGTGAGTAAGATAGTTTTACCATATTGTAAGATAGGCATAAATCACAGACATAGCAAGAGACAAATATTTCACCGAAAAGAAATGGAGTGAGTTAGTCTTCATAAGAAGGAAGGTACCAAACAGGTTGCAAAACTAATATCAAATAAATGATCATTCATGAATGACAACACACAAGATACACAAAGATACTTCATACGTAAGATTTTGCTTATTCTCAAGAAAGCCAATGTGATTATGTTATCCAAAATTTTGAACAGAAGATTTTATCAGAGATTTTACAGAGTCATGAAAAGGAAATATACCTTTGAGATCTTTATCGAGATTCTTTATCTGACTTCTTCATCTTCTGCCTTTGAATTTTGTCTTTTAGCTCGTCTTTGATAAAACTTCTGATCATCTTCGTTCTGCATCTGCTTTCCTCAGAGTAATCTATTAGAGATTCAAAACTCATAGTTTGATTGTGAAAAGTATAGGTTTCTTCTGAACTTTGAACTCTTAGACTGAGATCAGTCTTTTCTTCAGATGCTTTCTTTATTCTTCCAGTTCTCAATTATCCATCTGACTTTTAAAAGTAACATATGTTCCAACTTTTGTTTTCCGAACATTTATTCTTTTGTCCAGCTTTCTTAGATCAGAAGCTCAAACTTTCAGAAGTTTAATAGTTATTTAGCTTAAACATGAGCTTCTGAGAAGCTATGTGCTTCAGAAAAATTAACTTACATTTTCTGGAATCTTCTAACTTCTTGGTCTTGTTAGCTTATGATGTTTTGACTTAAGTGAAGGATAGAAAAACACTTAGAAAGGGGGGGTTTGAATAAGTGTAGCTTTAAAAACTTGACAGATAAAAATAAATTGCACAGATATTTTTATCCTGGTTCGTTGTTAACTAAACTACTCCAGTCCACCCCCGCAGAGATGATTTACCTCAACTGAGGATTTAATCCACTAATCGCACGGATTACAATGGTTTTCCACTTAGTCCGCAACTAAGTCTTCCAGAGTCTTCTGATCACACACTGATCACTTCAGGAACAACTGCTTAGATACCCTCTAAGACTTTTCTAGAGTCTACTGATCAACACGATCACTCTAGTTACAACTTGCTTAGTTCACTCCTAAGACTTCCTAGAGTATTCTGATCAACACGATCACTCTAGTTCCTTACAACTTAATGTAATCAATCTAAGAGTATTACAAATGCTTCTTAAAAGCGATAATCACAACTGTGATATTTCTCTTAACGTTTAAGCTTAATCTCACTAATATATTACAAAAGCAATGTAGTGAGCTTTGATGAAGATGAAGATTCTGAGTTTAGATTTGAACAGCGTTTCAGCAAGTTTGATATAAGTTGTTTTGGTGCAGAATCGTTAACCTTGCTTCTCATCAGAACTTCATATTTATAGGCGTGGGAGAAGATGACCGTTGAATGCATTTAATGCTTTGCGTGTTCCGTACAACATCGCATTTAATGTTATACGCTTTTGTCAACTACCTCGAGCCTTGTTCACGCTGTGTCTACTGACGTAGCCTAGAATAGCTTTTAACGTTCCTTTTGTCAGTCAGCGTAGCTTGCCACTTGTACTTTCTTCTGATCTGATGTTTGTGAATATAACGTTTGAATATCATCAGAGTCAAACAGCTTGGTGCATAGCATCTTCTGATCTTCTGACCTTGAAGTGCTTCTGAGCGTGATACCATCTTCTGAGCTTCAGTGCTTCTGATCTCTTGTTCTTCTGATGCATCCATAGACCCATGTTCTGATTCTGCTTCGACCATCTTCTGATGTCTTGCCAGACCATGTTCTGATGTTGCATACTGAACCCTTTGAGACAAAGCTTCTGAGCGCTGAATTATGCGTACTCTTTATATATATTTCCTGAAAGGGAAATTGCATTGGATTAGAGTACCATATTATCTTAAGCAAAATTCATATTATTGTTATCATCAAAACTAAGATAATTGATCAGAACAAATCTTGTTCTAACAATCTCCCCCTTTTTGATGATGACAAAAACATATATAAATGATATGAATTTGCGATCAGAAAGAACAGACGGCAAAAGACAAATTACACAGCTATAGCATAAGCATATGAATATGTCTCCCCCTGAGATTAACAATCTCCCCCTGAGATAAATAATCTCCCCCTGAAATAAATACTCGAAGAACTTTAATAAAAGACTTCCCTGATTATTTCGGTAGAGACGATCATATAAGCTTCTTGTCTTCAGAGAATTCATAGCTTCTGACTTCTGCTTCCATAGGACAGCTTCAGAACTAGAATTTCCTTAGATCCCTAGAACACTCACAGCTTCTGATTCCTGCTTCCATCTAGGACAGCTTCAGAACTTGAATTTCTTTGATCTTCTGAACATTCACAGCTTCTGATTTCTGCTTCCATTCAGGACAGCTTCAGAACTTGAATTTCTTTGATCTTCTGAACATTCACAGCTTCTGATTTCTGCTTCCATTCAGGACAGCTTCAGAACTTGAGTTTTCTTGATCTTTAGAACATTCGCAGCCTCTGATTTCTGCTTCCCTCGGATAGCTTCAGAGCTTTGAATTTCTACCAACATCACTTCATGCTAGATTTGTATCAGAACATTGTTGAATGTACCAGAGCATCATCTGAGCATCTCTACATCCTGAAATGTTACAGAACAAAAACTAAACGACAAAAGTCAGCATGAACGAGTTAGAACATAAGATGTATGTTTGAACACATTATATGTATCAGAGCCATATAGGCTGAAATAATGTATCAGAGCAAATAATGTATCAGAGCCATAACATTATATGTATCAGAGCAAATAGAATTTTGTCAGAATAAATAGACAAATATAGATCAAATTCTATTATCAGTGCTTCTGATTCATTCTTTCTTGCTTCTGATTTCTGAAGCTTGACAGCACTCGGCTTGCTTCAGTTTCCATGGTTTTGCTTCTTGTGTTTGCTTTGAAGATTCTCTTCAGTATACCTGCAAAACACTTAAGCCATGTAGAACTTGCAGTTCTTGTTAGTAAATGTGTGGGAGCTTTACCCAGCAACTGATAGATTTAATCAAATCATTTATCATTTATCTTCTCCCCCTTTTTGTCATAACATCAAAAAGAATATTTCAAAACGATTCAGATGTATAAAACGACAAATAAAAACACTGGAATGTAAAAGCAAAGAAACTTTTTCATTGATAATCAAAAAAGGATTACAAGAAAGGAATGCAGGAAAACAGATGCAACAAGGAGAGGAAACTACAAAGACCAAAAGACTAAGATCCTAGCCTACGCAAAATCCGCGCCAGAACATCATGAATCCCGTCAGTGCTTGTAGCTAGCCTTGTCATGAAGGAACGAAACTCAGCATTGGCTGCTTCTTGCGCGTCCAAACGAGAAGCCAGCATAGCTTGATTCTGATGAAGAGTTTCCAAGGTCTCCATCAGAGCTGAGGTTTCACCAGAAGAAGAAGCACCAGTATTTCTGCCCAGAGGGACAGCAATCTCAGCAGGGTGATCTTCTGGAAGATCTTCAGCTTGTGCATCTTCCATTTCCTCATCTGAGTCTGACTCAGAAGTAGCCTTAGCATATTCTGGTTCAGGCAGCTCAGAAGTTCCATCTTCCAATGCTTGAAGAATAGCTGCTAGGTTTGTTGGAGGAGTAGGACCAGCAACTTCAGCACGATAAACCACTACTGGAAAGACCATGTGAGGTGCTTTTTCAGAAGGGTTCATTCTGAACCAGTTGAACAGCCACTGAAAATCTCCAGTCAGCACAGGAAACCATGGTCTCCACACCACGATGTCTCTGCAGAGATTTTCTTCTTCCAACTCATCTGCTGGTATCTTCCTTTCAAGAACATTTCTGTTCCTGATGAGATGATGATGGCTGCTCTCACCAACTTCCAACCGGAGACCACGAACACCAGGAGCTTCAGACATAATCCTTCTCTGAGTGTCTGTAGCCTTATCCAGAAAATCCTGACGAAAGGTATTCCAAAGGTTGTTTGTAGCATACTCATCCAGATGATTAAGGTGAGCAGCACCTAGAATCTCCAACCAGCCATTTACATCAGCATGTAAAAGCTCCAGATATGTTTGAGTGGTAGGGGTTGGAGGGTTGACAGTGAACCTTGAGTCGGGAAGAACAACACTATAGGGATTAGGTGTTCTGGTGGGAAAAGGGTATGAGAGAGATGAAGAAATATCTGATGGAAGGGTTGAAGGAGAGGAGATATCAGATGGTGAAGAAGGTGGTTCCGAGAGGATGAATGAGGAGGAAGAGGTGGTGGAGGTCTTTGAAGAGGGGGGTGATTGAGGGGAACCGTCAAGGGGTTGATACACTTTGAGAGGGTCATAGGAGATCCTAACTTTTTTAGGTTTGGTTTCTGGTTCAGCAGATGCCTTTCTCTTTTGTTTCCTATCGTTGTCTTGATTCCCAGAGCTTGACGATGGATTCATGATGAATTTTCAGATAATGGAAACTGCTAGGGTTTATGATATGAAAAGAGAGAGAGACGAAAAAGAAACCGAATGCAGAGAGAGAGAAATATGAGAGGGAAAAGAAACGTTTGAAGAGTATAAAAAGAAAACTGAAAGAGAGTAAATGATGAAAAGCATTTAATGTTACGTGGCATGAGGAGAGATAATAATGACAAAAAACGTGATTTGCACAGTTACCTAAGTAGACGTCCCCTCAACTGCACGCACGCTTGTCCAGGAATAGTGAACACGTGTTTACCATCTGAATAGACAGTTACAGCTGTTTTGCTTTTATAGAGATTCTGAATCAACTTAGACACTGAAACGTTAGTAATAACTGAATCACAATTTCTAATTGATTTCTATCAGAACTTCTTAAAAAAAAATTTCATATCAAAGGATACTCATACGTAAGAATTTCTCATCTTCTCATTCTGAGCTTGTTTCTGAAGACCCAAATTGTGCCGATTATATTGAATCCATCTGGTCTAGGAACAAGATCCCAAACATCATTCCTTGTAAACTGATTCAGTTCTTCTTGCGTAGCAATTATCCAGTCTGGATCTTCTAGAGCATGATCAACAGAAGTTGGCTCGATCAAAGATACAAGACCTAATTGACAGTCTGCATTGTTCTTAAGGAATGCTCTTGTTCTGATTGGATCATCCTTCTTTCCAAGAATGACATCTTCTGAATGACCAGAGATGAGTCTGGATGATCTTCTGACAGATGGTTCTTCAGAAATACTTAGATCCTCCAGAGAGGCTGATACTTGATCTTCAGATTCTTTGCTTCTGAGAAGCTCTGCTTCTGATGCGTTGCTTCTTGGCTCAACAACTTCTGATATATCAATATCACAATCTGCAAAATTATCAAACTGCTTTGGTTTTTCAGAACCAAGCTTATCATCAAACCTGATATTGATTGATTCTTCTACAATCAATGTTTCAGTATTGTATACTCTGTAGCCTTTTGAGCGTTCAAAATATCCAAGAAGGAAACATTTTTGTGCTTTGGAATCAAACTTACCAAGATGATCTTTAGTGTTCAGAATAAAGCATACACATCCAAAAGGATGGAAATATGAAATGTTGGGCTTTCTATTCTTCCACAATTCATAGGGAGTCTTATTTAGAATAGGTCTGATAGAGATTCTATTCTGAATATAGCATGCAGTGTTTATTGCTTCTGCCCAGAAATGCTTAGCCATATTGGTTTCATTGATCATGGTTCTGGCCATTTCTTGCAGAGTCCTATTCTTTCGTTCTACAACCCCATTTTGCTGTGGAGTTCTAGGACAAGAGAAATCATGGGCAATACCATTTTCTTTGAAGAATTCTTCAAAAGATTTGTTCTCGAATTCACCACCATGATCACTTCTGACCTTTATGATTTTACACTCTTTTTCAGATTGAATCTGAATGCAGAAATCAAAGAACACTGAATGAGTCTCATCCTTGTGTTTCAAGAATTTTACCCATGTCCAGCGGCTATAATCATCTACGATGACTAATCCATATTTCTTCCCTCTGACAGATGCTGTTTTGACTGGGCCAAACAGATCAATGTGCAAGAGTTCTAATGGCCTTGAGGTAGAAACAACATTCTTGGACTTGAATGCAGGTTTGGAGAACTTGCCCTTCTGACATGCTTCACAAAGAGCATCTGATTTGAATTTCAGATTAGGGAGTCCTCTGACCAGATTCAGTTTGTTAATCTGAGAAATCTTTCTCAAACTAGCATGACCTAATCTTCTGTGCCAGACCCACTGCTCTTCAGAAACAGACATAAGACAAGTCACCTTCTGACTCATAAGATCTTGCAGATCTGTCTTATAAATGTTGTTCTTCCTCTTGCCTGTAAATAGGATTGAGCCATCCTTCTGATTTACAGCCTTGCAAGACTCTTGATTAAAGATTATATCATAACCATTGTCACTCAATTGACTGATAGATAAGAGGTTATGTGTTAATCCTTCTACAAGAAGTACATTAGAAATGGAAGGAGAGTTACCAGACTTTATAGTTCCAGAGCCAATTATCTTGCCCTTCTGATCTCCTCCAAACTTGACTTCTCCTCCAGACTTAAGCACCAGGTCTTGGAACATAGACCTTCTTCCTGTCATGTGTCGCGAGCATCCAGAGTCCAGGTACCATGACATGTTGTGCTTTGTCCTTTTTGCAGTCAAGGATATCTGCAATAGGAATAATCTTATCCTTAGGTACCCACATTTTCTTGGGTCCTTTCTTGTTAGATTTTCTCGAGTTCTGATTGAACTTGGGTTTAACATTGTAAGCAATAGGAGGAACAGCATGATAATTCTTAATGTGAGTTTCATGATATTTCCTAGGTTGTGTCACATGCTTTTTGGTGTGTGTTATGTGAAAACTTTGAGCATGTGAAGTGTGCCTAATATCATGGGAGTGGCCATACTTGAACTGATCATACAATGGCTTGTATGTGATTTTCATTTCATCAACAGGTTCAAGTTTGTATGGGGTTTCACCCTCAAAACCAATGCCGACTCTTTTGTTTCCAGACACAGCATATATCATAGAAGCTAGCTGACTTCTGCCAATACTTCTAGATAAGAACTTCCTGAAACTTAAATCATATTCTTTCAGAATATGGTTTAGACTAGGAGTGGATTTTTCTGAATCAGAAGGAGATCCAACATTATTGGATAATTTTAAAAGTTTTTCTTTTAATTCAGAATTCTCCAACTCAAGCTTCTTTGTTTCAAATTCAAATTGCTTTTTCAGCTTTTTGTATTTGAGACTAATCTGAGACTTGAGTTCCAGTAGTTCAGTTAGACCGGAAACTAACTCATCTCTAGTAAGTTCAGAAAATACCTCTTCAGAATCTGATTCTGATGTAGATTTTGATCCGTCATCTTCTGTCGCCATCAGCGCACAGTTAGCCTGCTCATCTTCAGAGTCTGAATCATCTTCTGACTCATCCCAGGTTGCCATAAGACTTTTCTTCTTATGAAACTTCTTCTTGGGATTTTCCTTCTGAAGATTTGGACATTCATTCTTGTAGTGTCCAGGCTCATTGCATTCATAGCACATGACCTTCTTCTTGTCAAATCTTCTATCATCAGAAGATTCTCCACGTTCAAATTTCTTTGAACTTCTGAAGCCTCTGAACTTCCTTTGCTTGGTCTTCCAGAGTTGATTTAGCCTTCTGGAGATCAGGGACAGTTCATCTTCTTCTTCAGATTCTGATTCTTCAGGATCTTCTTCTCTGGCCTGAAAAGCGTTAGTGCATTTCTTGATATTAGATTTTAATGCAATAGACTTACCTTTCTTTTGAGGCTCATTTGCGTCCAGCTCTATTTCATGACTTCTCAAGGCACTGATGAGCTCTTCCAGAGAAACTTCATTCAGATTCTTTGCAATCTTGAATGCAGTCACCATAGGACCCCATCTTCTGGGTAAGCTTCTGATGATCTTCTTTACGTGATCAGCCTTGGTGTATCCCTTGTCAAGAACTCTCAATCCAGCAGTAAGAGTTTGAAATCTTGAAAACATCTTTTCAATGTCTTCATCATCCTCCATCTTGAAGGCTTCATACTTCTGGATTAAAGCTAGAGCTTTAGTCTCCTTGACTTGAGCATTTCCTTCATGAGTCATCTTCAAGGACTCATATATGTCATAGGCCGTTTCCCTGTTAGATATCTTCTCATACTCAGCATGAGAGATAGCATTCAGCAAAACAGTTCTGCATTTATGATGATTCCTGAAAAGCTTCTTCTGATCATCATTCATTTCTTGCCTTGACAGCTTTACGCCACTGGCATTTACTGGATGTTTGTAACCATCCATCAGAAGATCCCATAGATCACCATCTAGACCCGGAAAGTAACTTTCCAGTTTATCTTTCCAGTATTCAAAGTTTTCACCATCAAATACCGGCGGTCTAGTATAACCATTGTTACCGTTGTATTGCTCAGCAGAGCCAGATGTAGATGCAGGTGTAGGTGTAGACTTTTCACTATCATCAACCATCTTTTACTGAAGCGTTTTTCTCTTCCTGAATCTTTTCTAAACACGGTTAAGTGCTTGCACCTTAGAACCGGCGCTCTGATGCCAATTGAAGGATAGAAAAACACTTAGAAAGGGGGGGTTTGAATAAGTGTAGCTTTAAAAACTTGACAGATAAAAATAAATTGCACAGATATTTTTATCCTGGTTCGTTGTTAACTAAACTACTCCAGTCCACCCCCGCAGAGATGATTTACCTCAACTGAGGATTTAATCCACTAATCGCACGGATTACAATGGTTTTCCACTTAGTCCGCAACTAAGTCTTCCAGAGTCTTCTGATCACACACTGATCACTCCAGGAACAACTGCTTAGATACCCTCTAAGACTTTTCTAGAGTCTACTGATCAACACGATCACTCTAGTTACAACTTGCTTAGTTCACTCCTAAGACTTCCTAGAGTATTCTGATCAACACGATCACTCTAGTTCCTTACAACTTAATGTAATCAATCTAAGAGTATTACAAATGCTTCTTAAAAGCGATAATCACAACTGTGATATTTCTCTTAACGTTTAAGCTTAATCTCACTAATATATTACAAAAGCAATGTAGTGAGCTTTGATGAAGATGAAGATTCTGAGTTTAGATTTGAACAGCGTTTCAGCAAGTTTGATATAAGTTGTTTTGGTGCAGAATCGTTAACCTTGCTTCTCATCAGAACTTCATATTTATAGGCGTGGGAGAAGATGACCGTTGAATGCATTTAATGCTTTGCGTGTTCCGTACAGCATCGCATTTAATGTTATACGCTTTTGTCAACTACCTCGAGCCTTGTTCACGCTGTGTCTACTGACGTATCCTAGAATAGCTTTTAACGTTCCTTTTGTCAGTCAGCGTAGCTTGCCACTTGTACTTTCTTCTGATCTGATGTTTGTGAATATAACGTTTGAATATCATCAGAGTCAAACAGCTTGGTGCATAGCATCTTCTGATCTTCTGACCTTGAAGTGCTTCTGAGCGTGATACCATCTTCTGAGCTTCAGTGCTTCTGATCTCTTGTTCTTCTGATGCATCCATAGACCCATGTTCTGATTCTACTTCGACCATCTTCTGATGTCTTGCCAGACCATGTTCTGATGTTGCATACTGAACCCTTTGAGACAAAGCTTCTGAGCGCTGAATTATGCGTACTCTTTATATATATTTCCTGAAAGGGAAATTGCATTGGATTAGAGTACCATATTATCTTAAGCAAAATTCATATTATTGTTATCATCAAAACTAAGATAATTGATCAGAACAAATCTTGTTCTAACATTAAGGAAATCAGATTTGAGTTCCTCCGTTCAAGATTTATGATATTCTTTTGTAGATTTTATCATACGGTTCTTATGTATCAGAATCATAAGTCAGCCAACTTCCTTCTTTACTTAAATAAATTCCTAATGAGATTTCTATGAGAAAGTCAAAGGTTGACTAATCCATTTCTTGAAAACATCTCACACTCACCAAGAACTCATCTTTAGCAAACAATATAAGTTGTTCTTCTAATCATACTCTTAAGATAAGCATTCAACATATATTACTTCTTATTTGATGAATCTATCTTGTCAGCTGATTCTTCAATCCTCTTCCAGATTCAAAGAAAAAGAATTTCGTTGTTGATATCTTCATTTTTCAACAAATCAGTGACTGACTCAAGATAATCCGTCTAGTTACAATTTAGCACTCAATCATCAACTTCTGATATTATACTGAAATTGTAAGTGGAGTAATTATCACCCAGAGTCTTTCTTCACACATTATTTGGATCTTTATCTGACACTGTTAGGTGTGTGATAAGGAATCAACTCTTTATCATACTCAGAATCGGGGCTCTGATGCCAATTAAAGGTATAAAGAAAACACAAGAAAGGGGGGTTGAATTGGGTTTTTCACTTTTGATTAATTCTTGCTTCTTAACATGATTGTGTTAAGTGGTGCTTTCTAGAAGGATCACATAAGCATAAAAAGTAAAGCATAAGAGTAAAGAACACACGATATATCCTGGTTCACTTGAGAAACCCTCAAGCTAATCCAGTCCACCCTTCCGAGGTGATTTCGCCTTGAACCCAAGGTCTTAATCCACTATAACTAAACTGATTACAATCGCACGGGAAACTGTCGGTGACTAACCTTGCACAGGCACCCCTGTGACTAACTACAATGCACGGGAAACAGCCGGTGACTAACAACCTTGCACAAGCATCCTTGTGAATAACATCTACACAAGCAACCGCTTGTGACTAACGAACAATGACATGTTTAGTAATCTGATCCATCAATATAACATTCATTGACCCCTTTAGACTTATGCCCTTCACTCGGTCTTCTAAGATGATTTCACACAATGATCGTAACCATTGTCTTCTTGAGCTTCTGACCTTCATTCGGTCTCTTAAGGAATACTCAATATTCAGTTAATTAACTCTGTGTTTACAATTAGAGCTTTTACACAAGCAAGAGTTAACTCAATTAAGTACATCAGAAGATCCTAATACACATACTAAGAATTTTATATTGTATTGTAGCTTGATGTATGGTCTTCATTTCTTCAAGTAGCTTCTTCGCAGAATGCAGCCCAAAGCACTTGAATTTCTTACGTCATCTTCTTCATAAGCTACTGACAACTTTGTTGATCTTGAACTATCATAAGGAAGAACGTCTTCATCTTGAATCTTCTTAGAACATTCTGGACAACAACCCTTTTTCTCATTTCTTCAATCATCATCTCATAACACAATACTCTTATTGTGGATTTGTAATTGAGAAGCTATATGATCATCTTCAGAATCAACAACATAATTCAGAAGCCATTGAAGGCAGTTGTTCATGTTGCAGTTATATTGGTTGATGGTTTAGATATGTTCTAATGACTACAACACCAACAACACTTTAAAATAGGTGATCTTCTTCTTATATAGCTAAGGAAAATAGAGTCGTTGAAAAGTAGCTGTTGAGAAACAGCTGGCTATAGAAAGAGAGTCGTTACACAATGATTTAGAATAGTACTACCACGTCTTTCCTTTTCCATACTTCAGACTGATGGAAAGGTAGTGGAATAAAGCTAATACATACTGTGTACTTATCATTGCTAACGGTAACATTTGCCTTCTCAATTTTCAGAGGCCTCTGATGATAGATGTTTGAAGCATGAGTAGAATTGTGACACTTGATTTTTCTGATAGTCAGGTCTTAAGTTTCTCAGAACTTGTTCGCTCAGAACCTTGTCTTTAAAACTTCAGCACTTTTCTTTGCAACTTCAACTCTTTAGAGTCTTCAGAGCCGCATCTTCAGCACTTGGTCTTCAGAATCCTTTTGTTTTAGAAACCTGATCTTCAGAACTTCTATCTTCAGAATCTTCAGTACTTGTTTCTTCAGAGTCTTCGGTCTTCAGAGTCTTCGGCACTTGGTTTTTCAAAGGATTATTCGTTCAAAATCTCTGCTAGCTTCCGAAACAGAATCATTTCTTAGATATACTTCATAGGATCATTGCAATAGCAATATCAGATGTCCTTAGATCTTTCTGATTGTGATCAGATATAGAAGCATACTTTCTTCTCCAAAATGTTTATGACTTGTGTTACACATAGTAACTCACATATGATCTTCATTATTCGTCTTGATAGTGTTTGTTTGATCTGATAATTTTGATAAATATGATCTTGCACAGAAACAAACATTAGAACATAAAATAGTTCTTTCATAAATATTTCATTGTTATCGTCAAAACTCAGAGATATATTGCAGAACCAAATCTTGTTCTTACATCCAACAGCTATAAATAGGGCTCCCAACCGAGGGATAAGCAAAACACATATTTTCTTGAGCTCGCATCAGTTGTGCTGCTCAAATCCCTATAGCTAGTAATCACAAACTCCTGTGTGACCTCGCCAAAATCTTCTTCCGGGATATAATCAAAAGTGTTCTACAGGAACATTTGGCGCCCAACGTGGGGCCTAGGTAAGACTTTTCCAGGCCACGCACAATTCCACATATCTTCGATACCGAAGAAAATCAAATAAGGCATCATGGATGAGAATTCCCTCTCTAGCATCGCCCATTTTCTAACCATGGCGGAAGCTCTGAAACAACAATATGAGTCGTTACAGGGTTACGTGCAATTCCTGCAGTCACAAATGCCAAAGAGAGCACCTTCACACACAAATCACCTTATTTCCAGCCTCTGTCAGACACCGTGTGGGCGGAAGGGATCCCAAAAGACTTTAGACTCTCTCCCTTGCCTGTCTTCGACGGCTTGACGGACCTCGGGCAGCATATTCGAGCCATGGACAAACAAGCCACTACACTTGGGGCTACGGATACTCTCAAATGCGTTCTAATGTTGGTAACACTCAAGGATGAAGTGCAGATTGGTACACGAGTCTCCCGAGAGATTTTGTCTCGGAATATCCCGATCTGGTGTAGAAGATGAATCAATCCTTTTCAATACGCAAATAATGGGAAGCACCTATCAACACTCCGTCTAACAATAGCTCGAGGATTGTTGGGCATGCCCAGGAGTACCTGGCTTCTTTCAACGAAAGGACAACACATACCACCGAGGCTTCCCACGAAACCGCTCGGTTTGGTGGCTTAGAGGGGCCATCGATTAACATACATAGTGCAATCACAAAGGAGCCAATATACTTTTTCTGTTATAGAGTGTTGGAAGGGGAAAACAGCCAGGAGAGATATCACCCCAACATCCCAAGAAGTTATCCAAGCCGGGAAAAGCCGCACCTCGGAGGGAAAAATAACCCCTCACACAACGACAAAATATACGGGAGCGAAGCTGGACACAATGCGAAAAAAGGGAACGGCTATTTACTCCCAGCATCTAAAAAATGTCAGAAATCCTACGATAGGTGGATTTCTTGGGTCTTATAATCACACCACCTCGGGCTCACAAGGTGGCAGCGACCAACGGGAAGGAACCGTGGTGCTCATTTCACCGTGTTGGAGGCCATCACACCGAGGACTGCATACAACTCAAGAAGGAGATATAAGCCTTGATCCAGCATGGTAAGTTGTTAACTTATGTAAGCTTTGCCTTTTCTTCATCTGCAGGAAAGAGGAGCCCGACACATTCAAAGGCAACGAGGAGGAGGTCATACCCGGAAGAAGTCGAGAAGCCCCGAGAAGGATGATCAAGGGAATCACTCTCTGATACGCCTTAGAAGGGGTCGGGAAACTGTAAGGAGGCAGGGAAAAGAATAAGCATTTCCCCTCAGCGGGAAAAGACTGAATTTTAGTTTGTTTTTTGGATCTGGATGTAAAATAAGTCTTATAGTGCCATGAGACAGTCAAAGTTTGTGATAAGGTGCGATTGGAGGATGCACTCTTTTTCCTATTTAGGTTTCTTAATGAGGCACCTCTAGCCTCTCGGTTAACAATAAACAATGGTTTTCGATTAAAGAAGTTAAACACTGGGCACCAGCAAAGAGATCGGAGGTTGAAGGACCAGTCAGGGTGAGAAGTCGGCAAGGCCATCGCGAACCTTGTCGCAAACCATCAAAGTGAACGTTATCTCAACTGCTTTGATAAAGACGACTGGGCCATCGCGGACCCTTTCGTAACCGTTAAAGTGAACATTATCACAACTATTTTTGATCAAGACGACTGGGCCATCGCGGACCATTTTACAACCATCAAAGTGAATGTTATCGCAGCTGCTTTGATCAAGATGACTGGGTCATCGCAGACCTTTTTGTAAACCGTCAAAGTGAACATCATCGCGACTGCTTTGATTAAGACGGAAGGGCCATCACGAACCTTGTCGCAAATCGTGAAATTGAACGTCATCGCGTCTACTTTGATCAAGACGACAAGGTCATCACGGACCTTATCACACTGGCCAAAATAAATGTCATCACTGTGGACTTAACCATGGCACCAGGACGGTCAATCACATTTTGATAACCCAGTCGCACGTGCAGTTTAGAGCCCGGAACGTCCGGGCATGTTGCACGGGTTCCCCGTTCAAAAGGGAAAATCCCTCAATATGTAAACCCTTACAAAGGGAATCAAAGTACATAGGAAATTAACATAAACAACAAGGAGACACGAAAACTCTTTATTTAGATTAAGCGGAACAAACACCGAATGAAAATACAAGAACAACATTATTTCTAATCAACAAACTTATGACCTTCCAAGCGAAGGTACTCACGCCAATCCTCATCCCACTCTTCAT
Source organism: Vicia villosa (assembly GCF_029867415.1). Taxonomy (NCBI): domain Eukaryota; kingdom Viridiplantae; phylum Streptophyta; class Magnoliopsida; order Fabales; family Fabaceae; genus Vicia; species Vicia villosa. Next base: position 134,948,212 of record NC_081185.1, read on the forward strand.
CATCCTTGGAGTTAGAATCATCCTCCAGAATCACCTTCTTAGCCTTCAAGGACTAAGACCTAGTCTTCAGGGACTGACCTGTCTCACAGAAGGAATTAACCTCGGTGGAAGGTTTTGGTTTCCTAGAGGAGTTTGCAGCAATTTCCTTCTTTTCACCTTTGATCTTATCCCTAGTTGTAATACGATGGGAGAACTGACATTTTTTTTTGTTTTTATCCAAATGTGCGGATAGCTAGAGTCGCCACCGACTTTTCTTTTATCCAATAAGGAAAAGGCTGAAAAGAATAGGAAATACCTTGATAGATTTTGAGTTCGGGGGGTAGGTTATACAAAGGGAAGGTATTAGCACCCTTTGTATCCATGGTTATTTATGGGCTCTTAAATGCTTAGCTCGCTTTACTTGCTTTTTGAAAAGTAGTGTGTGTTTTGAAAATATTTCGTAAAAATTTAACTTTGTAATAATTCTCGTATGAATGTATACAAAGTGTTTATTTTTTGAAAATATTTTGGAGGTGTGAGGTGTGAAAAAAAACTGATTTGTGAGCAAGCATTTAACTCAAGGTCATTTTTGTTATTTTCCTTCTTCCTTTGGGATAGGACTGTCCTTACCATTAGTTGGTAAGTAGTCTTTTCTTTTGGATGTAAAGGGACATCCTTAAGGTCATTGAACTTAATATTTGAAAGGATACCTTATCAATTTCGAAGGGACTATCATCATTTTTTTGTAGGGTCATCGAGGGACAAGATCGTATTTTTCGAAGGCAACTCGAAGGGTCATCGGGGGACTATGATCTTTTGTACCGAAGGGATTATGATGATTTATTCGTAAGCGTCTTTTGCTAAGATACCCCTACGTTCAAGGGACATGACCATTTGTAAGGCAATGAAGAGAGGATTACCCTAGAGGTGCAAGTGTGAAGAGTGTCTGCTTTCAGTTATTTAATCTTGGATTAGGGTTTTCTAGAATTTGTTTTAGTCTTGCCATACAAACCTAGTTACTAACAGATAATATTTACAGGAATTTAAAGTGTGAAAAAAATAAAATTCCTACGCTATTACAACCTGTGAGCAATTACATAATTATAAAAAATGCAGAATTTGAATCTATGCTATTACAATTGGTGAACAGTTACAGTTAAAAATAACAAGAAAATAAATAATCAGGAAAAAGAAAGTTGATGTTTGCAAAAAGTTTTAGGGGTAATAGAAACCTAATTCTAATTAATTGAAATTAAACCTAATTAATTAAAACCTACGTTAAAATTGATTTCAATAAACCCTAATTAACTAAATTAATCTAAATTCTAAGGTTATTAACCCTAATTAACTTAGTTAATTAATTAAATTATTCGGCCAAGAAAACCTAATTATCTTATTAACTAAATTTAGTTAATTACTTATTTGGCTAAAACCTAATTTAAATTAATCATCTTAAACCTAAAATTAAGACTAACCCTAATTATTTGGGCCAAACCCTTATTATTAAGGTTTTTTAACAAATGACTCGTGGTTAGTGAAGGTTTGTGATTATGTTAATTATCAGTTGATAAATTAGAAAAGAATGTGAAATAAGCAAAGAAAAATAAGAACTAAAAAAATTGTGTGGGGTGGGAATTGAATCCCCCCCTTGAAGTCACAGGATAAAGCTCCATCCACTTGGCCAATCACGTTAGTGCGCTAAGGAATGACTTACACTCAATTCATAGGAAACCTGTTCATAAACCTAAAAAATTAAAATAACATAATAAAACAAAACCACAAAAATTCAAACTAATTAAACACTCTCTAAACACTGTTCATCTTCGTTTTGACGAAATACTTTTACTCAATTATCAAACTTCTAGCCAAGGTTCCCCAAAATCACAAAGAACAAACCCTAGCCATGGCAATTCACGATACCTGCACTAATTCTCAAAACAAATGATCCAAAAACATTATATGCATTCATACAAACAATAATATATGATCAAAACATGTTTATGATGCGTGAATCAATGTAATCGAATTAAAAAGAGTAAGCAAACAGTGGCACTTGGTTGAAGTGAGTCACGAGGTTTTAAATGTTGTTGATGATTGAAATAGCTTTCGATCAACCTCTGAATGCTTATTTGATCCTTAGGAAAGCTTGGAGATGACTGCAAGATTGAAACATTTTTTGCGATTTGGAATAGTGTTGATGGAGCAAGAATTCGTCCTTGTTGGAGCAAGAATTTTTTCGTCCTCCTCCCTCCCCCTTAGTCTGGAATTGTTGTCTACTTATAGTAGAATGAATTAGGTCAAATTGTTTGCAAAGAAATCATGAGATTGGATGATTGGAGATTTAATTGTAAATTTGATTGGAAATTTGCATGAAAATTTCATTGGAAATTTGTATGAAAAGCTTTCATATTTGCTCATTCTTGTACCAACAATTCTCACATGATTTATCCATAACAAAGATATGGTTTTAGATTCATGATTTGAAAATCATATCTACATGCGTAAACTATATTAATTGGTATTTTATTTAATTTATTTTGATTTTAATTGAATAAAATCATAAAAAGAAATAAAAAATCACCAAAAATATATGAATAGATTTAGGGGTCCTGGATAAGGTCAAAATCACGTTTAAACCTTAAAAGATAGGTCACTTGGTTCAAAAATTCAAGTTTTACCATTTTGATTTTCATGAATTTTCTCAAAATTGCCCAACTTATGCATCTCATAACTTGCTCAATTTTTATCATATGAGGGTGATCTAGGACTTTTTGGAAATCTCAAGATGTCTCCTACAACTTCCTTGTTGGCCATCCTTTCATTTGAAGCCTTTATCCCTTTGTAAACATTTTTGACAAAATGTGTGTTTTTGTTTACTTTCAAAATGACAAGTAATGTACAGACTCATATCTCTTAAATGAAGCATTTTTTTAGAAAAACCTATAGAGAAAAAGTTGTAGAGAATTAGATTTCCTTCAAAATGAGCATTGGTTGGGGAATTTCTGATGAAGTATGTGAAAGTTATGATTGGTCAAAATTCAGTTGACGTCTCCTTAAGAAAAACCAAATTTGTTAACTTTTGACGAATTTGAGATTTCTTTGCATCACGATCAACCCTTGATCAAATGATGAATGTGACTTCAAAACCTTAAAGTTGGCCAAAAATCTCGAAGTTTGATTATATGTTGACCATAGTTGACTTTTTACCCAATACAATCGATTGTTGATCATCTGAGCAATTGAGTGAACAATCTTGAGCTGTAAATCTTGAAACTTAACATGGAGATACTTTGAGACACCATGAAGTCCACTTGAGGCCTTGGAAGTTCAATGTCCTTTGAAGAAATCAAAACACTAGTTAGAGGTCCATTCTTAGGAGGAGGCTTTGTCTGATGAAACCTTGAGTACCCTTAGGCAATTGAGAACCCTATGAGCATGAGGAGACCTCTTGAAACAAATTGTATTGAAATATGAAGGGCAAATTTTGGGGTACAACAATAGCTAAAGAGGCAAGAAATATCTTAGGGGTAGAGATTCCATTGCCTCCCTTTATATATGAAGTCTAGAAACATAGGTAAAATCGAAAAATATTTAATGCCTAGGGTTTCTCAAAAAACGCAATAACTCAAGGCCCAGGCGACCTAAGAGCACGACTACTAACTACTCGGCTTAAACAAGAGCTATAAAGGACTAAGGCAACTAACTTTGCAAAATCATAAAAACATGAATTAAAAGAGCCACAAGGGCCGAAACCAATGTGCATTCCACTAGGGGCTTAAAAAATTAACAAACAAAGAATCACAGAAATATAATAAACAATAAACATAAACATCATTGGTAGGGCTAGTCTGTAGGGTCATCACCTTGGCCAGGGACTCCTTCTCTGGCGTTCCTTCAGGCTCAGAAGTGTCGGATTCTGGACCAACCAACTAACCATCCCGAATAATCTTGAAGAAATCCATCTTGGGAAAACTCAGGTCGGGCTGCAGAACCAGAGCCCGCGCTTTCCCTCTATCAAAAGCCTTGTCACCATCATATATGATTTTAAGTTGAGCTTCATTCAATGAAGCCTTGAGTTCTTCATTATCTTTGTTCAAACCATCATTGTCTTTCTTCAACTTCTCAACTTCTTCCCCTCGGCAAGCCGCCAATTTGCTTCGCCAAACTCTTCCGCCTAGACTTTCAAGGCCTCGTTCAGCTTGGTCACCTCCTCGAGTAAATGACGCTCGACTTTATAAGAATCATCGTCGGTCTCAAACAAAGCATGCACCATCATGGCGCTCCGTATTAAATAGGCCCCCAGATTGGCAGTCAACTGTTGAGGACCGAACACCTTCGCCTTAGCAATATCCCCCTCAATGTTCAGATGGTCATAAAGAAACCGCAACCCGTCGAAGTTGTTTTCCCAAAACATGAACTCAGTATTTGATCAAGATTGATGACTGCTTTGACCAGACTCCTGCATAACATTGGTCACAGCCTAATCAATACTACTAGTCATTTCCGCCCGCAGCTTTGGCTTCTGTTAAGTGCCAAATTGTAGTTATTTTGTGTATGTAAATAGTGGCACTTATCAATGCTTTTTGTTAATACCGTTTGAATAATCCCCCGTTTTTGTGTAATTACGTTTACTTTACGAATACTTGTATTTTCATATACTTTTATACCGTTTGATAGTTTTGTTGTATTTTTGTAGGTATTCTTGCGTTTTCGGAGCCTTGAGGAATAAAGTGTCGAAGACACGGCTGCGAGAGCAAAGAGAAAATAATTCTGCTGTTCTGGTGCAGGGCGCTTCGCGCGCTGTAGGGCGCGTCGCGCCCTCTTTGAGTTTGAAGAACATAGTCTGGCAGAAGTTAGGGCGCGTCGCGCCGGATTAGGGCGCTCCGCGCTCTAGGGCGGTTTGGTAAATTTATATAGGGCGCGTCGCACTGAAATAGGACGCGTCGCGCCCACTGCGAAACTCAGTTTTGTATAAATAGTTAATAACAGATTTTTTAGGTTTTTTATCACCTCTTCTTGACAAGTTGAGCTCTGATCCTTTTTTGGTAGTTTAGAGGCTTAGGAAACACCATTGGGTGCGACGTCATGTGGATTGATCATGGATCTGACTCGATTTCATTGTACCGGTGAGATCTTTCCGGTTCATCTTCTCTCTTCCCTTTGTTTCATTCCAATGGTGGGTGTTGTATGTATGTTTCTACTCTTATTGTATGTATATTTGTGGATCTTGGGATCGTTTATATATTCGCTTTACAAATCATCATTGTTGTTGTTCTTGATTTTTTTGCTTAAATGCTCTGGATTTGTGTTGTTGCAGACATGGACACCATAGATCTTGATTAGGAATGATAACTGTTAGTTTCTGGGTTGCAGACATGGATTCAGGACTAACAATCTTAGTGGGTATCGAGTCTAATGCCTCCGTGTTGTTTGTGTCGGTGGAGAAATCGCTGATGTGAATAGTACGGTTGAGCTTTCGTCGGTGTTGCAGACATGGACACCGATGTGGCATCTCGAGTGATGCCCGATGATGTTGATGCGTATTGTGAGTGTAGAGCGATAGATCTTCAGATTTAAGTATTCGACGGGTAGAACGAAATGCCACTCCATAACTATTTCTCTTAGACTATTGAGATTGTTTATCTGCTTTTATTTACTTTTCCCGCATTTACCTTTCCGCACCCAAATCATGAAACTTAGAACGCGAGATAGTCGAACGGCAGTTCTTCTCACCAATCTCTGTGGACACGATAATTCCCGGATGAATATTTCCAAATCTTTTGTTGCTTGCCGCTTTACCGCTCCAACAAAATGGCGCCGTTGCCGGGGATTGGTTGAGATTAATCGCATTGCGATGGTTTTATGTTTGAAGTTTCGTTTGTTAAGTGTTTGGGCAGGACGTTTTCTTTAGGTTGCGTTTGAGGCGAAAGCATTGGCGTACCGCGAGGAAGTTTCTTACCATTCGCGAAACAATAAAGGCGTCGAGCTAACGACGTTAAACGAGCGCTTGTTGGGAGGCACCCCAACGGTTTTATTTTTCTGTTTTTCTGTAATTGAGTTGTGTAGGTGTTAAGTGGTGGCTCACTGAAAAATCTGTCTTTTTAGACTGGTCTGGTTTTTCTGGTGTAGCGCGCGTCGCGCGCTCATGGGTGCGTCGCGCGCTGGGTTGCTTTTGGCCAGTGACCTCTTTTTAACGGGTCACTCGGCTCGCCTTTTTCCCACTTACACCAAGGCTTTATAGTATAGTATTTTATCGATTTATTTTTAATTCTTTTGTTTGTGTTTAGACTCAAATTTTGGCCCGGTTACTTGGAGTCGCATTGGGTAATTCTCCAATTTTGATTGATTCAACATGCCAATTGTGCGATAATGATTGTTCAAATTTGTACGTGGCAAGGTACTCGTTTATCGCTTTCTATAGCATAGCATGTTTTTGAGACTTTTCATTTGTACAAATTTCATATTACTCATTCTTTTTGCATAACTTGCTCATGACTTGAATCACAATTAGTTTTTCCCTTTTTACCATAAATGTGAGGTGGCTTTCCATTGTATATATATGCGAGAGACCGACAATTCTTGTTTTAACTGGATATTATTATGTTTAATCTTTCGTCTGTATTGATTTTGTGAATGCACGAAAGTGATCAAGGCACTTGTTTGATTTTGAGCACAACTACCATAAGCCAAATGTCATTTTACCTTGTGAGTGTGTGACCATTAGTAACCCCTTTTGAGCCTTTTTGTCAATCTCCATACTGTTTTTGCTTAATGCTTGTCTATGAGCGTTTGGTTTTCATATGTGTATGGATGTTTGATTCTTTGTTTTCTTGAACCCGCACCTATGATGTTTAGATGGATTTTTACCTTGCCTTAGAAAGTAGGGAGTATTCGCTTTATGTTATGGTTGAATTCAAGTTGGGGAGAAGGTGTTTGCCTCTTTATGTTGTGATTGATGTGAGGTTAAGAAAAGAAAAAGAAAAAGAAAAAAAAAAGTGAGAAAGAAAGAAAAGAAAAAGAAAGAAAAAAAGAGAAAAGCTAGAAAAAGAAAAGAACAAAAAGAGTTTAGAATAAGAGTGTGCTAATAAGTTTTGTGTTTGGTGTGAAATTTGTGATGAAAAGAAAAGTTGGATTGAAATTGTATTGTTTGAAACTTTGTGGAAGTAATTACTCCCTTAGGTTTAGGCAAGTTTTTGTTTCGATTAGCTTTAGGACTTATCACTTGTTTGTTAACCGAGCCACATTACAACCTTAAAAGCCCTTGTGATTCGTGTCGTTGCATTTTCAATAATATTTTTAGATGAACGCATAATTTTGTCTATTGTTTGCAAGATTGTTGGATGAGTGTTCAAAGTCCTCACCTTTCGGTGTTTTTCATCTACCGATGAGTTTTTGCTAGGCGTGATTCATTATTGAGCTTGTTTTGTTTTAGGATGTTTTGTATGAATTTTCGTACTTAGGAATCGTTTCATTTTCATGTTGTCGTGGTAGGATAGTGGTAAGTATTTACTTTGTTCGTACGTTTTTGTTTGAACCGTACAATTGTTTTGTTTTTCCAAATCTTGTCGATTCTTGATTCTTTGGATTTTTACTTTTGCGATTTGAGTGTTTGGCCCTGTTTGAGGACAAACAGATTCTAGTTGGGGAGAGTTGTTAAGTGCCAAATTGTAGTTATTTTGTGTATGTAAATAGTGGCACTTATCAATGCTTTTTGTTAATACTGTTTGAATAATCCCCCGTTTTTGTGTAATTACGTTTACTTTACGAATACTTGTATTTTCATATACTTTTATACCGTTTGATAGTTTTGTTGTATTTTTGTAGGTATTCTTGCGTTTTCGGAGCCTTGAGGAATAAAGTGTCGAAGACACGGCTGCGAGAGCAAAGAGAAAATAATTCTGCTGTTCTGGTGCAGGGCGCTTCGCGCGCTGTAGGGCGCGTCGCGCCCTCTTTGAGTTTGAAGAACATAGTCTGGCAGAAGTTAGGGCGCGTCGCGCCGGATTAGGGCGCTCCGCGCTCTAGGGCGGTTTGGTAAATTTATATAGGGCGCGTCGCACTGAAATAGGGCGCGTCGCGCCCACTGCGAAACTCAGTTTTGTATAAATAGTTAATAACAGATTTTTTAGGTTTTTTATCACCTCTTCTTGACAAGTTGAGCTCTGATCCTTTTTTGGTAGTTTAGAGGCTTAGGAAACACCATTGGGTGCGACGTCATGTGGATTGATCATGGATCTGACTCGATTTCATTGTACCGGTGAGATCTTTCCGGTTCATCTTCTCTCTTCCCTTTGTTTCATTCCAATGGTGGGTGTTGTATGTATGTTTCTACTCTTATTGTATGTATATTTGTGGATCTTGGGATCGTTTATATATTCGCTTTACAAATCATCATTGTTGTTGTTCTTGATTTTTTTGCTTAAATGCTCTGGATTTGTGTTGTTGCAGACATGGACACCATAGATCTTGATTAGGAATGATAACTGTTAGTTTCTGGGTTGCAGACATGGATTCAGGACTAACAATCTTAGTGGGTATCGAGTCTAATGCCTCCGTGTTGTTTGTGTCGGTGGAGAAATCGCTGATGTGAATAGTACGGTTGAGCTTTCGTCGGTGTTGCAGACATGGACACCGATGTGGCATCTCGAGTGATGCCCGGTGATGTTGATGCGTATTGTGAGTGTAGAGCGATAGATCTTCAGATTTAAGTATTCGACGGGTAGAACGAAATGCCACTCCATAACTATTTCTCTTAGACTATTGAGATTGTTTATCTGCTTTTATTTACTTTTCCCGCATTTACCTTTCCGCACCCAAATCATGAAACTTAGAACGCGAGATAGTCGAACGGCAGTTCTTCTCACCAATCTCTGTGGACACGATAATTCCCGGATGAATATTTCCAAATCTTTTGTTGCTTGCCGCTATACCGCCACAACAAAATGGCGCCGTTGCCGGGGAGAGTTATTTTCTGCCAAATTGTAGTTATTTTGTGTATGTAAATAGTGGCACTTATCAATGCTTTTTGTTAATACCGTTTGAATAATCCCCCGTTTTTGTGTAATTACGTTTACTTTACGAATACTTGTATTTTCATATACTTTTATACCGTTTGATAGTTTTGTTGTATTTTTGTAGGTATTCTTGCGTTTTCGGAGCCTTGAGGAATAAAGTGTCGAAGACACGGCTGCGAGAGCAAAGAGAAAATAATTCTGCTGTTCTGGTGCAGGGCGCTTCGCGCGCTGTAGGGCGCGTCGCGCCCTCTTTGAGTTTGAAGAACATAGTCTGGCAGAAGTTAGGGCGCGTCGCGCCGGATTAGGGCGCTCCGCGCTCTAGGGCGGTTTGGTAAATTTATATAGGGCGCGTCGCACTGAAATAGGGCGCGTCGCGCCCACTGCGAAACTCAGTTTTGTATAAATAGTTAATAACAGATTTTTTAGGTTTTTTATCACCTCTTCTTGACAAGTTTAGCTCTGATCCTTTTTTGGTAGTTTAGAGGCTTAGGAAACACCATTGGGTGCGACGTCATGTGGATTGATCATGGATCTGACTCGATTTCATTGTACCGGTGAGATCTTTCCGGTTCATCTTCTCTCTTCCCTTTGTTTCATTCCAATGGTGGGTGTTGTATGTATGTTTCTACTCTTATTGTATGTATATTTGTGGATCTTGGGATCGTTTATATATTCGCTTTACAAATCATCATTGTTGTTGTTCTTGATTTTTTTGCTTAAATGCTCTGGATTTGTGTTGTTGCAGACATGGACACCATAGATCTTGATTAGGAATGATAACTGTTAGTTTCTGGGTTGCAGACATGGATTCAGGACTAACAATCTTAGTGGGTATCGAGTCTAATGCCTCCGTGTTGTTTGTGTCGGTGGAGAAATCGCTGATGTGAATAGTACGGTTGAGCTTTCGTCGGTGTTGCAGACATGGACACCGATGTGGCATCTCGAGTGATGCCCGGTGATGTTGATGCGTATTGTGAGTGTAGAGCGATAGATCTTCAGATTTAAGTATTCGACGGGTAGAACGAAATGCCACTCCATAACTATTTCTCTTAGACTATTGAGATTGTTTATCTGCTTTTATTTACTTTTCCCGCATTTACCTTTCCGCACCCAAATCATGAAACTTAGAACGCGAGATAGTCGAACGGCAGTTCTTCTCACCAATCTCTGTGGACACGATAATTCCCGGATGAATATTTCCAAATCTTTTGTTGCTTGCCGCTTTACCGCTCCAACAGCTTCTTAGCAGGAGGAGGTACATAGGAAGAAGGGAGGTCAAATTTAAACTCTGAGAGCACTACCACTTCTCTAACAGCCTCGGGTCTCTTCCTACGAACAACCCGAGTTTGGAGTCCGGAGGGTCTGACTGCAGCGTAGATTGGGTAGCAGCACACTTCACCCTGGCCTCGGCCATCAACTTTCGTTGCTCCTTAATGTTAGCAGACATCATCTTTGCTGCACGAAAAAAAAGTAAAATAGGGATCAGATTATAAGGTGAACGGATAATCCGCTGGGCACAGTAAGTACAAAAAACAATACCTAAAAAAGACAAGAGCGCCACTTAATCATCAGACTTCTCTATTATATCTTTGGTTTCCATCAAGGAAAATGAGTCCAGAAAAGAAAGAGCTATAATCTCATCGGCATTCAATTTTTCATAATCATAACCAACAATAGGAACGGGGTCCTCGGTCCAATATAAAGGAAAACGTCGGCTCCCGTCAGGAGAATATAGAATTTTCGGGCACCCTTCACTCCCATTTAGCTGGACAAATCGGTTCTTGAAGTCTTTTTAGTTTGAGGTATAAGCCCAGAGGAAATTCCTGACCAAGGACCCATTGATGCTTATCAAACTCTCTCTATCGGCCCCTTTCAACTTAAAAATAGAGAAGAAGATGACCACGCTCGGGTCAATAAGCAGAGCCTCACATATGAACTGGAAGGACCTGATAAAACCCCATCCATTAGTTCGGATATGGACCGGGGATGCATTTATGGTGGTCAACAACTCAGCTTCAAAGTCGGTAAAAGGAAGCTGAATTCTAAAATCGTCTAAAAGACTCAGATAGAAGTATAAAAAATCATCACTAACAACTCTCAGAAAAAAGAGGCATACAACTTCCCCCTCCTCACATAACTATAGGATAGCATCTTCCTCATTGCCAGTGGACGAAATTTCTCTCTTGGTCCGAAGTTGTATATCATCTCGAGTCACCACACTATTCTTATATTTTAGCACCTCAACGTCAATAAAAGATCCTCACATCTCTGTGAGAACTTCCACTGAACCTGACGATCTAGAATCTGAGTCAGTATCGCTAAAGGATTCATAAAGGTCTCCATACACCTCATATATAATTTGATTGAAGTCGACCATACTCATATGACCTTTACACGACTCCAAAGAGTGCTTCTAGAGAGCTTTTCTCTCTTCAGCAGTTTGGGGAACGATAATATTCCCTGACTCATCACACTCCCTGATGACAACCATGATAAAAGATAGAAAAATAAAATAAGAAGATAAATTACTTGATGGAGAATCGAAGACGAAAGAAAGCGATCCTGAGCGAGCCTCACGCAAGAAAAATTTCGAAATCGCAAGGGAGGAAGAGAATAACGAATGTTTTTTTTAAAGGGTTAAATATATAAAAACCCCTGCAATTTTAGCGAGATTCGGTTTAAGCCCCTGTAAAAAAAAATTTAAAAGCCCCCTCGTAATTTCCAGATTCCGTCAAATAAGCCCCCAATTGACAGATTGCATCAAAGATTCTCTCTATTTGTCAACTTGGCAGTCCATGTGGTATTTTTAAAATGTATTATTATTATTTTAAAGTCCACCTGGATTTTTTAATATTTTTTATTTCATTAAATATTGTTTTTCGTTTTTATTTTTTTTCATTAATTTAATTTTCATTTTTTTCCAAAATTATTTAAACTAAAATTAATTTAATTTTCATTTTTTTCAGAATTATTTAAACTAAAATCTAATTAAAATTATATTAACTTATGGTCCATTATCAGTTTGGAATCAGTTTAAAGATTTATATTATTGTGTGATATATAAACATAAAATAGTTCTCTAATATATCCGATGCGGGACTCTATTTTTTCTATTGGACTCCTCAAATCTTTCTCTATTTTTTCCATATGGTTTCTATTGTAATCAGTTTAATGATTTATATTGTTGTTGTATATTCCCCCACCCACTTATTCTCTTTCTCTATTTAACATATACCAGAAGCAAATTAAGAAGGGGACAACACTACTGAGTTCTTCATTTTCCCACACCCACTTGTTGTTGTATACATGCAGTTCCCCCAATAGAAGGCATATATTAGTGATGCTTGTTACATGCATGCAAGTGAGTGATGAGTTCCAAATTTCATCTCATGGTAATATTTTAATTGTTTGGATAAAATACTTACATGCACTGGGTTTCATCTCATGGTAATATTCCTGTGATAATGAGTACTCGCAAATACTTTTGCTCTTCTAAACAGAAACTTCTGTCCTAAAGCAGGTACTCCTACGTGTAAAATGTAGTGGGTTCTCACTACAAGTTGGAGTATTGATTTACATGGAGTTGAAAACAAGAATACTTGGGTTGAATATTTGGAAACTACGTGTAAACTGTTGGTGGGTTCTCACTACAAGTTGGAGTATTTTAACTTAGTTTAGAATGATGGTGGGTTCTCGCTAAAAGTTTTTATTTATTTTTTGTTTCTAAAATTTTTGACCTTTTGTTGAGAATGATGGGTAAGGTTCAAGGAATACACTTAAAGGTTTGGCCTGAAGAGACAGTTCCAGCAATTATAATAACACACAAGATATAAATACCAAACAGTAAATAAATAAGTGTAATACAATTTCAACGGGTTTCTGTTATTATTTTAAGTGTAAAAATATTCAACTCCTCATTTAAAGGGTAAGGTAATTGTTATTTTCTATTGGCTCAAAATGAAACAAGCTGAACAAACACATAACAATTTATATGCAATGTTTATCTGGTGTTTTAAGAGCATATTTTCTTGCATTTTAATTGCTATTTTGATCTGTATGCAACAGGTGTACATATATTCTAGTGTCAGCAGATTGGCTCAAAGGCTAGTATTCGGGAAAACAAACTTTGGGGACTTAAGAAAGTTTCTATCTGGGTTTTTTTGACACCACAGTGGGGCAATATGCTTATACGGATGTGAAGGGTTAGTGCTCCTGGTGGAGAAACAATAATTGTCATCATAAATCTGAATAAATCATCCTAATTCATGAATAGCAATTTGGCATACATTGCATTTACTGCTGCAGTTGCAAGTCGCAGTAGCAACACCTCAACTTATTGGAGAAGATGGAACTGCATGTGTAATTTTAGAGTCCCACATTGAAAACAATTCATCAAATCGAAGTGCTTATAAACCTTTTTAGTCCAATGGTTTACAAGTATTGAAATTATGAGCTTAGTGGAAAGAAAACGGGCTTTGTGAAAAATATTGAGCCCTAGTTTATTGTTTTAATAATTAATTTAAAAATATAATTTCATAAAAATAAGATTATTGTTTTAATAATTAATTTAAAAATATAATTTCATAAAAATAATTTAAGAAAAGGTAAAAAATTATATAATTTATAAAAAAAAAAATCCATGTGGAATTTAGATATAAATTAAAAATAAATTAAAAATCCAGTTGGATTATCCAAGTCACTAAAAAATCGAATCTAAGCTCAAATACTGCATCCAGGGGCCGTGAAAATGGAATCTAGATATTACGAGGGGGATTTTTAAAAAAAATTTTTACCATGGGCTAAAATCAAATCTCGCTAACATTACAAGCGGGGTTTATATATTTAACCCTTTTTTAAATGATCAGTTTTAGGGGCTAATAAAGTAGGTTTATGTTCCCCATAAATACTCATCATTAGTGGCACATTCGAAGAATTTAAAGCGGCAATCATCAGAGAAACTTTCTAACACGCGCAAGGGTTAAGAGTTTCTTAACCGTTGAATGAACAGAGGGACCGACTTTCCAGACCGAACAAAAATCGAATCTTTGGGAACCGAACTATTCGTCCATATGGAACCCTAGCTCAGGGGGCTTGTACATATTCAGGCCAATAAGGTAAGCCGGTGTCATACCCCAAAATTTGCCCATGCTATTTTTCATGCACAAAACCAAATCATAAGACAAAGCTCCAAAACACAGTCTCCCACACAGAAGTTCTAAACTAGGGTTTGATTTATTCAAGGGAAGATCAGTGAATCAATGGCTCCAAGGCATCACATATGGCTCAACATATCCCACAATTACTTCCATGCCAAGTTTCAAGCTCTGATTCAAAAGATTGCTCACTCAATGGCCCAGACGATCAGTAATCGACTGGTTAACTTAAAAGTCAAACTGTGGTCAAAGTACAGTCAAAACTCCTGATTTTTTGTCAACATCCTCATATTGAAATATCATTCACAATTTGATCAAGAATTGATCATGGTTCATCAAGGAAAGATCAGAAATCGACAATTTCAAAAGTTTCTAAATTAGGGTTTTCTTAGGAAAAGTCAACTGAACTTTGACCAGCCATAACTCTCACATGGAACATCAGAAATTTCCCCTCCAAAGCTCAATTTGAAGGAAATTGAATTCTCTACAACTTTGTCTCTCACATGCCAAGTCTGAAAATGCTTCATTTGAGAGATATGGATCAATACGTTACAGGTCCTCCTGAAAAGACAACGAAAACACCTTTTGGGTCGAAGCTCATAACTCGAGAATGGAAACATCTAATTAAGATGGAACTAAAAGCATCATTTAAAGGACACCCTAAGCTTTCTAAAATGATCGAGGGCATCTTCTTAGGGTTAAAATTGAGAGAAATATGCATTGCACAAGTTGGGTAAAAATTGGGAATTGCTTGAAGCCCTAAGCGACAAAGCTTAAGCTTTTAAGAAATGGGCCTCAATCTTCGAGTTATCCACATGATAATAAGCCCAAGAGAGTTCTTTAGGTCAAATATAATTATCTTTGTGATATTATTTACATTTGATTTTATTCAACTAATTTCAAATAAAAATTAAATAAAATCCTAAATAATTATATGATGATCAATTGTTTTATTAATTCAAAAAAATCAAATCCAAATATGCTCCCATAGCCAAGATAATAGAAAAATGCGCACAAAATATCTTGGTCACCAATTTTAGAAAGATTTTGTGTAAAAACTCTTTTCAATTTCCATGTCACCAAAGGATTCAATCTCCATAAACTCCAAACCCTAATCTCCTCTCATATATATTCTCTTAGACACGGCAGCCAAGGGACACGGTTTGGACAGCCTGAAAAACCCTAACGAAAAAACTCAAAAAAAGAAAAAGAAAGTGCAAACTCAAATTCAGATGCTCAGCTCTCTTTAATCGAATCCAGGCATTCAATCATCTTCCTGAGGATTCCAGGAGTCGATTCCATCCGCCACTCAAGCTCACAACGATCCAGAACCTTTTCTTTCGGCCTCACCGGAGGTAAGAATTGTTCAACGTTGAATCCACTAATTCCCGCTTTGCTAACATATTTTATGTGCATATTTATACTCAGGAACATGTATAGAACTGTTTGGACGTGTCACATGTGAGTTGGTGGACCGGAAACACGATCTGCCATTGTTAGGGCATGAAGGTTCTCCTTCATCGTGTTCATGGTTACATGCCGTTTCAGGAGAAACTAACAGGCCCATTGGATTCACAGCATATGAATTATGTGATATGGTTTGTTTTTGTGCATTATTTGGATCGTTTTTGCAGGCTACCGAGATCACCCTCGTCGAAGAAGGTGACCGGCGCACTGTTCCGGTGAGTCAAAAGGGTCGGGAGTGGTGGTCCAGCGGGCGTGGCACTATCAAGGGACGCCATTGGTTGGTCAACGGAGCCAACCTCTCTCTCTCACTCTGATTCGTCGTCCAAGCGACGCGGGCCCCACGGTTTGACCATCCACTTGGTTTCGTTTTACTATTTAACAACTGTGAATCATCTTAATTTCATCAAGCGAATCTGGATGCGTTGGCAAGGGACAATATGGTGCGTTTCTTCAAACCTGGGTTCGATACCCAGGTGTTGTATGTTTTAATATTCCCTTTATTCTATAGTTCCTCTCCAGATCCAGCGTTTTCCATTCACGTTGGTATACGATGGACTTCCAATACCAACCGTTAGATCAAGCGCCCATCAGATCTGATGCTCCAAACGCATCCTCACCATGGTGCACCCTCAGAGCGCAACTACACCCAATCGCAGCTAAGTTTTCTTTTTCAATTTATTTTATTTTGTTTATTTTTATCCTTATTTTAAATTACCTAAATCTTTTATTTATCTCTTTATTTTCTATATTAATAGTTTTAGTTAAATCAATTTTTTAGTGGAATAATATTTTCATACCGTTTGAATTTATTTAATCGAAGAGTCGATTTTTCTCATAATAATGAAAATAATGGTTTTATAAAACTATAAAGAATTATTGTTAATTGTGCATATCTTCTTATCATTTCTTTCAAACCCTGATTTTAGCATGATAACTAATCATTGTGTTGTCCGTCAACCTAGTTAATTTCGGTCCCTTTTGGGGTTTGCCTTGCCATTTTTTGTTGGGATCACTAATCACCGCTGTTGGTATGTGTTGTTCACTAATGCATCTTTTAGCCTTACAAACCTTTGTAGGCCACAATAAGTTTTCTTAAAAACCCTTTAGTGGTTTGTAAACTTTTTAGGGTTTGTTTAATATCATTTTATATTTTGTTCACCTTGTGGGCTAAGATAGGGTTTGTGTGGGTTTATATTAATAACCGATGAATATGTAATACACTAAAATTCTCTTTTTGGTGTCAAATTTTCAGGTTTAATCAAGACTCTCCGATTACGCGCCACGCCAATCAAAAAGCTAAGTTTCTAAACTTTTTCTTATTTTTATTATTTATTTTGATTGAATATTATTTTTGGTTATTTTGCCTTGAATTAGCCATACACTCATTGCCTTCTTTTTCTGTTGTCAACTCTTTAATGGTCAGGGTCAATGCTTCTCATGCTTCAAGGAAAATCTCTGCCCCGCCAATCCTCACCAATCGAAGTTGAAGGTTTTGTCAAGTCGCCAAAGCTACGAATGTTGGTAAACCTAAACCCTATTTTTATTACTTATGTCAAACCCTATTAAGGGATCCGCTGGTTTCATTGTTCCCCTCCCCATATTATTATGTAACTGTTCCCTGGTTGTATTGTTTGGCCTTGAAGGCACTTAAAACTGTTATCTATTGTATTATTATATTATTCTTACTGCGTGGTTAGTAATATAGGGAGTGACAAGACTAATTAACTAAACGATAGCTCACCTAACTACAAGATAAATGTAATCGAAGTTAACCACATGATTGTTGCACCCACACACCTTTAGGGTAATCCCTCTGGTTGCCTTTATTACTGTTGCCTGTTGCCTTCAATTGTACTAAATAGTCAAAGTCCCTCGATTCCGAGGATACCTAAAGCAAACGTTGCCCTCAGTTCATTCATCATCAAAGTTGTCCCTCGATGTTGCCTCGGTAAAATGATGATTTGTCCCAATTGCTAAAGTATCCTCGCATGATGCCTAAAAAGATTAATGACTATTATATCATTCCCTTAGACTACCTGCCCTCTTTATGGCATGGGACAGTCTTATGGCGAACGATTACTCGATGACCCTTAAACATCCAATTGAAAGACTTCCTGCCCTCTTATGGTATGGATAGATCCTTTCACTCGAAAGACTAAAAGAACAACTTTTTTAACTTAGGGTAGTTGCTACTAATTGCTTGCTCTAATTCAAATTACTTTTTACACCTCTTTTCCAAATCAAATTCAAAAAGACTACGCTTATTTACAAGCTAAAGTTCTTCTTTCGAAAATCTTTTCAAACAATTCAAACAAATCAAACAAAGTGAGCTAAAGCAATTAAGAGCCCATGGATAACCATGGATGCAAAGGGTGCTTTTTAAACCTTCCCTTTGTATAACTTACCCCCCGAACTCAAAATCTTTTTAAAAGGTCTTTTCCTGTTCTTTTAGCCTTTCCAATTGGATAAAATAAAAGTCGGTGGCGACTCTTGCTTACCGCAACATTTCGATTAAAAAAGTCAGTTCACCGTATTACAGAACTGGCGACTCTGCTGGGGACGCTTTCGAATAAAAGAGGGGTTACCTTGGAGCTAGGATCACTTTAAATTGTTTGATTTGTTTGCTTTATCTTTAAAGGTTGTTTTGGGTATTCTGCTGTGTGAAAGATCCTACACCCGGATCTAGTGTACCTTAGGTATGTGGCATGAGACCAGGGAGGCTGTACGACATGTATCGTTATGGTTGAACTGGTGGCCACCGTTAGTGCGACACTTTGGTTTGTCCTGATGGCCCTTGAACATGATCGAGGAGACATTTGGCTACCGCGTGGTGTCACAAGCACTAATTCGCCCTTAGAACCTTAGTTGAACTTGACTTTGGCCTATAGGAAGTAGCGAGATAGCTGGCTTTGGGTTCCTGACTGAAGCCGGTTGATACTCGATGCTACACTCATTGAGATTGGACTCTAGGGATGCTTTTGGCTGGCCGATCGAGTGCCATGTTGAGACAATGCCCGCGAGAAAGATCAGGGATATGAGCACCATAGAACCCGGTTACTACTCTAGGACAGGTTGAACCAACTTAACTTCAGCGGGGAGGGTACTTACCTACAGATTTCATGCAAGCCTCTAAACCTAAGGGCACTTGTGTGACTCGTTTGCGATTGCTACTAACCCTTGTTTCTTTGCAGGTTTTGTTAAAGGACTTGTTTGCCCTCACCAGTCCACGCTGTGCCTAAGGGGCTGCATTCGCCTAACATTGACCTTTGTTTCCTTGCAGGTTTTGTTGAAAGGACCTGTTTGTCCTTACTATCTCACACTAAGTCTAATAAACTGCATTCGCATAACATCATGGCACCATGACATCATACGCATAACATGATTTAACTAACCCTTTCAAGGATCTTAGGGATTTAGGGCGCACAATTTCAGGTGCTCTTATCAAGGACTGAATTCCTATCAAGGGGCAAGAGGATTTATTTTCCTCTAGCCACATACCTTCCAATTCAGAGACTCAACATCTATCAAGAGGCAAGAGGATTTATTTTCCTCTAGCCATGTACCTTCAAATTCAGAAGTTCCCGAATCAGAGGCTATGACCCACTGGATATGGTGAGCTTGATTCCCATAGAAGAACATCCAAGAATCAGATTTCTTCAAACGAAGATGCGACCAAATCATTTTCTAATGTTGCTAACTAAATTCCTTAAAGATCCTTGAAAAGATTGCATTAACATTCATAAAACTAATCTCTCCTTTTCAGGTCATTTCAAAGTCGAAAGAATATTATCATCCAAGTGCGGTGCAAATACAATCGTACCAACGATTCAATCTCAATACTCATTCAAGACAAATACAATTCTGACACTTCATTACGGGTCTTTCTTCAAAGATAATTCAGAAGTAATCAAAGAACTTCCCATCCTTTCTAGGAACCTTTCTAGGTAGTCTTTTCTAAGACATTTATCCTCCTTTCTAGGAACCTTTCTAGGTAACCTCCTTTCTAGGAACCTTTCTAGGTAATCTTTTTTAAGATGTTTGATATCCTTTCTAGGAACCTTTCTAGGTAGTCTTTTCTAATACATTTATCCTCCTTTCTAGGAACCTTTCTAGGTAACCTCCTTTCTAGGAACCTTTTCTAGGTATTCTTTTCTAAGATGATTCATAGGTAATATTTTCTAAGATGATTCATATCCTTTCCAGGAGCCTTTCTAGGCAATCTTTTCTAAAGATGTCCCATCCTTTCTAGGAGCCTTTCTAGGTAGTCTTGTTTAAGACGTATCATAACCTTTCTAGGAGCCTTTCTAGGTAGTCTTGTTTAAGACGTATCATAACCTTTCTAGGAGCCTTTCTAGGTAGTCTTGTTTAAGACGTATCATAACCTTTCTAGGAGCCTTTCTAAGTCATTCTTGTTTAAGAAATATCATACCTTTCTAGGCTAATCTTGTTTAAGACACATCTCAACCCTTTCAGGTAATCTTACCTTAAAAACACTTATCCAATCTTTTCTAAAGACATCTCTTGCCCTTTCAAGGAGCTTCTCAAGTTAATCTTCTACGAGACAATTCTTCTCGAGCTTTGTCTCCATCAAGCCAGATGCACCTAAGCGTCAATTCACCAAGATTAATGTGACGTTGTCCCGAGCATTACAACATCTGTTGAAGATTGAATTGATTACTCCGAGGGACCCTCCTAAGAATGCTAACACCTCCACTCCTGGCTATAAACTCAATGTGAGGTGCGCGTACCATTCCAACAGTCCTGGACATTACACAAACAATTGCTGGACATTGAAGAATAAATATTCAAGATCTGATCAATGACGGGGAAATCAAATTCAACCCTCCTGAAAACTCCTGGGATGATCACTGATCCTATGCCTAGTCATGACAAGAATGACTGATGTCTAGACGGGCGAACTTTTGGATCATTAGATCTACTTTCATTTGCAAGTTTCTTTTCTGTTTGTTTAAACATTTGACTCATGATAGACATTATCTGTTTTAATAATCATCATCAGTGCATTGCATATATTTGTCTTGAATAAATTATTTCGTTATCACTCATTTTAAATTACGTCTTTACTTTGCATATGTTTTATGATACTCAACTCTGGCTAAAGCTGTATACCTTTTGAGGGAGGATGACGAAAACGATACCGCAACCTCATACAGTATGCTTTTGAGCGGACTATGCTGACGATGTACAGGCATTGTTTCAATTCTTAAACAGTGGAGATATAAGGATGCTAATCCCTCGTCAACCCTTTTGAGCCTAAGAAGTAGAAATTTCTTTCTTGTACTAAATAAAACCCTTGATCATAACCTGGGGCAGGGTAGTTCTCAGTTAATTTGGCTGTGCATTCTAGTTTAAGAGAATCATTCAGTACACCTTTCAACAAAGGTTTCAATCACAAACGGTCATCCGCACACATCAAAGAAGTGTTGGAGATGTCAATCAAAAGACAATGATGGTTCGTCAATCATCAAACAAGACAGTCAATATCTTCAAAAGAAAAAAATGAAAAAACATATATACAAAGAAAAGCCTGCTAAGTCAAAAATCAAAAAGATGACTTAGGCAAGAATCAAGGCATCCCGCTGACTGTAAGCTCAAAAGAGGCAGTTCAGGCAAAAGTTAGGGATATCAAAAAGATGAAAAAGAGAAGTCAATAAATTCCTGAACAACACAATGTTGTGACTACCCAAAAGGAAGAAGTGACTGCCATCTCAAAAAGTTCTCTCTGCTGATGAACCATCATCATTATCAAAGGTGCAAATCCAAAGTCTCTTGGAATCTGAATGCGTAAGTTGAATTAACTAAGCTTAGGGCTGAAGAACATCACGAAGAAGGGGATGGGTATAAATAAATTTTGAGCCTTTATCCTTTGTTTCTTAAACCGTTAACCAAGCCACGTTACAACCCTTGAAAGTCCTAACTGAAGCATGGTTAGTCCGAAAGCATACTGTCACCAAAAGGTATCCCGACTCCTTAAGGTTTGCCAAAAATGCTGAGTTGATACTTCATTTTTACAAACATCACGTTGTTACAAATATCATGTTTTTACGAATATCACGCTCTTACATCTCCTGTTTTAATGTTTTTTCAAAACTCAAGACAAATGTATGCATTGCATCTCATGAATTCATTATTAAACATATTCTGCTACATAATCTCAAATGTTAGCATCAGAAAGAATTTGCACAGGGTACAACTAAATGACTAGAAGTTATCCTGATAGACAAGATTACTCCGAGAAGCAATGTCTCCTACGTATACAAGGGGCATGGCACGTTTGCTCAATCAATCTGGGGCAATCAAGTCAAGATTCCAAGAATCTCTCAAATGCCAAACAATCAAAAGCATGTATCCCAAGTGGATTTCAAACTATTTCCCGATCAATCTGGGGCAATCAAGTCAAGATTCCGAGAATCTCTCAAGAATGCCAAAATAATCAGGGGCATGCATCCAAGTAAATCTGAATCTATTTCCAATCAACATGGGGCATTGTCATGGGCCTACGATTACGAGGGGCATGACGCCCATAGTGCACATCTCATAAAGTCCTCGCGAGGCGAATCTTTCCAAAGTCTCTGCTAGCAGGGGCAAATCTATGCAAATACAGTTGGGCATCTTGATCAATACTCAATGGTGTGTCCTAATCAAATCCAAGGACGGTAGTTACTATAATACTGGGGGCAACATTCAAGACATCCACGTCTTCCCACAAAGCTGATTTCGCAAGATCATATCCCCACAGAGTAATCACTAAAAAGATATCTTCAAATACTCTTGTCCCGACAAAGACAGGGCTCCTCAACAGAGTTTATATCTTCAACACTATCGATTCTCCAACACTTTGCTTTTCTCCGACAAGGCTTACCAATGTCTTTTATCTCCAGTCAGGGTACATCAAGTTACTGGTCATCCCCAAGCAAATCATAAATCCCCAACTGAGCACCTTCAAGATAAGATCAAACATCAAAATTACAATGACGTGGAGATCCACCTTCTCAATCAAGATGTGTCCAAATAGCATAAATCATAGTCATACGTCTGCATACACGTTCGTACATAATACATAAAGCATAGCGACAAGTGCGTACATAACATGCTAGGATCTCATTTATTTTGAGAATCCCGTCACATAAACGCATTACATGCATCATGACATTGCATAAAAATTAACCTTACCTTTTCCAGAATGCAGGTACAAACAAATGAACGAATTCTCCAACTTTCCAAGATCTAATTCAGTTACTACGAACGGTACTGACACGGTCAACGCTCAGAGATCTAATTCTATCATCACGAACGGTGTAGACACGATCAATGACCAATCAAGTCTAATTCAGTTACTACGAACGGTGCTGACACGACAAGAGAGTCTAATTCTATCATCACGAACGATGTAGACACGATTATCTCTCCAAGATCTAATTCAGATATTACGAACGGTACTGACACGATCAAATATCAGAGGTCTAATTCTATCATCACGAACGGTGTAGACACGATCACTGACGTCCACAGTCTAATTCAGTTACTACGAACGGTGCTGACACGACAAGATAGTCTAATTCTATCATCACGAACGATGTAGACACGATTATCTCTCCAAAAGATCTAATTCATTTACTACGAACGGTAATGACACGATCAACGCGCAAACAACATTTCTCAAACTTCAACTACCGGATGGCATCTTTAAAGCCCATCTCCGACAAAAGTCCCTACTTCAACTAGGGCAAATTTCTTGGTATTCTAGTGTTCAATCATCTTCCACCTTCAGATACCGACTGGCATACAAACCACTCTACATCTTCAGGTTTAAGATAATTGAACAGGGGCAGCTGTCATACCCCAAAATTTGCCCATGCTATTTTTCATGCACAAAACCAAATCATAAGACAAAGCTCCAAAACACAGTCTCCCACACAGAAGTTCTAAACTAGGGTTTGATTTATTCAAGGGAAGATCAGTGAATCAATGGCTCCAAGGCATCACATATGGCTCAACATATCCCACAATTACTTCCATGCCAAGTTTCAAGCTCTGATTCAAAAGATTGCTCACTCAATGGCCCAGACGATCAGTAATCGACTGGTTAACTTAAAAGTCAAACTGTGGTCAAAGTACAGTCAAAACTCCTGATTTTTTGTCAACATCCTCATATTGAAATATCATTCACAATTTGATCAAGAATTGATCATGGTTCATCAAGGAAAGATCAGAAATCGACAATTTCAAAAGTTTCTAAATTAGGGTTTTCTTAGGAAAAGTCAACTGAACTTTGACCAGCCATAACTCTCACATGGAACATCAGAAATTTCCCCTCCAAAGCTCAATTTGAAGGAAATTGAATTCTCTACAACTTTGTCTCTCACATGCCAAGTCTGAAAATGCTTCATTTGAGAGATATGGATCAATACGTTACAGGTCCTCCTGAAAAGACAACGAAAACACCTTTTGGGTCGAAGCTCATAACTCGAGAATGGAAACATCTAATTAAGATGGAACTAAAAGCATCATTTAAAGGACACCCTAAGCTTTCTAAAATGATCGAGGGCATCTTCTTAGGGTTAAAATTGAGAGAAATACGCATTGCACAAGTTGGGTAAAAATTGGGAATTGCTTGAAGCCCTAAGCGACAAAGCTTAAGCTTTTAAGAAATGGGCCTCAATCTTCGAGTTATCCACATGATAATAAGCCCAAGAGAGTTCTTTAGGTCAAATATAATTATCTTTGTGATATTATTTACATTTGATTTTATTCAACTAATTTCAAATAAAAATTAAATAAAATCCTAAATAATTATATGATGATCAATTGTTTTATTAATTCAAAAAAATCAAATCCAAATATGCTCCCATAGCCAAGATAATAGAAAAATGCGCACAAAATATCTTGGTCACCAATTTTAGAAAGATTTTGTGTAAAAACTCTTTTCAATTTCCATGTCACCAAAGGATTCAATCTCCATAAACTCCAAACCCTAATCTCCTCTCATATATATTCTCTTAGACACGGCAGCCAAGGGACACGGTTTGGACAGCCTGAAAAACCCTAACGAAAAAACTCAAAAAAAGAAAAAGAAAGTGCAAACTCAAATTCAGATGCTCAGCTCTCTTTAATCGAATCCAGGCATTCAATCATCTTCCTGAGGATTCCAGGAGTCGATTCCATCCGCCACTCAAGCTCACAACGATCCAGAACCTTTTCTTTCGGCCTCACCGGAGGTAAGAATTGTTCAACGTTGAATCCACTAATTCCCGCTTTGCTAACATATTTTATGTGCATATTTATACTCAGGAACATGTATAGAACTGTTTGGACGTGTCACATGTGAGTTGGTGGACCGGAAACACGATCTGCCATTGTTAGGGCATGAAGGTTCTCCTTCATCGTGTTCATGGTTACATGCCGTTTCAGGAGAAACTAACAGGCCCATTGGATTCACAGCATATGAATTATGTGATATGGTTTGTTTTTGTGCATTATTTGGATCGTTTTTGCAGGCTACCGAGATCACCCTCGTCGAAGAAGGTGACCGGCGCACTGTTCCGGTGAGTCAAAAGGGTCGGGAGTGGTGGTCCAGCGGGCGTGGCACTATCAAGGGACGCCATTGGTTGGTCAACGGAGCCAACCTCTCTCTCTCACTCTGATTCGTCGTCCAAGCGACGCGGGCCCCACGGTTTGACCATCCACTTGGTTTCGTTTTACTATTTAACAACTGTGAATCATCTTAATTTCATCAAGCGAATCTGGATGCGTTGGCAAGGGACAATATGGTGCGTTTCTTCAAACCTGGGTTCGATACCCAGGTGTTGTATGTTTTAATATTCCCTTTATTCTATAGTTCCTCTCCAGATCCAGCGTTTTCCATTCACGTTGGTATACGATGGACTTCCAATACCAACCGTTAGATCAAGCGCCCATCAGATCTGATGCTCCAAACGCATCCTCACCATGGTGCACCCTCAGAGCGCAACTACACCCAATCGCAGCTAAGTTTTCTTTTTCAATTTATTTTATTTTGTTTATTTTTATCCTTATTTTAAATTACCTAAATCTTTTATTTATCTCTTTATTTTCTATATTAATAGTTTTAGTTAAATCAATTTTTTAGTGGAATAATATTTTCATACCGTTTGAATTTATTTAATCGAAGAGTCGATTTTTCTCATAATAATGAAAATAATGGTTTTATAAAACTATAAAGAATTATTGTTAATTGTGCATATCTTCTTATCATTTCTTTCAAACCCTGATTTTAGCATGATAACTAATCATTGTGTTGTCCGTCAACCTAGTTAATTTCGGTCCCTTTTGGGGTTTGCCTTGCCATTTTTTGTTGGGATCACTAATCACCGCTGTTGGTATGTGTTGTTCACTAATGCATCTTTTAGCCTTACAAACCTTTGTAGGCCACAATAAGTTTTCTTAAAAACCCTTTAGTGGTTTGTAAACTTTTTAGGGTTTGTTTAATATCATTTTATATTTTGTTCACCTTGTGGGCTAAGATAGGGTTTGTGTGGGTTTATATTAATAACCGATGAATATGTAATACACTAAAATTCTCTTTTTGGTGTCAAATTTTCAGGTTTAATCAAGACTCTCCGATTACGCGCCACGCCAATCAAAAAGCTAAGTTTCTAAACTTTTTCTTATTTTTATTATTTATTTTGATTGAATATTATTTTTGGTTATTTTGCCTTGAATTAGCCATACACTCATTGCCTTCTTTTTCTGTTGTCAACTCTTTAATGGTCAGGGTCAATGCTTCTCATGCTTCAAGGAAAATCTCTGCCCCGCCAATCCTCACCAATCGAAGTTGAAGGTTTTGTCAAGTCGCCAAAGCTACGAATGTTGGTAAACCTAAACCCTATTTTTATTACTTATGTCAAACCCTATTAAGGGATCCGCTGGTTTCATTGTTCCCCTCCCCATATTATTATGTAACTGTTCCCTGGTTGTATTGTTTGGCCTTGAAGGCACTTAAAACTGTTATCTATTGTATTATTATATTATTCTTACTGCGTGGTTAGTAATATAGGGAGTGACAAGACTAATTAACTAAACGATAGCTCACCTAACTACAAGATAAATGTAATCGAAGTTAACCACATGATTGTTGCACCCACACACCTTTAGGGTAATCCCTCTGGTTGCCTTTATTACTGTTGCCTGTTGCCTTCAATTGTACTAAATAGTCAAAGTCCCTCGATTCCGAGGATACCTAAAGCAAACGTTGCCCTCAGTTCATTCATCATCAAAGTTGTCCCTCGATGTTGCCTCGGTAAAATGATGATTTGTCCCAATTGCTAAAGTATCCTCGCATGATGCCTAAAAAGATTAATGACTATTATATCATTCCCTTAGACTACCTGCCCTCTTTATGGCATGGGACAGTCTTATGGCGAACGATTACTCGATGACCCTTAAACATCCAATTGAAAGACTTCCTGCCCTCTTATGGTATGGATAGATCCTTTCACTCGAAAGACTAAAAGAACAACTTTTTTAACTTAGGGTAGTTGCTACTAATTGCTTGCTCTAATTCAAATTACTTTTTACACCTCTTTTCCAAATCAAATTCAAAAAGACTACGCTTATTTACAAGCTAAAGTTCTTCTTTCGAAAATCTTTTCAAACAATTCAAACAAATCAAACAAAGTGAGCTAAAGCAATTAAGAGCCCATGGATAACCATGGATGCAAAGGGTGCTTTTTAAACCTTCCCTTTGTATAACTTACCCCCCGAACTCAAAATCTTTTTAAAAGGTCTTTTCCTGTTCTTTTAGCCTTTCCAATTGGATAAAATAAAAGTCGGTGGCGACTCTTGCTTACCGCAACATTTCGATTAAAAAAGTCAGTTCACCGTATTACAGCCGGCACCGAGGCAGAGGAATATGATCGGTCTCGAGATGTACCGACCCGACCATGATCTCGGTATAAAATCCTTAAACTGGCCCATGCAGTAACTAAAGGCCGCCAAATGAAGACACAGAACGAGCACAGTGTCATCAACCCGAGACGCCCGTAACCGTCACCTTCACGTTAAAGATCTTCACCGTTATGGAAGTTACAGTTCTTTAAAGACCAAAACAGTGGGAGTTACGGTAGTTCGCTCATTATGCAGGGAATCCAAAGTTCCTCCATCAATGAGAGTAATTATGGCTCCAGCAGCTATAAATAGGGCTCCCAACTGATGGATAAGCAAGATGCATGTTTTCTTGAGCTCGCATCAGTCGTGCTGCTCAAATCCCTATAGCTACTAATCATAAACTCATGTGTGACCTCGCCAGAATCTTCTTTCGGGAGGTAATTAAAAGTGTTCTACAGGAACAATATTTATAATCACCTTGGTCTTGTTCTGGTTTATTTCAATGCCTTTTTTGTGCACCACAAATCCTAGGAAGTCACCTGCACGACCACAAAAGCACATTTTAATGGATTAATTTTCAAACCATATTTCCTCATTCTAACAAAAGACTGTCCAAGGTGGCATAGATGACCAACTTACGAGGATGATTTCACTATAATGTCATCAATGTATACGACATGAATCATCTATAAAGTTATGGAACATTGAATTCATTGCTCTTTGATATGTCGCTCCAACATTCTTCAACCCAAAAGGCATTACGACCTATTCGTAAATTCCTAATGCCCTAGGACATCTGAATGCCGTTTTAGGAATGTCTTCTTCAGCAATAAAGATTTGGTTATAACTAGAATATCCATCCAAAAGATGCAAATACTCATGACCTGCGGCTGAATAGACCAACATTTCTGCCACAAGCATTGGGTACTCGTCTTTTGGAGTTGCTTTGTTCAAATCCCTAAAATCTATACAAACTCCAAGTGTTCCATTCTTTTTATCATAAGGACTATATTAGCTAACCATTCGACATACCTGACCGTTCTGATGAATTTACTTTTCAGTAGGCGTTCGATTTCAGTCTTTATCTTTGACAGCATCTTTGGGGCGAATCTCCTTGGCATCTGCTTGACTGGTCATTTGCCTGCACTGATAGGTAGTTTCATCTCAACCATGTCTCTACTTAACCCCAAATTCTCATTGTAGTCCCATGAAAAACAATCTTTGAACTCCCTGAGCAACTTGACTATTTTCTCTTTCATTCCACTATCAACTTTGGTGCTGATGTAATGTAATTCGCTTAATTACTCCATCACCTAAGTCGACTTCCTTTGGAGGATCCTGCGCTTGCATCTTCTGGATACCATCTCCTGGGTCTTTTTCAAACCCCAAAGGCTCATCATCATAAATGCAATCCAACCTCCGGCTTTCTGAAGCTGTTGGTTGGCCTGGTTGGCCAATTTTATCCACCATTATGGCTTCAGGCGCCACGTTTGTCATGTCGTTGGCCTCTAAGGCCATATTCAATCTATTTTTGACTAAATGCGTTGAAATATACGTCAGGGCATATTATCATTGTTTTTATCGTCCCACCTAATGGGTTCAACCTCCATAGGGGTGGCAAAATTGCCCGCCCGCCCCGCGCTCGCCCTGCCTAATGCCCGGCAAAAAGCGAGCGGGGCGGGCAAGCCCGCCAAGTAAAATGGGCATAAAAATCATGCTCGCCCGCCAAGGTGGCGGGTTGGCGGGCGGCAGGCTTGCCCGGCTATTTTTTAAATTATTTTTCTTTCACTTTTTTAATAGATTATTATGTCTTTTTTTACCTTTCAATTAAAATTTTCACTTATTTCTTATAACAACTTTTTATAAAGCATCTTTTAAATAAATTTTACCTAAGAAAATATTGCATATATTTACAAATAAATGTATAAAATAAAACCATTAAGAATTTGAATTACTAGAATTAACTAAAAAATGTCGGACTTAATGCGAAACGAGTTTAACAAATAGGTGATGCAGGCTTTAGCGGGGCGAGCTTAGGCGGGCGGCGGTTTTTGGCGGGGCAAACTTTGGTGGGCGGCGGGCCCAAAATCCCAATCCAACCCGTCATTTTTAGGCGGGTGCGCGGACCGGCCCGGCGGGTCACCGCCCTTTTTGCCACCCATAAACCTCCCCTTCAGCACCTGGACAGGTGCCTAACTTTTCACGGTCCCAAACAAAACCATGTGTGGGGTGTAAGGTTAAAGTGTGATTGAAATCAAGATGTGACTGAAATGAAGCATCCTCCGAGTGTAAGGTTAAAGTGTAAGGTATTGTTGCTAAGGCTTTATCGAAATTCCACCTATTGACCATGTTCACGTCACTAGTGAAATAACCACGGTCAGCTTCTATGTTCTCCATAACTTCGTCATCACGCCAAATCGACAACCTTTGATGCACTATTAGCGGTACAACCCCTATTCCATGAACCCACTCGTATCCCACATGAAAAATATAATTCTCTTTGGACGCAATTACCATAAACAGTGTTGACCTTACCGTCGGGTCAACTGATAGACTTACTAGGATCACACCCAAAATATGGCTTGTGTTTCCCTCATAGTTCGACAATACCATGTTGTGTGGCTGGAAGTCTGTGTCGAAGTTACCAATTCTATTCAGCAAAGATCGTGGCATCAAGTTTAATAAAAACTTTATTCACTGGAAATCCATCTACTTTTGCCCTGATGAACAAGGGTTTAAGATGATACATCATTCCTCCAATTGGTTTCTCGAACACAGCCTGTTGTTCTTCTATCACACCATTACTCATCACATAATAACATAAAGGCTTTTGACTAGTAGCCTTCATTCCCCTCCAACCCAAACCCTCCAACCCAATTTTTTTTATCCTTTTCACCCAATTCTTCCTATTTTCCAAAGCCCTCCCCTCCATTCCCCTCCAAACTCCCAAACATAGCCTAAAAAATTTATTGTCCGCCCCTCTACGTTGACGTGAAACTAAAACTCCCCTCTCCACACTTTCAGCTCAACTTGTGTTCATTTTTATTTATTCAGAAGAACAAACAACCATCATAACAGTAGCATTTCATCTTCTTCTTCTATTATTCTGCTCAATCCAACCAAGATTCAAACCAAATAAAGTGTATGTTACAAACATCACAATAATAAGCAATTCCAAGCACAATGGAAAGAGGTTTTACCGGGATGGCGAGTTCGAACGAACGACTTTCGTTTCCGTATGCTTCCGGAGCCTTGGGCGGCTGTCGACGGCAAACATGGATATAAGTATTAGTGTATAATATGGGTGTAAGAATAACATTACTCATAACAAATAACAGGTAGATCTACTTCTCATTTAGTCTACTTAAAGATGCTCTTTTTACTCCTATTTTTTTATAAAAAAAAAAAAGAATTTAGTATTAGATATAAAAAAAACATGAAATAAGAAATGATACTTCAGTCTCAAATTATAAAATTATAAGACATTCTGATCATTTCACACGAATTAAAAAATATAATATAAGACTTTATAAAATTGCCCTTCAATAATTATATTTGAAATTAAAATTAAAAAATAAAATTGAAAGAAAAAAGAGAAATAAATAGCTGAGGATATATTAGACAAAAAGTTATTAATGATATACTGAGATTGTAAAATAAATTAGGGTCTTGCTAACGAGTGCCCTCGGAGCAATGGTTAAACATTCTAAAAAAAGAAAATATTTTATAGAAAATATAATATTTCGATTTTCAAGACATTAAATATGTAGATTACCGAGATAAATTTTCTTTTTTTGAAATGTTTAACCATTGCCCTGAGGGCACTGGTTAGCATTTTCCAATAAATTATAATTTAAAATATTTTTTTTGACAAAACGTTTAGACCATAGAAAATATGATACAAATGCACTTCATCACTCTTTAAAACCAAACACAAAAATACCTCACTCAACTATATCATTTTTAAATAATAGAAGAAAAAAACTACTGAAAAAAACACTTTCCAACTAAAGACAACATTTCATAAAAACAACTTCTTATTTCACTAGACGATATAAACCCTTCTTTAGCATTGGGCTTAAAGTAGGGCTAGTGGGTCGATTGGTTTGAGTTAATTTCGGGTCTAAAACATAGATTCTTCTAAACTATAATGTTATTTTTTAGGCCCAATTTTGACAATTGAAATTTTGATTTTTATTAAATTTGGTTTGATCGTTTTTGTGGATTGAATTCAATTGGTTTAATAATTATTTGGCCAAAAAATTGGTCCAATAATTATAAAACATTTCAAGCCAGTTTTTTTTAAATAAATTTAAATAAGTTTTTTAAATTGGTTCAAACGTTGCAACAAAATTAGATCTATTAAAAATTGCAAACTTCTTTACATTATTAGGAAATAAGTTATAATTATATAGTTAAACTTCCAACACAAATTTTCTATTCAATATTTATCACATTAAATTGAAATTGAGAGTGAAGTGAATTAGGATATTTCAGAGTGAGAAAAAAAAATGAAATGAGTTGGGATTTAATAAAAAATTTAAGATTATAGTTTGTGTT
This sequence comes from Vicia villosa, assembly GCF_029867415.1. Taxonomy (NCBI): domain Eukaryota; kingdom Viridiplantae; phylum Streptophyta; class Magnoliopsida; order Fabales; family Fabaceae; genus Vicia; species Vicia villosa. The sequence continues at coordinate 134,980,268 of NC_081185.1, forward strand.
AATGGGCCAACCCAATAATAAAATAAAAAATAATATAAATAAAGGGGGTTATTCATTGCACCCCATGAATTACGGAAAAAAAAAAGAAATGAGTTGGGATTTAATAAAAAATTTAAGATTATAGTTTGTGTTAATGGGCCAACCCAATAATAAAATAAAAAATAATATAAATAGAGGGGGTTATTCATTGCACCCCATGAATTACTTATACATTCTATGAAAATTTTAAAAATAGTCGTCAATTTTATATTTTAAAATCTGGACGCACTTAAAACTCAAATAAATTATGGAGATTAATGATCGTGTGTATCCGTAAGTATACGGAATGTATCAGAGTAATATAAAAAATTGTTGAACCCACAGAGACCAAATGATCAATCTATCGTTACTATTGCTATGGTGTTTATCTGAGGCGATTGTTAGAAGGTTTGTAATGGACAGGAAAATAAAGTAATAAACTTTTAATAAATATGATAATGATAATACTAGAGTGTGATTCACGTTGATCAAATACTCTTATTATTTCTAAATAGGATTACATACCGGGCAATATTTTTTACTTTGGAAAAAAATTAATAAACAGGAATTGTCGCTCTCACGTATTCAAAACCAAATTTTACTTTCTAATCTTTACCGGATTGTCACATTCCCAAGTTGCGTTTGCATTAAAGTAGTAAATCCATTTTTTAAGGAATTGGATCCTTTACTCAGTTGAAAAGTGGTATTGGTTTGAAAGTTTAACTTAAAAGTATTTTTGGCTAACGCTCGGACAACCGGATCCTAAACCTATAAACGCGTCCGCAAATAGTTTTAAAATCGTTGTCTAGAAATATCAAACTTTCCTAATTAATCAACCAAGTACTTACGCGGTATTTGTTAACCAAAAACAAATCAATTTTAATCTTAAGTATCATAAGGATTTCAATCTTATCTGATGTATTCACGGTTTTACTTTCGTAATAGCCGGCCAAATTAATTTCAAAAAATTGTATAAAAACCAAAATTGCCCATGGTGTCAATCCTAAGAAATAACGAACAGAGTACCGTCGAATCGATGGTCCTCACATTCATGCACCAATAATTTAGCTGGACATAATTACGGTAAAAGAAGAAGGTTTTGTTTGGAAGATGAAATTAAACATAATGATAAATAAGGCGATGCGTTAAAATAAACGTGCGAGGAAAATAAATAGACTGAATGTAAATAAAGTTGAATTAAATAAAAACTTGCTCTGAAGAGGCTTGAATCTGAAACATGAAATAAATCAAGGGAAAGACTTAAATGCGGAAAATAAAATAGCTGCAAGATTAAAGGTTTCTCCAAACTCGATACAAACTCAAACAATGGCGCAATAGCTCTCCGGTGTGAAGAGACTAAGGCTTACAAATTTGACATTATATGGTTTAAGTTTTACTAAGCTTGGATAATCAAACAGTGAAGCTAAAAAGACCTATTTATAGAGTTCCAAGGACCTAAAACATCATAGGGACGTTGTTGGATTCGTGGGAGAGAAAATATGAGAGAGTTGGGTGAATTGGAGACCAAGCTGAGCCCATTTGTAACTACTACGTATTTTCACAAAGTGACTATGACTTGGTCTTGTGACCATTAGTGCGTGGACCACTTATGACCACCTATGTGGTGAACGCCATGGTGATCGCCTAGAGTGTAAAATGTCCCTTTCTTCTCCGTTTTTGGTCTAAATTACTTCGTTTCTTCACATATAACTCCCATTTGACCAACATATTACAGGAAATGGGGATAAAACAATAATAAAACATATGAAAATCGAGTCAAATATAAAATGTGTTTTGGTGTTATCAAACTCTCCCACACTTGAACCATTGCTCGTCCTCAAGCAAAATGAAAGTAAACAGTGACACTCGATATCTACTTTGGGCATAAAGACTTTACTTTGAACAAGGTTATGTCAATAGGTAATAATTCACAAAATAAGGGCATCGTAATAACATATTCCTCATTTCGCAGGCATAAATCTCTCTCATATACAAACCAATATGTATCATGTTGTTATGCTTAAGCCTAACCCACTCGTCCCAATTTTCATCCTTTTTCATTCATGCGCAATCACGTTAACCCCGTTATCCGTACATACTCATAGTAAGGCGACCGATTAGTGATTATGATCCTTTGCACTAGGTTCTGGTACTTTAAGTGGTGTAACCTCTCTATTTTACCTACTGTAATTGCGGGGGACTGGATCGTAATCCGCCCTACCAAGTTCAGCACCAGAAACCTCTGAACCAACTAACAATGGGTATTTTATTCTATTTTTGCAGGTTCTACAGCCATTGGGTTAAGTGACCGGGTGAGGGTCACCTAACTTATAAGGTGCATTCCCTATTTTTAATTATTTCATTAAAAACTAGGATCATTCACTTATATTCGTCGACATCCCTACGTAGAGCATGCTTAAGATGGTGTCGACTACTAAGATGAACTACTTAAGGACTTATTTTAGGGTGAGATCTTATGGCCACGACAAAACAACAAGTATTTAAATCGATTTCCATAATTTGGAGACTTACAGTGTTAAGACGATATCGATATCTTAGGAATTTTCCCAAGTCTCCACAACCTTTCTTTAGGTAGCCAAGAAATTCAAAATAAACATTATTTTCTTTTTCAAATTTTTTGTTATGGCTCAAGAAATGGGAAGAAATATTGAATAGCAGGAAACCACTCATAAAGACTCGACATCACATGCAAAAGACTCAATGGACTAAACATAAATATAAAATCTAATTAGAAAGTAATAAAATAAAGTAGTAAAGTTTCCTCTCCCACACTTAAACCAAACATTGTCCTTAATGTTTCGATAAAAGGTGAAAGAGAAAAATAGAACCTGGTGTGAAGAGTAAGTCAAGCGATCCATCTCTTTATTTTTTTGCAAATTCAAACAAAAGCAAAAACATTAAATTAAAAACTCGTGGGTTACCTCCCATGCAGTGTTTTGTTTAATGTTGTTAGCTCGACAGTTTAGGAGTGTAAGCACTCATGGTGGTTCTTTTGAGAATGAGTTATCGGTTAAACTTTTGATAATCTTCGATTTCCATTGCCACTTATCAAGCCATCTCTCATATCCCTCACCTTTTCTTTTCTTTCTTCTATAGGGTGGTTCAGACTTCTAAACCCGTGGGGGTGGTTCTGGATCTATCTTGAGTATCAACTTTTCAAGTTTGGGTTTAATTATTTCATCCAGCATCTCAAAATCTAACTTTCACCTCTTAATACTAATGATTTCCCTAGTTTCATGGTCCTCTAATTTTCTCTTTTCATGCAGGACCTCAGACAAAGGTGCATTGGTGTGGATATTTTCCAATATCTCCACATACATTTTGGATTGGTAGTCTACCTTCAATTCCATAATCTGAACCCTTAGTACGGAAATTAGAATCTAGATTTTCCAACTATCTGATTTTTGGTTTAGCATCTTATTTCTATTTTCATATTATGGCATATCTCTGTTGTGCTTATTTGATTGTAAAAAAAAGTCTGACAACCAGAAAAGATTGATTCATGATAGAGTTTCCCAACATGTTTCTGTTCATAGGAAGAAAGCTAGACCCTCACAAACTGGTGTTGGAGAGAATTCTTTTGTTGATGAAGGATCGTCATCACAGGTTCACGGGTCTCTGACATCATTTTCTCATATTCACGTGTCCGCTTCTACCATTAATCCCATCCTGACTACAAAAGTTGTTGTTATCCTAGATGCCCCAGAGGGTTTCTTGGGAGACCCCACATAACTTTTACTGCTTTTTCTGTATCTAGACCATACGGCCAGGCACATATGGGACTGACAGGTAGTATAAATATTTTAATTACTCTTTTAAACATTTGTGTTATAACATTTTATTTTTCTAACGATGTATTTATTTTTTGCAATACCGTGATACATTAAAGTGTATAAGCCACGATAGAAAGGTTACAAAGCTGAAGTAACCTAATGAGCCATGGTTCAAGGATGTCATGCAATTATCTGGGTTACAGGATTGGATATAGTTATATAAACCATGATTATTGCCTACTTTTGTGAGAGACAGCAAGCAAATACATCATTATTTCATTTTCTAATAGGTGAGATGTCCATCACATTTGATGATGTCTCATGCCCCCTTCATATTTGGATCAAAGGAAAATTATTAAAGTACTCTAGGACCACCAGACCTGAGACATTAGACATGATGGTGACATATTTTAGAGTTGACCCGGGGAGACATCAACATGAGTTAGATGACACCAGAGGATGTCATGCTAGGTTTTCATTTTTGATTAATATATATGGGCACCATATGGATGCAGTTATGGAGGTTGATGGTGATGGTGTACGCGTTGCATATCACATAGCGTGTGCATTGAGCTCATACCTCTTAGTTTTAGTCGGCACGCCCATCTTTATGGATAAATGTGAAACCTATGTTGATGTTATCTACATCGGGTATTTTATTGACTTGGAGAGGATCCACGAGTATAACTGGGGTGTTTCTTATTCGATGTACCTCTACTCTAAACTAGTTAAGGGTAGTATTTGAAAGACTCGCCACTTTACTGGAAACAAATGACTATTCTCGATAATTGTTTTACACATTTACTAATATTAATGTCATAATACCTATGCTACATTGTTTTGTTACTAATATTTTATCTGAATCATTTTCAGGCATGCATACATCAGTATTTTCCATGTCTCGTCAGCTAGGCATATGTGGATGGCTACTGATGTTCAATAATCAAAAGTAAGTATTCTGTTATTGTATCCATATGGACTGGTGCAATATTAATGCCATTCAACAGTTGATACACTTTTAAATACACCGTTTAGAGATATGAAAACTTCCTGAGATTAGATTTCATTAACCTAACGCGTACGTATTTTCTTGATCGGTTATATAGAATCTTGTCGTTAATCAATATTTTCATGTATCACTAACTGACAATATTTATGTATAAACCCTTTTGGGAAATCAATCGTATTATTTAATCAATGATCTCTCAGCCTATTGATAATACGATAGCCTTAAGAATTAATACTTGTAATGAATATCCGATCTAAATCTATTTCTTGAGTTTAGCCTCTAACAGATAATTATCCTTAGTCGAGATTTAAACCATATTTCTCAATTACAGTTCATATCTATAAGTTAAACAATTGAAATAAGGATAATATCAATATCAATGAATAGCATATTCATATATAATACTGATCAAAATAAATACATCTGGTTTCAGTCAATTATGTCTAATACCAACAAGAGAGAGATTTAGCTACTCATTATCATGATAGCTTGATACAAATAAGAAGAATATAGATGAATGATCATCAATGGTGATTTCCCAATGATTGATGCGTATCCAACTTTGATTCTTCAAGTTTTTTGCTTTTCTCTTGTTTTTCACTCTGTTCTGGTGTTGTAAAAAATTATCTCCCTTCTGGTTGTGTCTTGAGAGGTATTTATAGATTTTTGAAATCCTGATCTCGCCTGGCGAACTATAGCCTCGCCTAGCAAGCAACGTTTCTTTACCTTAAAGTTTTTACCACATCATCCTTTAAATCTACTTGTCTCTCCTGGCTAGCTTCCTTGTTGTAGCCTCACCAAGCGAGAATGCTAAATTTGAAACTTTGAAACTTTCTGCCTAGCTTCGCCTGATGGTTGCTGATGACTTTGCTAGACAAGAAAGCTCGCTTGGTGCTCGCCAGGCGACTAAGCTGATTTTTTTGTCTGGAAGCATTATGTTTCTCCTCGCCCATTACTTCCTGTATGCTTGATGGGCGAGGTGTCGCCTGGATCTCGCCAAAAGCTCGTTGGGTGAGGTTAGTTGTGTTCTACTTCATTCTTTAAGTGACCAAATCTTCCAAGGAGCAAACATACCTACACAAAATGAATGGAATCAATAATAAAATGTTCAACACACTTGATATCCTAACATAACCCTAATCTTATAAATAATTGGAGGTTTCGCTACTAGAAACTTGCATACCAAGTCAATAAGTGCCTCTTTTCAACGTATCTAATTATCATATTTTGGAACTTATCAACTTTTCCAAACTTAGAACTTTGTTTATCCTCAAACAAAAGTCTTAAAAAGCCTATTTGAGTGTAAGAGCAACTTCCAAGTTTTTCATGATCAATCATTTTTAAAGAAAGGATGACAAATGCACGGTTCAATTTTTTGAATGCACATGTAAGATGTATGCTTATTACTGTCCTAGAATAAAACCATGACCATGAAACAAGTTCTAAACACAAAACTCATATCATACATTCCAAGGCAATACATGTCCAATTATGAATCATAGTTAGCACATTTCTTGATAAGTGGATAAGAATTTGAAAACACTATGAGGGACATGAACTCACGTCCAAAAATATTGCTAACATCTTGATCAACTTATGGATTCATATAAGCTTATCCTTTTGAAAGCATCACATCATAGATCACTAAGGTCTTTCAAGCGTTATATTATGGCTTGGTTAACAAAGAAAGGTCATATCTAAAGGCATTTGAAACAAAGTTGCCAAATTCTAGAAGAGCATTAACTTCTTTTGTAGTTTTTCAATTCACAACATCATTTAACATTCCCCTCCTTTTGATTGTTACCCCTGTGATTCAAAATGGTTGCTAGAAATCATTCTTGCAACTTTTTTCTTTCAAATTTTTTTCATTTTCAAAACACTTTTTCTCTTTCCAATTTTTCTTTCTTTATTTCCACGTTACTTATTTTTGAAGTAACGTTTTCTTTTTCTCCCCAACTTAAACAAAACCATATACTGTAATGTGAATGTTCCCCTAATTTTTAAGGCAAGGGACACAATTTTACAAACAATGAAGGTTTATGGTTCAAGTGTTTCAAGAAAATTCATAATCTTTTCAACAATAAATTATGAATTAAGTGTTTATATTTCTTAGTGAATTTTGTGTTCATAATTGATGTGGATTCTGTCAATTAGGCTCAAAGGGACTATCAAGTTCTCACTCACTTTCAAGGTAGGTTAATTTTGGGTCAAGAGGTTATGCTTAATTTCAAAAAATTGCCTTGATCCTTTCTATGCTTTCGTACATTTCAAAACAATTTCAAGATTAAGCATAAATCAACCGAGTTAAAACAAGAAATGTCGGTCTCTTGTGCATATAGTAAACAATGGAAAGCTTCCTCACATTTTTGATTTTGCTACAAGTGATTCAAGCTAAGCCATGTTATTGTGAAATAATGCATGAAATGATTTTGAGCAAAATACAGGTTTCATATTCATGCTATATTCTAGAAAGCAATAAGCATTGTACTTTGGTCTTGTGCAATTCATTTCAAATCTTGTCATTACCATTGCACTTGTTGATTCACTCAAACTTTTGAAATTTTCCATTCTTTGCTTCTTTAAGCCAAGTGTTTGAACATAAACAACAAAAATTGAAACATTTAATAGTTTAAAATAAATAAAATTATTGAAACTTAAAGAAAATTAAAAAACAACTAGATAATATAAACCACCATTCCAGTTATGGTTACTTAAAACATTCACAAAAATCTCCCAACAACATCAAAACCCAGATCCGAAAGAGTTTGAACAATACAAAATAAAGTTAACACAAAAAGCATAATATGAGAAATAGAAATTAATGACTGAAATCTAAAGATATCACTCATTTTTTATGAGCTTTTAAGTCACCCCTCTCTCCTAATCACTCATATCCTCTTCACCCTTTTCATCTGATTCATCATCATTATTTTCTGCCATCTCCTCCTCTTCCTCTCCTTCATTCTCTACCTCATTTACAACATTCTATTGTGTGGCTACCCCCAGTAAAATGGCCTGCCCCATGCTAAGCAATGTAAATTTCTGGTATAGCAGAACACAGATGTCCAATAGGATGTCGATGAAGGATAGAAAAACACTTAGAAAGGGGGGGGGGGGTTGAATAAGTGTAGTTTAAAAACTTGAACGATAAAAACAAATTGCACAGTTATTTTTATCCTGGTTCGTTGTTAACTAAACTACTCCAGTCCACCCCCTTGGAGTGATTTACCTCACCTGAGGATTTAATCCACTAATCTCAACAGATTACAATGGTTTTCCACTTAGTCCGCGACTAAGTCTTCTAGAGTATCCTGATCACAACCTAATCACTCCAGGAACAATTGCTTAGACACAAGCTAAGACTTTCTAGAGTATCCTGACCACCACGTGATCACTCTAGTTACAACTGCTTAGACACAAGCTAAGACTTCCTAGAGTATCCTGATCACACTTGATTACTCTAGTTACTTACAAATTAATGTAATCAAATTCTAAGAGTATTACAATGCTTCTGAAAAGCTATAATCACAACAGTGATATTTCTCTTAAAGTTTAAGCTTAATCTTACTAATATATTACAACAGCAATGTAGTGAGCTTTGATGAAGATGAAGTTTGTGAGCTTTGATTTGAACAGCGTTTCAGCAAGTTAATTATCAGCAGATTCGGTAACTTTGCTTCTCATCAGAACTTCATATTTATAGGCACTTGAGAAGATGACCGTTGGGAGCATTTAATGCTTTGTGTATTCCGTATAGCATTGCATTTAATGTTTCACTCTTTTGTCAACTACCTCGAGCCTTGTTTACGCTGTGTCTACTGACGTTGCCTTTAATAGCTTCTAACGTTCCTTTTGTCAGTCAGCGTAGCCTGCCATCTTGTACTTGCTTATGATCTGATGTTTGTGTATACGACATTTGAATATCATCAGAGTCAAACAGCTTGGTGCAGAGCATCTTCTTGTCTTCTGACCTTGAAGTGCTTCTGAGCGTGATACCATGAGAACTTCAGTGCTTCTGCTTCTGATCTCAAGTTCTTCTGATGCTTCCATAGACCCATGTTCTGATTCTGCTTTGACCATCTTCTGATGTCTTGCCAGACCATGTTCTGATGTTGCATGCTGAACCTTCTGAGTCAAAGCTTCTGAGCGCTGATTTGTGCATACTCTTTATATATTTCCTGAAAGGGAAATTGCAATGTATTAGAGTACCACATTATCTCATCCAAAATTCATATCCTTGTTATTATCAAAACTAAGAATATTGATCAGAACAAATCTTGTTCTAACAATCTCCCCCTTTTGATGATGACAAAAACATATATAAATGATATGAATTTGCGATCAGAAAGAGCAGACGGCTAAAGACAATTACACAGCTAAAGCATAAGCATGTGAATATGTCTCCCCCTGAGATTTATAATCTCCCCCTGAGATAGATAATCTCCCCCTGAAATAAATACTAGAAGAATTTTAATAATAAAAGACTTCCCTGAGTATTTCAGTAGAGACGTTCACATATGCTTGATCTTCAGAACATTCATGACTTCTGATTTTTGCTTCCATAGGACAGCTTCAGAACTTGAATTTCTTTGATCTTCAGAACATTCACAGCTTCTGATTCTTGCTTCCATCGGACAGCTTCAGAACTTGAATTTCTTTGATCTTCAGAACATTCACAGCTTCTGATTCTTGCTTCCATCGGACAGCTTCAGAACTTGAATTTCTTTGATCTTCAGAACATTCACAGCTTATGATTCTTGCTTCCATCAGGACAGCTTCAGAGCTTGAATTTCTTCTTACATCACTTCATGCTAGATTGTATCAGAACATTGTTGAATGTACCAGAGCATCATCAGAGCATCTCTACATCCTGAAATGTTACAGAACAAAGCTAAACGAAAAAAAGTCAGCATGAAAGAGTCAGAACACATAATATGTATCAGAGCCACATAATATGTATCAGAACAAATGGACATAATGTTTCAGAGCATATTCTATCATCAGAATATCTGAACATTCTTCCTTCTTGCTTCTTGCTTCTGATTCTGAAGCTTCATAGCACTCAACTTGCTTCAAGAATCCAAGAGCTTGATTCTTTAGACTTGCTTCTTATGTTGAGCTTTAAAGAGAATCTTCAATTCCTGCAACAACACTTAAACAACACAGAACTTACAAGTTCTTGTTAGAAATGTGGGGCCTTTTTACCCGGTAACTGATAATATTAATTAGATCATTTATCACATTTTCTCCCCCTTTTTGTCATAACATCAAAAAGAATATAAAAGATCCAGATGAAAAGTAAAAGACAATAGGAAAGAAATAGAATTAAAGTTTTTCATTGATTCAACAAACAGAGGTACAAAAAATATGCAGAACAAGCTGATGCAGCAAGGAAAGAAAACTACAATGACCAAAGACTACAACCCTAGCTTAGACATAATCTTCGCTAACATATCATGAATCCCTGCGTTGTTATCAGTTTGTCTAGCCATGAAAGCTTGAGACTCTGCATGCCTGTCCAGACGAGAAGCTCTACGGGAAGAGAATACATGAATCCAAGGAGGAAGTGAGAGACAGTTCACAGGAAGAAAGCTAATGTCTCAAACGGGGCTTTCCCTTAACATAGAAGTCAAGTACATGATGCTTAACTTCATCCAATATCTCAAGAAAGTCTTCTTCCTTTGGATAAATGTTGATAACAGCATCACAGAAGAGATCTGACTTAAGACTTCTTGGAATCTAGAGTCTCTTGTGAGATCCGTCTTGAAATCAATATCGGCGATCCCCGAGATTTATTTCTCAACCTGGAACCAATCAACCCTTCCAATCGTTCTATTCAAATAGATCGACCACCCTTGAGCCTTCGTCTTCACATCTGGTTTGAAACCATAAGCACCCAGGTCATCAGCGTCCACATGAAATTTACACAAAACTTCCATTTCTGATGGAGGAATGGAGCAAGTTTTCAGTGGAGTAACCTCTTGTCTGTTAAATGCTTGTTGAGAGGAACATGAAGACGGATTCATGGTGAATGCTAGGTTGAAGATGAATAAACTAGGGTTTATGCGAAATGCAGATAAAGAGAGAGAGAGAGAGAGAGAAATAAAACGAAACTGAATGCAAGAGAGAGAAATATAAAAAAGAGGAAAAGAAACGTTTGAAGACTATGAAATGAAAAGAAATAAAAAGAAATGATGGATAGCATTTAATGTTACGTGACGTGAGGAGAGATAATTATGACAAAAGAAGTGATTAGCACAGTTACCTAAGTACGCGTCCCCTCAACTGCACGCATGCTTTTCCAGAGATAGTGAATACGTGTTCATTTTCTGGAGAGACTAGTGACAGCTGTTTGCTTTAAAAGAGCTTCTGAATCAACTTAGACAATGAAACGTTAGTAATAACAGGATCATTACTTCTAATTGAATAAGATCAGAACTTCTTATGACTGCCTAGTCTTACCACATTTCAGAAGATACTCATACAAAGATCTTCTCATCTTCTCATTCTGGGCACAAGTCCATACTGATATTCTTCAGAATGAACTTAAACCTATCTTCAGCAAGGGGTTTTGTAAAGATATCAGCCCATTGATGGTCTGTATCCACAAAGTTTAAAGATATAACACCCTTCTGAACATAGTCCCTTATGAAATGATGTTTAATCTCAATATGTTTAGCTTTTGAATGTAAGATAGGATTTTTTGATAAACATATAGCAGAAGTATTATCACAGAAGATAGGAATGTTACTCTCATATATCTGATAATCTTCTAGCTGACTTCTCATCCAGAGCATTTGTGTGCTACAACCAGCAGCAGCAACATATTCTGCTTCTGTTGTTGAGAGAGCAATGGTAGCTTGCTTCTTGCTGTACCAGGAGATCAGATGACTTCCAAGAAATTGACAACTTCCAGAAGTACTCTTTCTTTCAATTCTATCCCCAGCATAGTCAGCATCACAGAATCCTACTAAGTTGTATTCTTTAGATCTTCTGTAGACTAAACCAACATTAGTAGTACCTTTCAGATACCTCAGAATTCTCTTAACAGCAGTTAAATGAGATTCTCTCGGATCTGATTGGAATCTAGCACACAAGCAAACACTGAAGAGAATATCAGGTCTAGAAGCAGTTAGGTATAGAAGAGAACCAATCATACCTCTGTACAACTTCTGATCTACCTTCTTACTTACCTCATCCTTACCTAGGACACATGTTGGATGCATAGGAGTTTTGGCTTCTTTGCTTTCAGAAAGATTAAACTTCTTCAGAAGTTCTTTCACGTACTTTGTTTGATGAACATAGGTTCCATCAGAAGTTTGGTTGATTTGAATTCCAAGGAAATACTTGAGTTCTCCCATCATGCTCATTTCAAATTCAGCCTGCATAGACTCAGCAAACTCCTTTCCAAGTGTAGCATTAGATGTTCCAAAGATAATATCATCTACATATATTTGACATATTAAAATATCCTTTTTAAAGGTTTTACAAAAGAAAGTAGTGTCCACTTTTCCTCTAGTGAAACCATTTTCCAGAAGGAAAGAACTTAAACGTTCATACCAAGCTCTAGGAGCTTGCTTCAATCCGTATAATGATTTCTTTAATTTAAAAACATGATTTGGAGACATGGAGTCTTCAAAACCAGGAGGTTGATGGACATAAACTTCTTCATCTATATAACCATTTAAGAAGGCACTCTTGACATCCATCTGATAAAGAGTGATGTTGTGTTGAGTGGCAAAAGAAATTAATAGACGAATAGATTCTAACCTGGCCACTGGTGCAAAGGTTTCTGTGTAGTCAATTCCTCCTTGCTGACTATAACCCTGAGCAACCAGTCTGGCTTTGTTTCTTACCACTTCTCCCTTCTCGCTTAGCTTGTTTCTGAATACCCACTTAGTGCCGATGATGTTAAATCCTTTTGGTCTAGGAACCAAGTCCCATACATCATTCCTTGTAAACTGATTGAGTTCTTCTTGCATGGCAATTATCCAGTCTGGATCTTCTAGAGCTCGATCAAAGAAACAAGACCTAATTGACAGTCTGCATTGTTCTTGAGGAATGCCCTTGTTCTGATGGGATCGTCTTTCTTTCCAAGGATCACATCTTCTGAATGAGCTGATGCAAGTCTAGATGATCTTCTGACTGCTGGCTCTTCAAAGATTCTCAGATCCTCTAAAGATGCAGCAACTTGATCTTCTGATCCATTGCTTACGAGACTTTCAGCTTCTAGAGCTTTGCTTCTTGGTTCTACAGCTTCTGATATACCAATATCTATATCTGCAAAATTCTCAAACTGCTTTGGTTTTTCAAGACCAAGCTTATCATCAAACCTGATATTGGTTGATTCTTTTACAATCAATGTTTCAGTATTGTATACTTTGTAGCCTTTAGAGCATTCAGAATATCCAAGAAGGAAACACTTTTGTGCTTTAGAATCAAACTTACCAAGATGATCTTTAGTATTCAGAATAAAACACACACATCCAAAAGGATGAAAATAAGAAATGTTGGGCTTTCTTTTCTTCCACAATTCATAAGGAGTCTTATTTAGAATAGGTCTGATAGAGATTCTATTCTGAATGTAACATGCAGTGTTTATTGCTTCTGCCCAGAAATGCTTAGCCATATTGGTTTCATTGATCATGGTTCTGGCCATTTCTTGTAGAGTCCTATTCTTTCGCTCTACAACTCCATTTTGTTGTGGAGTTCTAGGACAAGAGAAATCATGGGCAATGCCATTTTCTTTGAAGAATTCCTCAAAGAATCTGTTCTCAAATTCACCACCATGATCACTTTTGACCTTTATGATCTTGCACTCCTTCTCAGATTGGATCTGAGTGCAGAATTCAAAGAACACTGAATGAGACTCATCCTTGTGTTTTAAGAACTTTACCCATGTCCAGCGGCTATAATCATCCACGATGACTAATCCATATTTCTTTCCTCTGACAGATGCTGTTTTGACTGGGCCAAACAGATCAATGTGCAAGAGTTCTAACGGCCTTGAGGTAGACACAACATTCTTAGACTTGAATGCAGGTTTGGAGAACTTGCCCTTCTGACATGCTTCACAAAGAGCATCTGATTTGTATTTCAGATTTGGGAGTCCTCTGACCAGATTTAGTTTGTTAATCTGAGAAATCTTTCTCAAACTAGCATGTCCTAATCTTCTGTGCCAGACCCATTGCTCTTCAGAAACAGACATAAGACAAGTCATCTTCAGCTTCTCAAGATCAGAAAGATCAATCTTATAAATGTTGTTCTTTCTCTTGCCTGTAAATAGGATTGAGCCATCCTTCTGACTTACAGCCTTGCAAGACTTTTGATTGAAGATTATATCATAACCATTGTCACTTAATTGACTTATGGACAATAAGTTATGCGTTAATCCTTTTACAAGAAGTACATTAGTTATGAATGGAGAGTTACCAAGACTTATGGTTCCAGAGCCAATGATTTTGCCCTTCTGATCTCCTCCAAACTTGACTTCTCCACCTGGTTTAAGCACCAGGTCTTGGAATGTAGACCTTCTTCCCGTCATGTGTCGCGAGCACCCAGAGTCCAGGTACCATGACATTTTGCTTTTTGTCCTCTTTGTAGCCAAGGATATCTGCAACAGAAATTATTTTCTCCTTAGGTACCCACAATTTCTTGGGTCCTTTCTTGTTAGTTCTCCTCAAGTTCTGATTGAACTTGGGTTTAGCATAATATTTAACAGGAGGAACATCATGATATTCTTTAGGTTTGTCAGCATGATATTTCTTAGGATGTGTCACATGCTTCTTGGTGTGAACAGTGTTAAAACTCTGTGCATGTGAAGTGAGCCTAATATCATGTGCATGGCCATATTTGAACTGATCATACAATGGCTTGTATGTGATCTTCAGATCATCAATAGGTTCAAATTTATGTGAGGTATCACCCTCATAGCCAAAACCAAACCTTCTGTTTCCAGAAACAGCATATATCATAGAAGCAAGATGACTTCTGCCAATACTTCTAGATAAGAACTTCCTGAAGCTCGAGTCATATTCTTTCAGAATATGATTGAGACTCGGAATGGATTTTTCTGTTTCAGAAGGAGATCCACTATCTTTGGATAGATTTAAAACTTTTTCCTTCAGTTCAGAGTTTTCCACTTCCAGCTTCTTAGTTTCAAATTCAAACTGCTTCTTCAGCTTTTTGTATTTGATACTAAGATGAGCCTTGAGTTCCAGAAGTTCTGTTAAACTGGAAACTAACTCTTCTCTAGATAGTTCAAAAAATACCTCTTCAGAATCTGATTCTGATGTAGATTCTGATCCATCATCTTCTGTAGCCATCAGCGCGAAGTTGGCTTGCTCTCCTTCAGAGTCTGATTCTGATTCTGATTCAGAATCATCCCATGTTGCCATAAGACCTTTCTTCTTATGAAACTTCTTCTTAGGATTCTCCTTCTGAAGTTTTGGACATTCATTCTTGAAATGTCCAGGCTCATTGCACTCATAGCAGACAGCCTTCTTCTTGTCAGATCTTCTGTCACCAGAAGATTCTCCTCGTTCAAATCTCTTTGAACTTCTGAAGCCTCTGAACTTCCTTTGCTTGCTCTTCCAGAGTTGGTTTACCCTTCTGGAGATCATGGACAGTTCATCATCTTCTTCAGATTCTGATTCTTCAGGATCTTCTTCTTTAGCCTGAAAAGCGTTAGTGCATTTTTTAACATTAGATTTTAATGCAATAGACTTACCTTTCTTATGAGGCTCGTTTTCATCCAGCTCTATTTCATGGCTTCTCAAGGCATTGATAAGCTCTTCCAAAGAAACTTCATTCAGATTCTTTGCAATCTTGAATGCTGTTACCATTGGACCCCATCTTCTGGGTAAGCTTCTGATAATCTTCTTTACATGATCAGCCTTGGTGTAGCCTTTATCCAGAACTCTTAATCCAGCAGTTAGCGTTTGAAATCTTGAGAACATCTTCTCAATGTTTTCATCATCCTCCATCTTGAAGGCTTCATATCTTTGGATTAGAGCAAGAGCTTTAGTCTCCTTGAGTTGAGCATTTCCCTCATGGGTCATTTTCAATGACTCATATATATCATAGGCCGTTTCCCTGTTAGATATCTTCTCATACTCAGCGTGAGAGATAGCATTCAGCAAAACAGTCCTACATTTATGATGATTCTTGAAAAGCTTCTTCTGATCATCATCCATTTCTTGCCTTGTAAGCCTTACGCCACTGGCTTTCACTGGATGTTTGTAACCATCCATCAGAAGATCCCATAGTTCACCATCTAGACCAAGAAAGTAACTTTCCAGTTTATCTTTCCAGTATTCAAAGTTTTCACCATCAAATACTAGTGGTCTAGTATAACCATTGTTACCATTATATTGCTCAGCAGAGCCAGATGTAGATGCAGGTGGGTTTGTTGGAATTTCACCAGCCATCTTTTACAGAAGCGTTTTTCTCTTCCTGAATCTTTTCTAAACACGGTTAAGTGCTTGCACCTTAGAACAGACGCTCTGATGCCAATTGAAGGATAGAAAAACACTTAGAAAGGGGGGTTTGAATAAGTGTAGTTTAAAAACTTGAACGATAAAAACAAATTGCACAGTTATTTTTATCCTGGTTCGTTGTTAACTAAACTACTCCAGTCCACCCCCTTGGAGTGATTTACCTCACCTGAGGATTTAATCCACTAATCTCAACAGATTACAATGGTTTTCCACTTAGTCCGTGACTAAGTCTTCTAGAGTATCCTGATCACAACCTGATCACTCCAGTAACAATTGCTTAGACACAAGCTAAGACTTTCTAGAGTATCCTGACCACCACGTGATCACTCTAGTTACAACTTCTTAGACACAAGCTAAGACTTCCTAGAGTATCCTGATCACACTTGATTACTCTAGTTACTTACAAATTAATGTAATCAAATTCTAAGAGTATTACAATGCTTCTGAAAAGCTATAATCACAACAGTGATATTTCTCTTAAAGTTTAAGCTTAATCTCACTAATATATTACAACAGCAATGTAGTGAGCTTTGATGAAGATGAAGTTTGTGAGCTTTGATTTGAACAGCGTTTCAGCAAGTTAATTATCAGCAGATTCGGTAACTTTGCTTCTCATCAGAACTTCATATTTATAGGCACTTGAGAAGATGACCGTTGGGAGCATTTAATGCTTTGCGTATTCCGTACAGCATTGCATTTAATGTTTCACTCTTTTGTCAACTACCTCGAGCCTTGTTTTCGCTGTGTCTACTGACGTTGCCTTTAATAGCTTCTAACGTTCCTTTTGTCAGTCAGCGTAGCCTGCCATCTTGTACTTGCTTCTGATCTGATGTTTGTGTATACGACGTTTGAATATCATCAGAGTCAAACAGCTTGGTGCAGAGCATCTTCTTGTCTTATGACCTTGAAGTGCTTCTGAGCGTGATACCATGAGAACTTCAATGCTTCTGCTTCTGATCTCAAGTTCTTCTGATGCTTCCATAGACCCATGTTCTGATTGTGCTTTGACCATCTTCTGATGTCTTGTCAGACCATGTTCTGATGTTGCATGCTGAACCTTCTGAGTCAAAGCTTCTGAGCGCTGATTTGTGCATATTCTTTATATATTTCCTGAAAGGGAAATTGCAATGTATTAGAGTACCACATTATCTCATCCAAAATTCATATCCTTGTTATCATCAAAACTAAGAATATTTATCAGAACAAATCTTGTTCTAACAGTCGAGACATTTGGTCTGTTATCAACAACATATGCAAGATAAAGACATTTAAAGTAGTTGCTGAAAAGTAAAGTGCACACATGAATTATTAACCCAGTCCAGTGAAATCACATCTACTCTGGGGGCATACCAATCTAGGAATGAAGTCTACTATCTGTAGTATTAATTCAGAGCTAAACTAGTCCCAAGTTTACAACCCCTCACTTAATCCCTACCCAATGACCCTTCTACCTAGGTCCTCCCTAGATATGGAATATCCCCATCTCACTTCCAATCATCGCAATGATGTTGTACAGTTCTCCAGTCCCAGGAGCTGTAGCAACGACCTAATATCCACAGTCCTGTATCCACAAAATAGAAGACACGCTTCCATGATGAGGAGACACACTCCTATGTCGGGCAGGAAGCTGCACTTCCGTCCATACTCAGCCTTGACTCTAGACTAAGAACACATACTTGGAGTTACTTAAAAGATTCCTCCAAGAACAATACTCAACTCATTACCTAAAGGCTTCTGAGTGAGAACACGATGACCATCCCACAAATCGGGTGGTTCATCGACAACGGCAACCCTTATAATTTTACATGTTGGCTGTCTCTTCTCTTTCTTTTTAGTTTACAGTGCTTCTATTTATAACCTATTACCTAACTGGTTTTGGGCTTCTAATCACAACAAACATGTTGTTACAAATCTCCAAAAGATTCTCCTACAAAATAGGTCTTCAATCAAATCTTCCTAATTAATCTCCAAAATTAGAAAGTCTTCATTCAAACATATTCTGATTTGATTCTTCCAGATCTTTTATGCGCCACCTATGATTGCATAATATTGGTTAGTAATATTCTGCATTGCTGTTAATTACTAAGTCAGATTCAATTAACAGTCTTGTAGTTTCAGGCGCAATGTCGAATGGCTCTGCATAAGACATCTTCTTCGACATGTTGCTCCAAATGTTGAAACATTTCAACTCAATATGTTCCTTTGTCAAATAGAAATTCCACCTGCTTTCTCTTACAAGTTATCTATCCTATTTATCTAGTTGCTATTATATTAGTTTTACCAAACATAATGACAATTCAAATTATAGAGAAAAAACACAATGTAAGCTTGGAAAGCTTGCGGGGTCATGATCCTGTGGCCCTCTGATTTGCTGTTGAAGCTTATACATAGCATCCTGAAAAGACATAAATTCCATGTGATTGGACTCATTTTGGTCCCAAGTATAAGTGCAGGTTGCTCCATCCATTGGATCCTAATCATCGAATCCAAGGGTTGCTGAGGCTGAAGGATGTGGGGGACTTGTTGAAGTTTTCCCAGCGCTTCTGCTTTTTTTCCTATGTAGTACCTGGAAACATAAACATCATTAACATTTATAGCAATGGTCTCGGGTAGTTTACTCAAGATAACAATTCAGGAAGCAATGCATAATCCCATTATGAGGCCGGGAAACACCAAAGGACAACTGATAAGTGCAAAAATATCGTTATTTCCACTATTGTTTTGTGGCACTTATCAATTCTTTTGTATTGTATTGTATTCTTTGAATAAGTCCCCCGCTTTTTGCTTAATTATGTATAAATTATATTAATTAAGTTTTTGTGTATTTATGTACCGTTTGATAGTTTTCTATTCATTTCGTAGGTATTGATGCATATTTGGATCATGAGGAATAAATTGTCGAAGACACCGGTTCAAATGCACGATTATGAGCAATCCATCAACGAATAAGGCTCAAAATAAATATGATAAAATCATCAATTTTGTTTATATTTCGTCATTGTTATATAGGAAATTGAATAATCTTTCCAACGCTTCGAACATGACGCAAATCGGAGTTACGATTCTGAAGTTATGGCAAAAATACTAGTGCTGATTTTTTTCATGACAACACAGATCGTGCAAAGCGCCCTCTGAGGGCGCAAAGCACGCCATGCAGCTTAAGAATTCAATAAATAGGGGAAAATCATATTTTTTAGGTATGGGTTGGATATTTTTGAGTCCCAACACCATCACAACCATTTTTTAGTATAGAGAGCTTGAAAATAACAATGGAGCTTTCATTTTGATGATCCCGAGTCGGAATGCTCATTAATCGGAGTTGACAAACCGGGAGATTTATGATTCTTCTACTCTTATCTCTATGTATTCTCTATTCTTTGGGTTTGTTTGTAAGTTTTCTCTAAACCTATGTATATTTGTTACTCTATTGTTGTATAAAGTTAGCTATACAAATCTTTGCCGGTGTTTCCTTGATCTTTTTGCTTAAATAATTTGGATGTGTGTTGCTATAGACATATAGATCATGAATCTTAATTAGGGGTATGGTTTGGATTTGCCTCTGTGTTGTTTGACCGGTTGAGACATCGTCAAAAGAGAAATATGGTTGAACTCTCATCAGTGTTGTAGAAATGGACATTAATGTGAGGGATATGTGGTGATTTTGACTAGTATTGTAAGTTGAGTGTAAGAGTGATAGGTTTAAGTTTGTGACGAGTAGTTTATATTTGTGCCGAATTAGTTTCTCTTCTCGAAAGTGCATTTATTTTCTATTTATAATTTACTTTTCCGCACTTTACGTTAAAACCCATTTAACCCGAACTCAAGAACTAAGAATCCGTCGAATATCAATTCTTTCCAACCATTCCCTGTGGAGATGATAATTTCCCGGATAAATATTTCCAAAACTTTTATTACTTGCCCTCTACTGCTTCAACAACAACTTGGTTAGGCTCCAAGTTTACGACCATTTTTAGCAACCATCTTGAGCTTATTTGCAATCACCCTAGCTATATCCACTTGCCTATTTCTTAGAATGAAGTACAAGAGATAGGATGTTTCTAAAGGTATGGAGGAGAGGTGACTTCTCAGTTTAATGTTGTGAAGGATCAATAGATGGATTATCTGGCTAGCCGACTTCATGTCTTCTCTCAAATATGGAACATGAACTCTTGACGCATTGAGCTAAACATTGCATCCTTCCAATAAAATAGATCCAGAAATCGTGTCAATGTCCCAATGGCACTTGAGGTGTCTAGTGAATTCACACTTATCACCCTCTCTCAAAGTGAAAGGATTTCCAAAGTATTCGTTGATTGTGTCTTGATCAAACTTTAAGTTCCTTCCTCGCACCATGGTTGTGAATGTGAAAGGCTCTTCATCAAAGGGAAGATCATTTGCATAGAACTCTCGGATTACATCATAGTTGAGGTAGCTAGGAGGTTCAACCAACGTATCCCACTTTCTTGTTGCAATGATCTGTGCCACCTCCTTGATTTTCCCTTCTTGATTGATCTCAAACTTCCTCTCAGACCAAATCTTTTGTTTTGATAACTCCCGAAACCTTGCCTCTTGGTTAAAATCTAGGAATCTTGATGAATCATATGGCCTTGGTTGTCTTGAGGTACTGCCTGTTTTCTTTTGTTTCTTAGATGCGGTGGAAGTTTTCGAAGCCATTCCTACAACAAAGCAAACATGTCCATCAATCAAGCATAAAAACAAAACATGTTACTATATTATAGCATAATCAGAAGGCTTCAAAAAAATGCATCAAGTGTTAAATAGATAGGTTGTTTCAAAGAGGTGGAAAAAAAATTCAATTGATGCCCTCTTATACTCTCCTGACTATCTTGCAGGGAGGCTCGCCGAGTCTTGCCTGGCGAGATAGCCCATAAATCATTGGTTGTAGAGCTCAACAACTCACACCCAGAGTTGCAAACATGGATTTAGGGATGTAATAACATGTTTTTGACAGAAAATGCATACCCTAATACTAAACTAACTGCAAACAATGCAAGTCTTTTGGATTTTTTATTCAAACATTCACAAAAATAGTGTAAACCTTATCAAAATATAGTTAGCAACACATACCTATCTTGAACAATGTAAAAGAATGAATGATGCAAGCTATATTTTGTGCAAGTGAGAGTTTTGAATAGTGGGTACTTTGAACCATGAAAAGGAGAGTGGAGGCTAGGGTTTTTTCTCGAGTGATGTAAAATGAGAAGGAAGTGGAGAATTGAAAAGTGTTTTGGTGTTTCGAGTGAAAAATGAGTGCCCGAGTAAAAGTTTAGTAGTGGTTGTTACTGAGCGGTAAATGGAATTAAAATCATTTTTTGTTGATTCTGCAACTCTCACTTGGCGAGCCAGAGCGAGCGAAAGTGAGAAATGTACCAAAAATCTCATCATGCAAAGAAAAGTTTCGTTGGGCGAGCACATCAGAATGTAGTTTTTCTGCACCATTTCTCATGTGTATCTTTTATGCCATTTATCCACTCTTGCTAAACCTATTGTGCAAGAAAACTTAAAACACTTACAAAATTGGGTTGCCTCCCAGCAAGCGCTTGTTTAACGTCGTTAGCTCGACGCCTATTCTTTGAAATCAAGGACCGTTTACTGGAATCATTGTGATGAGCAGATCAAATTCACCACCAAGACAAAGATTTACTCTTTGGTCATTGAAAGTCCATCTTGCCTTTGACAATGGATCCTCTAATTTAATTGCACCATAGAGTTTCACATCTTTGATTTGGAATGGCCCTGGCCATTTAGATTTCAACTTTCCAGAAAACAATTTAAGCCTTGAATTAAATAACAACACCATTTGTCATGGTTTAGAATCTCCGTTAAAGATCCTCTTATCATGATAATTCTTGATTATTTTCTTGTAAAGTTTGAAAGATTCATAGGCTTGGAGTCTCATTTCATCTAATTCATGTAATTGCAATTTTCTCTTTGCTCCAGCTTGATTTTGATCAAAATTCAAGAATTTCAATGCCCACTATGCCTTATGTTCCAATCCTACTAAAAGGTGACAAGCTTTACCATACACCATTTGGAAAGGTATGAGACCTATATGTGATTTATATGTTGTATGGTAAGTCCACAATGCTTCATATAATTTTAGAGACCAATCCTTCTTAGAAGTTGAAAATGTCTTTTCAAGAATCTTTTTTATTTCTCTGTTAGAAACCTTCGCTTGCCTGTTGGGTTGTGGGTGATATGGTGATGCAACCTTATGCCTGACTCCATAATTCTCAAGGGATCTAGCTAATTAAGATTTACAAAAATGTGACCCTCCATCACTAATCAATACCCTCTAAGTTCTAAAACAAGTGAATATATTTTTCTTGAGAAATTTGATCACTTTTTTGTCGTCGGCTTTAGGTGATGTTATCACTTCCACCCACTTTGAGACATAATCTACGACTACCAAGATATATTCATTTGAAAATGATGTAGGAAATGGACCAACAAAATCCATGCGCCAAAAATTCCAACACTTCCACTTCGAGCATATTTTGCAATGGCATCTCATTTCGTTTGGAAATTCCACCGGTCGGTTGGCAGCTATCACATTTTTGGGCATGCTCAAGAGTATCATTGAATAAGGAAAGCCAATAAAATCCGAACTTTAAGACTTTTGACGAAGTTCTTTCGCCATTATAATGACCACCATATGGAAAATTGTGACAATGTCGTACAATGCTCGTTGATTCTTCCCTCGTCACACATCTTCTCAAAATATTATCCGCCCTAAGTTTGAACAAATACAGATTGTACCAAACATACTGATTAGCATCACAAAATAATTTCTTCTTTTGTTGCCAATTGAGATCTTCAGGGATTAAACTGGTTGCTTTGTAATTTGCTAGGTCAACAAACCATGGTCTTTCCTGTATCATAAGCAACTTTTCCTCTAGGAAACCCTCTAGGACTTCATGTTCTTGTTCGTGATCTCAGTATTCACTAGCCTAGACAAATGATCTGCTTCCAAGTTTTCTGTTCCTTACTTTTCTCAGATTTCTAAATCAAATTCTTGTAACAGAAGCATCCATCTAATGAGTTTTGGCTTTAAATTAGATTTGGTGATCAAGTATTTGATGGTTGCGTGGTTAGCATAACAAATAATCTTTGAACCAGTGAGGTAAGATCAAAATTTTTTCAATGCATATACTATAGCAAACAACTCTTTTTTTGTTGTAGGATAATTCACTTGCGCATCATTCAAGGTTTTGCTTTCATAGTGTATGGCATGAGAAAATTTGTTCTTTCTCTGCTCTAGAACTGCACCAACCGCATAATCACTCGTGTCACACATAAGTTCAAAATCGAGTTTCCAATCAGGCGTTGTAATTATGGGTGCATTTATTAATTTTTTTTTTCAAGCCATCAAAAGCAATAAACAAGCATTATCAAAATTAAAAGGCTTATCTTTGTTAAGCAGGCTGCTTAACGACTTTGCAATCTTGGAGAAATCCTTGATAAATCTCATGTAGAACCTGACATGGCCAAGAAAGCTCCAAATCCCTTTGACATTTAATGGTGGCAGGAGTTTTTCAATCACGTCAAATTTTGATTTATTAAATTCAATGTCTTTAGAAGAGATTTTATGCCCAAGTAAAATTCCTTCGGTCACCATGAAGTTACACTTCTCCCAGTTCAACGTCAGATTTGTTATGCACCACTTCAGTATAATGTCCAAGTTCTCCATACATAAATCAAATGAGGCTCTAAATACAGAAAAGTTGTCCATGAAGACTTCAATTCACTTTTCAATTAGATTTGAGAAGATGGTTTGCATACATCATTGAAATATTGTTGGCTGCATTACATAATTCGAACGACATCCGTCTATATGCAAAGACGCCAAATAGACATGTGAAAGCAGTTTTCTCATAATCTTTTGGATTGTCGGTAATCTGATTATATCCCGAAGAGCCATCCAATAAATAATAAAATGGTTGACCTGATAATATTTCCAACATCTAATCCATGAATGGTAACAGAAAAAGATCTTTTTGTTTGCTTGATTAAGTCTTTTGTAGTCGATGCACATTCTCCACCCCGTAACAGTTCTTGTTGGAATCAATTCACTTTTGTCATTTGTAACCACCGTCATGCCTCCTTTTTTTGGAACCACCTGGACGAGACTCACCCAGGCGCTGTTTGATACAGGATAAATCATACCGGTTTCTAGCAGTTTAATCGCCGCTGAGGTTGAGCTATCGGTTTAAAATTTTGATAAGCTATCGTGGCAATTAATTTCTAAAGGATGCAACATGCTAATTTTTAAGGGTGTACATGGGTTGGGTCAATCCTCAAAATCCGATCAAACCCATAAAAAATCCATTAAAGTTGGTTGGGTCGGGTAATTAGGTGGATATGAGTTTAAAAACTAAAAAACCCATTAAAAATTGGGTTTAGGGTAAAATCAGACCCAAACCTAAAAAACCCACTGACCCACGAATCAAAGATTTGCTATTACAATTTTAATGATTTTGACGAATATTAACTTAGTTGCAATTTTAGTATCTTAAACATTTACTATTTTAGTGAACCATGACTTTAACTATTTTTGGATATTTTACTCTTTGGTTATTTTGATGATAATACGATTTTATATCATGCAACTTTAGTTTGTTGCTAGTATTTTATGATTATTTTTATTAGTTTATGTTATAATTATTATTTTATTTTATTTTTACAAAAGTTAGCATTATTATTTTGTGAAGCTAAAAAAATAGTAAAAACATGTTATCTAATTTTATTTAAGATAAAAATGTTGAATAATTTTAATGAAAAAAAACATGATGATCATAATTTAATTATTTAATATTAATAAACGCAGAGAAGAAAAACAACGACGTCGACGATTTCAAGAGACCCACCGTGCCATTTTTTGAATAGAACACCGTCAGCCATTTGACGAACACCATTGTGACGCCGTCTTGCATCCCGCAACACCAACGTATGTTCTTTTATTTTTTATTCTGATCTGTGGTAAAAATTAGGGTTCAAGATAATTTTGAGTTGTGATTTTTTTAATGTTGTCGTGGTAAATCAAATATTTTCACTTTTCAAATGTTAGACCTTATATCTGTTTGGATTCTTTGTGATGTTTTTGCTAAAATTCTTTATGAGCACTAGTGTCGTCGTGATTAGTATAAATTAGGTCAACCATGTATTTACTATTTTTGCTAAAACAGTAGTAATTTTATAATTAAGCAGATTCAGAAATATCAAAATAAATTGGCTGAATCGTGTATTTACTTAAAGAATAATTTTAATGCTAAGAGTGAATTTATACTCCTGCATCTTACTACAAAGTTCTATGATGAGAAAGAGTCTAAATTTAAATTCATTTCATGTTTGGGTATTTAACCAGTGCTTAGGAAGTTGAAGTTCCAAAATATTGCTTACAACATAATATGTTTTGTCTTCAATTAGTCCAATTTTATCTATCAATCTGAAAATAAACTTAGTGCGTTCTTGCCTATGCAAAACAGTTTTTATGAAATAATTGACAACATAAGAAGGAAATAAAATTATCATGTAAGGCACTTGTTTAGCTACAAGCAAAGCAGTTCTGGATTCTAAATTGATCAAAGCTAACTGTCCATCCTAGAAATCATTTAGTGCAGAATACATGTATAAGTTATTGTTATTCCGAATTTGTGATTTTTAGAGATTGAATGATCCGGTTCGATCGGTATTATACCTATATAGTTTTATTATAATGACATGTTTAATCTGTTTTTATCCAGTTTAATCCGGTTTGGTCATGCAGTTCGACCAGTGACCCAATGGTTCGACCGATGAACCAGTGACCCGGTACCCTCACCGGTTTGATGACCGGTCTGGTTTTTAAAACATTGGCGACGATGATGAATCTGGATTTTTTTTAATATTCTGTGTAAATAATGTAATATTTTTAAAAAAGATTATCCACCTCGATTTTCTTCGAAAACCGAGGGTGAACATATTTTACCTCGGTTTCTGCCAAAATCGAGGGAAAAGTGTTGGTGTGATTATGGAGGATATTGGTTACCGTCCTTAAACAAATCTTTGTCATCTATTTTATGAATATCAATGCTCAAGACACTACCATTAGTGATCCTCGTGAAACATAAAAAATTCCATTATAAAAGCATTATGAATATCAAAAGGAGCATTATGAATACCATTGTGAAGCATCATGAAGCGCTTGAAACTATCTACATTCACCACTTTAAGGTTTGCCATAAAAGATCTCTACGATGGATTGCAAGAGCAGAAAAATATTTGAGTTTAAGGTTTGTGTTATTATATATTTATTTGAGTAGAAAATCATTTATTTTTCTAACAATCATTTTGTTTTATTTCAGAATCAAGTGTATACAAAAGCAATTGAATTGATCCTGCACCCAATATTTTCTTTTCCCCAAAATTCTTTGATTTGAATATCTAAAATTTAGATCTTCATAGAAATCATAATTTTTGTCACTTTAAG
This sequence comes from Vicia villosa, assembly GCF_029867415.1. Taxonomy (NCBI): domain Eukaryota; kingdom Viridiplantae; phylum Streptophyta; class Magnoliopsida; order Fabales; family Fabaceae; genus Vicia; species Vicia villosa. The sequence continues at coordinate 135,007,076 of NC_081185.1, forward strand.
CCCACCCTTTTTAAATAGGAATCTAGAGTGAGTCTATTTCATTTCATTTTTGAGGTTCAAGGGCTAATTTTGAATGATAGGCCATGAAAGATTGCAAAAGATAATATATCATCTATGGAGTTTTCAAGATTTTTTCAACAACTTCCCAAGATCATAACTTGCTCATTTTTCAACATTTCCAGTGCCTATTTTTGCTATGAACTCTTGTTGATGTCTTCTTTATTTCATCTTCAAGGATCAAGATCTAAATCATTGAGGAAGGCATTGGAAATATGGAAAACATTATAGGGCATTTTGAGGTTCTATCCTTAGAAATTTTCTAAGTATAAAATTCAGGTTATTTTTCCAAATTTCAAAGAAGCATAACTTTGTGCTCAAACATCCAAATCAATACTTTCTTTGCATATTGTAAACCTTGTAGCATGATATTTCAAATGCAAAAGGAATGACATCAAAAAGCCTCCTACATTGTGAGTTATGCATTGATGAACAAGGTACCTTATAATTGAAAATTTCCTCCATGATCAGTTTGCAATTTCGTTTGAAACTTGATTATGTGTGTAAATTAAGGTTCAAAAAGGATCTAAATATGTTTAGCAAGCTCCTAGAAGGTGATTAGTGCCTTGAAACACAAGTTTTTGCTGCGTTTTGATGGAATTCCAAAACGTATGAAGATCCCTTGAGCTCAGCTATGAATAGAGGATCATTCTCCAATCATTTCCCAAGCTTTTGATAGCCAAAACACCCCTGCTAAGACCTCATTCGAACTCTTAAGCTTGAAATTCGTTTTTCCATTTTCACACCTTAATCACTCAAATTCTCCATTCAGTTAGCTTCCTTGACCATCATTGAAGCTAACGATAAAATTTGTAAGCAAAATCGTGCCTCCATTGAAGCTTACCAAGTTTTCAAATCCCTTAATCACTCAAATTTTAAGGTTTGGATTCGTTTGATCCATCTGTTTTCAAATCCATTTTCAAATCCATTTTCAAAACTTCATCTGGTTTTTTCCAAAACGAATGAGTTACACTTTGAATAAATTTTTCGCGATGATGTGGTTGAGATCATCCATGAGAGACGAATCCATGATACCACTAGCATTTGATTTGGTTACTCTTTGAAAGACCTTCGTTTTCTGCAGAATTCCTCTTGAATTCGTTGGCTGGAGGTTGAAGATGACCTACATGTCATCTTCAACCAATGAGACTTTGCCAATTATTTTAATTTCACTGGTTGCCATTTATTTGGCTTGATGTGATTTTCTAATCTAATTTCCACCATAGGCGCGCAACTAAGGACCATTAGATCTGCCAGGTCAATTAATGAGTCCAGATCCAACACGCCAAATAATTTCTGATTTTATTTCTTTTTCTTATTTTTATTTTATTTCATTTTTACTACAAAATTCATAACTCCTTCAATTTTAATCCAAAAACTAGTGGGAAACCTGTGAATTTGTACGGGTTCTGCTGTCGGTTGGACTGAGTTTATTATATACATATAATATAGGTGTGGAAAATAAAAAAGTATGATAAGAAAATTTTTAAAAGTGAATATGATTAGAATTTTTAAAGTTATAATAAAAATTTATAGTAAATGGTTAAGAAAAATAAAAAAACTTTGGTTGGGTCGGATTAATCAGATACATATAATATATGATGGCAAAAAGAAAAGTATCATCAAATAGATTATGAAATATATTTGTTATTTAATTTGTAGTAAACCTGGTAAAAAATGTATACTAACAATTTATACTAAAAATTTATAAATTAAAGAAAAAAACCTCTGTTGGAGCGGGTTTTTTCAGATACGTATAGTATCTAAATTCAAAATCAAAAGTATCATCAAATAAATTTGACATATAGTTGTTATTTATTTTTTGGTATGCATGGTAAAGAGGATCCAAGTGTGTATAAAATACTCTTAAACCAATTAAATCATAAAAAACAAAAAGTAACAAATAATAATTAAATATCAATAAGAATGTATAGTCACGTTATTGAAAAAAACTTCAAAAACATATAGTAAAAAAAAACATGTTCGTATTAAATATATTATATCAAAAGGGCAATGTTGCGAACCTCTGCCAGCACGATGATTTCATCCAGCCCAAGCGGAACAACTTTGTCCAGAAATTTTTCAGTTGGAGTCATCTGCGAAGAAGCAGACTGCTGTGACCATTGTCGACTGTTACTGGTAGTTTTGCTCAATGACTTTGTTTACTTAGGCGACCTGTAGTTGTAAATCGGTTAAAGAACATCCAATAAAATACATTTTTAATGACGTTGAAAGAATACATATCTAAGAGTATAAGTCGTATAGGTTTCAAAGTACAGGAGTAAGAAATATTTTATTTCGGGGAGGTCTTCGTTGATATTTAATTTAGTCACGTTGTATGTGTTTGTGACAGCGAGGGGAAATTTTCCTGCAAAATAAGCGCAAGGCAACAGTTAGGTCTCTTCAAGGTTAAATGTGACTGGCCACAATAACTAATCAGACTCAATATCCCACTGCTAATGGAATGTTTAGAAAACATATCTGCCTCCTTTACCTTAGCGTATTTGATAAAAATGGCAGTTAGTTTATTTGGTTCAAGCTTTTTCTGCTTGTATTCAAAGAATTGCAATGCGTAATCTTCCCACAGCGTACAGTTAAGAGTGTTGTCCCTAAGCGGTGTATTAACTATACGTTAGAGTGTACATACAGATGAACAAACAGTAGAGTATAGACAAAAAAACATACACAGTAGAGTATAAACAAAACAACATACCCCAAATCTCTTAAAACCAGGTTGACCCGAGCCTTTTTCCCTCTAACATGCGATTGTTGTACCCTATATCGTCGACGACACCAATCGCATCTACAAATATTAAATTTATTAGCACATCACAAACAAAAATTTACAACATACACAAAGCATGTATTTAGTAGAGACCTTTAAATATACCACAAAGAACATTCCTTTGCCACTTCCCTGATATTATATCAGCAAAAGGGGTTAAGCTGTTAACCTTAGCAGGGATGTCGTGCTTCCCAACATCTCCAGTAGTTGTACCTCCTGTGAATTTAAGGAGAAACTTGTGGTTGGTTACTTTAAACATCAGGTCATTGGGCTGTACTTGGAAGTTGGACATTGTACACGTCACATTAACATCTAAATCCAAGTCAAAAGCTTGCTTGTAAGCAGTTGGAACAATGACATGTATGTCATTACCCTGAAACAAAGACACAGGTGAACAAATAAATATACCAAACCAATGACATGGTGATAAATAAATATACCAAACAACAAAAAATTTCGAAAGATTGTTAACAGAAACCAAACCAACATAGAATGATAGGCGGTTAAAAACGATATGAAAAATAAAGCTTAACTCACATGTGATAATCAAATATATAAAACAAACAAAACCAGCGGAAGAACAAAAATGCACGACAATAGAATGATACACAGCATGAAGATCTTTAAAAAAAGACAAACGAAAAATAGCATGATACACAGTTAAAGAAGACAACCCACTCACAATTTTGTCAACCACCACCATTTCGAAATGTTCTTTGTTTGCAATGTTAACCTTCCATTTTTGATGAACTTTCACACCAATCTTCCAAAGCTCCTTGCGGTCGTTGATGTCGGCTATGCACTCAAAGGGTCTTGCCATCTTCTTTGTTCACGACAGAAGAAGAAACAATGATGGTTTGGAGAGGGAAATGTGAAGTAGATGAGAGGAAGTGTGTACAGGAAGCAAACACCTGTTTGTGAGGGTGTAAAATGTGATGCAGATGAGTATACAGAGTTAGGGAACCGTGTAGTAAAGCAAAAGTGAGTTCTATAAAGTTCAAAATGGGAGGAAAAGAGATATTAGTTAGGAATAGAAGGTTACATGTTAACCAAATGTGAGTAAGAGGTGTAGTTACAAACCAAGTAGTAGTTGTATAATTAAGATTAGGGTATGAAAAAACCAAAAGAAGGCAAAAGTGCTTAGGTGGAGGAAAATGAAGAAAGGGTAGAAAGGTGTTTTCCACACATATAAATTTTCTTATATGGTAGATTATGAAAAAAAAACCAAAAATGTTTTGAGTTATTTCTGATTTATGGTTATTTTTTCATTTTTTTATTTTTTTATTTGACATTTTAAATATTTTCTCTCATTTACTTTGAGTTTTTATTGGTTTTAAAATGTTTTTGAGTATTTTAAAATTCTGGAAAATTTTGGAATTAATCCTATAATGATCTTTGACCTATGGTGATCTTTGGTTCGAATTTATTTGATGTTTGGATGTTTGATTTAAATTTTGATTTAATACTTAATAATCCACTTGGTGAAAGTTTGTGATATGATTTCCCCTTTTCTCCATCTCTTTTCTTTTGATTTGTGGGTGTAAGTTTTAATGAATCCATTGTGTGGAGGTTATGGTTCTACCATTCCTCTAATAGATCATTAAGATGAAATCTCATAATGACCAAAAGGAATTCATCTGAACTTGTGGTTTTGTTTTTGACTCATTCCCCTCTCTTCATATCAATCCCATTCTTCTTTGTAAGTTATTTTGCATGTGTTGCAAGTTTTTGGAGAATGATCTTTTATATCATTTCTCTAACATGTTCCTAAATACATGAATTTTTATTAACCGGCCTCGTTGTAGGGTGACTTCTATATAAGTTACTTGGAGATTGCTTAACATAGCGCTAAATTTGTCCCGTATCGGAAAATAATAATTAGTGGCTCAAACTTATGTTTGAAAGTCCAAGTATGGTTGGTTATTCGGAAAAGGGTTAATAGTTATTTACCCCCTGCAATATAAGTGTGTTTTGATTTACCCCCTTTGAAAAAATTTAAATACCCCCCTATAATTTTGGGGTACCCCCTAAGCGTGTAAAAACCAGAGTGGTAAATAAAAAAAAACTTTTACAGGGGGTAATTTTGCCATCTGGGGGGCAAAAGACTTAGAATTTTAATATTTCAAGGAAGTTTTTAAAAACTTTTTTTAAGGGGGGTAAATCAGAACACGCCTATATTGCAGGGGGGTAAATGACTATTAACCCTTTGGAAAATGGTCCAATACCTCTGAGACTTATTGTTAGGAGGTTTTGATTTTATCAATCCTCTAATGAGTCTTCATTAATTTTGGCCTAAGTTCATTATTAAATCATCGTTGATCATTTATTTGGACTCTTTATTTTGTTCTTAAGACATTAATAATCAACTTGAACATTAAAAGACTTAAGGCTCTATTTGGGCTATGGTTACTATTCCTTAACATTTTGGAGTTTTTGACCTCTTGGACTTAGCATCAGGAGACTTGATACCTTGAGACCTCTGGACCTTGTTTTATCTTATTTATTATGCTTATTTGAAGTCCTTGGAGTTTACTCCAAGGCATTGGGAATTTTGTTTGTATGTAGGTGTCATGTTTGATATGAAAAGCTTTGTATGCTTATCTGAGTCAATTTCATCTGAGGCAAAAAAAAAAAGATTTGTGAGGCTATTCTTGAAAGGGATTATTATATTAGATCTCTGTTTACTTTGTTCAAGTACTTTGCTTACTATGTTTTTGAGTTGAATCCAAAGGATGAGAATTCTACATTGACTTCTTTATGTCAAATGTTGCCTTCTTATTGATTAGACTGTTCTTATCTTTAGCTTTTATTTTATGCTTTAGGATAGTCCCTTCATCTCTTGCGCCCTTCTTAAATTTCCAAAACTTTCTCCTTCCTTTTCAAAATCTTCTTATGTTAGCAAATTTTTAAAACTCTTTAGATAAAACTTTCTTTCAAATCTTTTTCCCTTCTGAGGCTTTCTTTTAAAAAACATTTTTCAAAGGATTAGGCATGAGTAATCATCATGGTAGATATGTAACCCCCTATCCCCTTGATATTGATTGATATAGTTGATTATTTTCCACTTGAAAGAGTTAGTGGCATAATTGTTAATTTTATCCAAGTTGGAGTCCTTCTTTCATTTGAGATGTAAAGAATCCACATGTTCTCATGTTCAAGTATGGTTAGCTGAGTTTTCTCCTCTAAGATGACAAAGTGTCTCTTCATTTTTAACAAAACTTTGGTTTTATTTTTTAGCGGAACTACAAATGCTTTGAATCCTCCATTGTACTCAGGAGGTATGTAGGCACAATATGCGATGTCTTGCCGAGCATAATTTTAAATAAAGAAAAACACAAACTTTCTTTTGCACACAATTCTCTTTTTACATAGATTTACAAAAAGGTTCCTGTGGAGAACCACAGGTGTGAGGGGTGCTAACACATTCCCTTGCATAATCAACATCCGTACCCTAGATATCTGTTTTATTTTTGTTAGTTTTGATTTGAAAAACTTCTTTGGGTTTATTTCGCTCTTTTCTGATTTTATTTGGAAACAATAAAACGCGGTGGCGACTTTCACTAAAAAAATATAATATTCTGGGAAAAAATGAAGTTTGTAAACAAATTAATTTATTAATATTCTGTGTAAACAATGTAACGAGTTAAAAGAAATCTATCTTACCCCCCGATTTTAGACAAAATCCGAGAGGTATGATGCGTTAGTTTTAAAAATAATTAAAATGCAGATGTTGGAGTTCGAATCCATTTGCATATAACTTAAGTCCTCGATTTTATGTTAACTGAGGGGTAAAGTGGAAGATTTTCATTACGCCCTTCGTTACTTCGCTTATGCAGTCAACGTTAAATGCATTTCGCGTTCGAAGTAAAACGTGTTATTTGTAGTAGTGTAGATAACTAAATGAATTAGTCTAACACCAAATAAGGTGCAACGAGTATCATATAATTTAATTGCAATTCTCGATCTCTTTGAGTGTGTTTATCTTACTCTTATCCTTCTATTTAATTCTATATTTTCTATAGTTTCGCGGGGATTCATGCAACAAAAAATAAATAAAATCAACATATAATCATTTAATTTATTTAAAATGGAAACAAAGAACAAACCTCCTTAAACATCAATAAAACAGAGAGAGAGTGAATTGCGTTCATTCAGTCATGAGTTGCTATCACCATTAATAGGAGTGTCCAGTTTGCTGTCGGCGTCTCCATCATTATCATCACAATTATCTTTTGTGATAATGCTACAATGGTTAAACTTGAGGCCCAGGTTAGTTTTACCGGACTCCACAGTGGACGCCACTGTACTATCAAAAAAAGTACAAGTGTGTGCATGATCCTCCTGCTAGGACAGAGAGACTCATAGGCCCTAGTAGGTATATCAAACATTTGAGGCTGATGGCTATCTCATCGTGGCGAGTAGCCATGTACGTGGTTTTTGAGGCTGTTTAAGGGACCATCTCATGTGAGGTGAGCTTCTGTTGTTGACGGGTGCTGCTAGGTCGCAGGTAGGCGGTTGGAGTGATGTTGTTAAGGTTACTCATAGTGTAGTGCTTCTCTGAGTGGTGTTTGAATGAGTGTACATAAATAAGTAAGTTTTACTTGAGAGCTATCTTTTTCTTCTCTTGGGGAGAGGTATTTATATATGCTCTCTTGGTCTTGGGTTATAAAGTTAGTGGACGATTATGCCCCACCTTCCAGACCAATGAAGTGGTCCAAGGAAGAGTTAGTCTTCCTAGAATCATAGAGAAAGTGGCCCCCTCATGACTAAGTCTCTTTAGTTAGTCATTGTGGGCCATGTCATCACCCACGTCTATTAAGTGAATAGGACAATGGGAATCCAATCAGGCGGGTTGTATTGTCGCATCTGGACAAACTCTTGACTCACTATGGGCGGCCTCATGACCTATTTCGTATGGCATGAGACTTCGTTGAACGCTTATGGGTGCCCCTTCTTTCGCCCCCGTAATGGTCTTTCTTGTAAACTACTCCTCTAATAAAAATATATCAATATACTACTTAATGATATATGAAGTAGTTAAATAACTCATAGTTGAGTGATAGAGTTTCTCCTTCAATATAATCGGTTAACAGAAAAATTATTATTGAAAACTATCAATTAAATCTCAACTAAATTTTTAGAAAATTTCTTTATCCACCTCCCTATGGGGGTCACCCCCAGCGAAAACTCCAACTTACCCCTGCTTCGGAGATGCATCTCCGAAGTTTTTTTTTTCTAAATTTTCCCAGACTTCGGAAGTGCACTTCCGAAAACACCAAATGGGGGTGTTTTCGGAGATGCACTTCCGAAAACACATTTTTTCACATTTAGGGGGGTTTCGGAAATGCACTTCCAAATTATGAAGAAATTGTGTGTTTTTTTTAATGTTTTTCTTAACAGTCCCATATTTAATTAAACGAAAACGCCGAACAAACTAAACGACATATCAACATAAAATACTAATATGATAAATAAAATCCAAATAATATATATATATACAAAACGAGTAATAGTGTGCGAAATACAATCCGAATACAAGAAAAATAAACCCGAACCCCTACTGGGTATGCCTAACCCTCACTCCCTGAGACCTCCTCTGCCTCCTATATGCCGCCGCACGGCCCGCGTCACCGACGATCCTCTCCACCACGGCGGCTGCCTCTGGACCACCCTGATCAATGATACCTCGATCCAACGCGTCCCGCCCAAGCAACTCTATCTGCTGGCAGATCGGCAAGAGATCAATGGCATGGTCATCCTCGGCCTGCTGGTTCTCCAGAACCTCCTCGTATGCTGGCCTAGGAGCGTCGGGAGCGTCGGGTGTCATCAGAGGATGTGACACCCGATATAACAATGTGACATACTCCTCCACACTGTGCCAGTCCTGGGTGACTTGCATTCGACGATACTCCTTCGGGACCACATGACGCTCCCAATCCACAAATATGTCAATGAGCTGCACTTGGGTAACTGTGTCGGGAGCAGCCTCAAAAGGTGACCTGAGTATCATCTGCACAAATCCAAATTGCCGCATGCACCGCTCAGGGAGATACCTCACCATGGTGTTGGTCCCGCATGTCAACCAGCCAGAATATAACGAGATGTTGTCAAAAGCGACAACAGCAGTGTAGTCGTTGAATGGCCTCCAACTGATGTCATCGTGCATCGTGCGGTCGAGGTACCCACGGTATGGTCCCACTACATTGTTCTCCCTCTGGAGAACGTATCGGGCGGCCCTGGGCATGGCGTCCTCGTACGCATAATCAACGTGGAAGCCGTGGATGCGGGGGAAGTAGGAGATGATCTAGCCCTGAAACACAAACACGATAATATATTAAAAATAAATACGAACCATAAATAAATGTGAAACAATTAAAATGAAACGTACCGTCAGGAGTGTGCAGGATCCGGTCAACTGCATGGTCCTCCAGTTGGAGGCCTCATTCAGCTTCTGGTATAGGTATACTAGAATAGCTGACCCCCAGTTCCACTAGTGAATGGTAGTCAAGTCCATGAAGTAGCAGAGGTAGGTCACATCGACGTATCTTGCACTCTTGTCCACAAAGAGTGCAGTGCCTGCCAAAAACATGAACCAACACCGGAGAGCGCAGGCACGGTGATGCTCCATAAATAGGCCGTTCTCCGCATCCTCGGATTCGACCGCCGCCACCGGGTGGTGCTCGTAATAAGCGCTCAATATGGAGAACCGGATATGAGGCCCATTTGTCGTCTGGCACTCAAAGTCAGCCATATCTGGCTCCATTCCCAGATAGATCGTCATCCACTTGATGGCATCGATCCTCTGGATCCGGGAATGGTCCAACAACATCCCCCTAATCGGCAAGTGGAGAAGACACTGCACATCGTGCAAGGTGATCGTCATTTCCCCAAATGTTAAGTGGAAAGAAGACGTCTCCCTGTGCCACCGCTCCACAAAGGCCCCCTACATGTCGTGGCTGATGGTGGTATACCCCGTCATGCACAGCCCACCTAGCCCTGAAGTTGTCATCGCGTTGTTAAACCACTGCGCTTCTGGTTTAAAGAGACCGAAAATCTTCCGGGCGTGGTTCACTTGTTTTAAAGTTTGTCTCTCCTGTTACAATAAAACAAAAAACACTGTTAATTAGACCGTTAAGAAAATATGGAATAAACAGCTAAATAAAAAACAGTTAAATAATAAAGTCGGACAAATTATAAAAAATACCTCTCCCCCCAGACACGTCGAGCGACGTGCTCGTGGTAGGAAATCAACAAGGACGTATCAATGGGCCCTCCCGGGTAGCCCTCCTCCTCCCCGTGCGGAGGGTTAACATCCGGTACCTCCTCCGCCTCCTGGTACCTAACTGCATCCTCCTCCCCCTCCTCCTCTCGTACCTCCTGCTGGCGCGAAGAAGAGACCCGAGCCAGACGACTCTTCGATCCAGATGAGGAAGTACCCTCGTCCATCTGCACGGGTACTCACACACGACCCCGTCCCTGCGTCGACGCCAGCTGCACCGCCCGCTCGCGTCTAGCCGATGTTGTCTTGGAATCTCTCCCCTGTCTGATGCGTGCTGGGTGCCTGCCATATTCCTGAAAACAATTGAAATCAATAAGAATGCGAAACAATTGAAAAAATAAAAAATAACAATTTTGGACACACTTCGGAAGTTCATTTCCGAAACTGGTGAGGGAGGTGTTTTCGGAAATGAACTTCCGAAACACCCCTGCGAAGCCAAATTCTGCAACTTCCATGGCAGAACCCCAAATGCAAACTTCTAACATGTTATAATGCTTCTAAACAACTTAAATACTACTACCAACCTATCCCTATATCATTTTTTCAATTTCTAACAACCCTAAAATGCATTTGAATCATGGATCTAAAGATTTAGAAACTTACCAATTGAAGTGATTGAGTAGCTTTTGAATGTAGTAGAGCAAGTAGAATCAGCCTTTGATGTAGACTTGAAACTTGGTTTTGCAAAAAATCTGAAGAGAGGAAGTGTTGATGGTGATTTACGGTAAAAATGAATTGGGGGAGGGGCTGTTTTGTTTAATCTGCAAAACGTACAGTATTTCGGAAATGCACTTCCGAAATGCTGTTTTTGGAAATGCATTTCCGAAATAAAACAAATTTTGAAAGAAAAAAAAGACGTTTTCGGAGATGCATCTCTGAAAATAGCATTTTCTTGCATTTCGGAAATGCATTCTCGAAATTAGGGCTATTTTGAGTTTTTCGCCAGAGGTACCCAAGAAGATATGTGGTGGATAAAGAAATTTCCAATTTTTATAGTTCAACCAGAGAGAAAGAAAAAATAATAAAAAATTGGAAGAACAAGAATAAGATAATTATTTAATGGTTTACAAATTTTGAAAATAGTCATTCGTATTACTTTAATTGATAATATTTTCTAATCTCATTTTTTTAAACTTTTATCATATTAACTCCATTTATTTATTTATTTATTTATTTAATTAATGATTGATTTTACTGTAGACGGTTGTAAAATAGACATCAACTCAAGTTCAATTAATAATATTTGTCCCTCTTCATTTAAAAAAATAAATACGTATTTTAACTAATTTTTATTCTTTTTATCATATTGATTTTTATTTAAAAACATTAATGATATTTTGAGAGAAAAAAAGGCAAAGAATACAAAAACATATATTAAAAAAGTATTTCATTCCCATTTAAACAAAATACTACTCCCTCCGTCTCATAATAAATGTCCAATTTGAGTTTTGCGCGGTTCTTAAGAAAATGATTGGATGTGTTGGTTTTGATGATAAAGTTAATATCATTTACAAAGTTACCCTTATTTCTTATAGGTAGTAGAGTAGTTGAAAAACGTGAAAGTTAATAAATAGGGGTATAGTAGTGGAAAAAAATAATAAATGTTGCATTGATTTTCTAAAGGGACATTTATTTTGAGACATGAAAAAAGTGCAAATGAGACACTTATTATGAGACGGAGGGAGTAGTACTCCGGAAGGTGTTTTATTTAAATTATGTTGGTAAATTGGCGTGCATTCAGTATTAAATGTGTAAAAAGTCCTTAAAAACACTCCTTCCAATCCAATTCGGTGTGTTAACGTAGCATTACAACAGAGGCAGAGGGAAGGTGAGGCCATAGTGAGAGGATTGATTTGATTTGACTTGATTTGACGGGAGGAAGAAAAGTGACGCCATGAAATGAAATGATGAGGTGGGCACGCCTAATATAGAACCTCACCGCTGCCTTCATTCATTGCGGTCTTTGCCAAATCTAATGCAAGCCAAACGGTAGCTGCAATTGCTATGCCCTACCCAATGCTATGGCCTAATACTATGCAATGCATTTTCCAAATTCTAGTAATCCCCCGCCCCACCTACACCATTCTTGGATACGGGGATGCATTAATTAAGAGGTAAATTACAGAGACTGGCAGGGGAAGAAAATTACTATGATATTTCATTCACTTCTATACACGGATGGTGTAATCAACTTTTTTAATTTACATCATAATACAGTTCCGTAAGAACATCAATTAAATAATTAGAATTTTTTACAAACATACCACTTTTTTATAAATTATATCTCATTATACCATCATTTCCCTCATATATCCTAATATACCACTTTTTCAAACAAAAAAATCTATTGTACAAGAACCTCCGCCCAATGGTGCTGCGGACCCTTTAATTTTAGTAGCATCCGCCCATTGTGTCAGCGGAGCAGTGTTTCTTTTTTTAAAATTTAATATTTAAAATAAATATATATTAAAATAAATAATATAATTAATATAGTTAATAAAAAACATTAATTTATGATAAAATGAGTCATGTACTAACAATATAAAATACACAGTCAATCAATCACTAACATATATTCAATTAAATCACTCTTTTATTTAGAAATTTAAAAAAAAATTTATGCTGTATACATCAACCGTTGATTTGTTAAAATTATTTGACTTGTATTTTAAATTCAATTAAAATAATCTATTTGAATGATGATGGTGCACTAATGGTGTAAAAAATTTACACTGATAGTGTATACCAATTAATCTCAAAATTTAATGACATGAAGTTCATAATTTTTTTATTGGATGACAGTGTAAAACTATTTTACATTGCCAGTGCATATTCCTTAAACTCTTAATATATATTAAAATAAATATTAAAAACAATAAATTTTATGATAAATATTATAATTATTAAGAAATAGTTTATATATTATAATAAAATAAAAAATAAATAATTTAAATTTATTTATGTTTATAATTATTTTGATCATTAAGTTTTTTATATCTAAATACAAATTTGTCACTGTAATTCGCGGAACTTTTAATTATTTTATTATCAAAGTATAGATCCGCTACGGCCTACGGTAATGGGTGGAGCTATTTTATTTATTTTTATTTTATTTGATTATAATATATAAATTATTTATTAGTGATTATAATATTAATGGATATGGGTATAAGGGATATTAATGGGTTTATTTAGTATCCCATTTTTAATATTTATTTTTAAAATTTAATTGGTATGCATTGTAAAGCAGTTTTACACCATCAGTGAATCGTGACCGTTAAATATTTATTAAAATTTAATTTTTATCTTAATTATTTATAAAATATTATTTATGGATGGTTTTGATACACTGTGTAAAGAATTTTACACTGACAGTACATAGTAATTAATCTCTTATTTTAATGTATATTAAGGGTTTAATTGATATGTATCGAAAGTTAAATTGTCATCTCGTAGAAAATCATCAATCTTCTATGTCATTAAATTTTTTTAAAAATAAAAGAGTCATTTAATTGGATACATAATTGTGATTAATTGATATTGTAAAATTATTTTATACTATCAATGCATCACTCATTTTCTCATATATTTATATATTTTTAATTATATTATTTATTTTAATATATATTTATTTTGAATATTACATTAAAAAAAAAACAAAAAAAAACACTGATCCGCTGATGCAATGGACGGATGCTTATATAATTTAAAGGGTCCGCAAGCCCATTGGGCGGAGGTTCTTGTATATTAGATTTTTTGTTTGAAAAAGTGGTATATTGGGATATAGGATAGAAATGATGGTATAATGAGATATAATTTGTAAAAGGATGGTATGTTAGTAAAAAATTCAAATAATTACACATTTAAAAATTTATCATTAAATAATGTTATTTTACTATAATCTTTAAAAATACTAAATATACATAATTTTTAAGATGAATAGTCTACATATACTCTACATCAAATACACAAGTTAGCATTAACAATTTTTAATAACATTTGTAATTTAATGTGAATAGTCTACATATACAGAATTTTAAAGATGAAAGTCTACATATAGTCTACATCAAATACACAAGTTAGTATTAACAATTTTTAATAACATTTGTAATTTAATGTGAATAGTCTACATTATACAGAATTTTTAAGATGAATAGTCTACATCAAATACACAAGTTAGTATTAACAATTTTTAATAACATGTAAAAAAAAATTTTATACCTTGGCAATATTCAAACTACTAATTAGCAAAAACTGATGAATAATTATTTTAAATTTTAGCCTAATTTTTTTTTGTAAAATTGAGACACCCACTAGTTTTGTGTATCAAGTAACTTGCATTTTTCAAATCGTGTCTGAATATAGATTGAGTTTAATTCAAATTTATAAAATTGATTTGTAAGGGAAACAATACACTTTATATAAATTTTTTAAATTATATCTGTTACAAAAGATTTTGAGATTTTTCCAAAAATATTTATTATAATTTTGCATGTATAAAAGAATCGAGTATTTAACAGTAGCTCGGAGTGGATCTGTATCATTAGTTACATCAATGCTTGAGTGAATTCATGACGAATGTAATAAAAGTGGAGATCAAATATTGTACATTGCTCTCAACGTATAAGCTGATTTTATATATTAGATCAAGCATAGTGGATTTGAGATGGGTTGCACCTTAATCATTTGGGTCATTGTCTAGTTCAAAACAATTATTTTCAGGGCTTTGCTGGACACTGAAAGAGTCCGAGAAAGCCTTAAGTATCATTGACCAGCCTCCATGACATGGTCCAGTGTGAAATGAAAGTGAAATGTTTGAGATCAATTTGAAAAAGTACTAGGGACTATGGAATATAATACTTTTTCGTCCTAAGAACACTTCGATACCTATACCTGCTCCCAACACGTCAGACTAGCTAAACATACTAGGGAATGATTTTCTTATCTAAGATACTTTAGTACTTTTATTACATCCATTTTTGCATGGTGCGGACGGATGTGTTAACTACTTTTGGATAGATGTCTCACCTTTGATCTGGACCGTTAATATTTGATTAATTTTCTTTAAAAATTAAGTTTTTCCCTCGAGTCTTCATTTTTCTTAACACAAATGCATGTGTTAAATATAGTTGTGACTTAGAAAATTGAATTTCTTAAAAGTTCCAGTCACAGTATTGTACATGCCAAATTAGTTTTCAAACTTGAAAGTTAAATGATGTTCTGTTAAAATCTCTCAATTGTGATTTTCTTTCTTCAAGCAGTTTCAATAAAGAAGAAATGTTGTCCCTTAACTATGAATTCCTTACTCCTCCAAATGGTTCTAAATACAAATTATTTCGAGTGTTTGAACTATTAGAATAAGAAATACATAAAAATAAAACATAACGATATAGAGATACAAGTTAATACATTTTTTGATTAATTGCATTTACATATCTATAAATGCAATATTTATAGGAAAACAATAGTCATACCGATCAAAATAGCATGTTCTGTAGAATTTAGCTTTGCTCGACTAACTACGCAAGCATTGCATGATTTTTCCTCTATTGGGACTATATGGCTCTCCCCTCGATCGACTTATTCTTCCTCCATGAAATTTTATGTTTATTCAAGCCACACATGCACTACTTTCTCAGAATGTGATTTTGTATCAATAATTTTATTTGGTGACACTACAAGTAAAGAACACACTTATAAAATGTTAAATTATCATGTTCTAACTAGTCTTGACTAAGCACAACGCCTTTTCGACTCTTATAAATTTTAGTAGAAAAAATATTTGATTTATTTATATTCGATTGCCTTTGTAATTATTTAACTATTTTGACTGACAAAAACACCACACGGCTATAAAATCGACTAATTTTCGATTTGAGCTAATAATTACTTATTTTTAAATATAAGCAATGACAGTTTATTTTTACATTAGGGATTAAAATAAGGTGAACACTCTGGTATCTTTGAATTTGGTTCGGTATCAGTACCTTCTTCAAATCAAATAAAAATATTCAATGCCACATATTTTTTAATATTATTTTATTTTAAAAAATTAAAATTTTAAATCAATTAACATTAAAAGTACTGGTTCCATTAGCCTCTGTCAGGCTGCCTTTGTCCCTGGCCAACATATTCACAATCATATCATGCTAGCTTATGAGTTCATCAAGGGTTATGGTAGGAAACATGGGACCCCTAGGTGCATGATGCAACTTGACCTCCAAAAAGTCTATGATATGGTGGATTGGAAGGCTCTCAAGTGTATCATGATGGAGATGGGATTCCCTAGTAGGTTTATTGACTGGATTATGGCTAATGTCACTACTGTTTCCTATGTCTTCAATGTGAATGGTGTTTTGACTCAGTCTATGAAAGCTTGTAGAGATATTAGGCAAGGGGGTCCCATACCCCCCTTGCTTTTTGTGGTGATGATGGAGTATTTAAATAGGCTTCTAGTTAAAATGATAAAGGATCACAAGTTTAAATTTCATGCTAAGCGTGAGAAGTTGTCCTTCATCAAAACTTGGTGATCTCCTTGATGGCAACTTTGGTAACATCATTCACACCTCCACAAAACAATTTACACTTTTGAGGATTCATAATTAGACCTGTAGACATGGAGAAGAAATTAACAGTAGTGAGCATCATGTTTACGGATGTTGTGTCCCCCCTGCAAAATAACAGGGTCATGCTAAGCGTCACAAGTTTAAATTTCATACTCAGTCTATGACACTGTTATTTTGCAGGGGGGACACAACATCCGTAAACATGATGCTCACTACTGTTAATTTCTTCTCCATGTCTACAAGTCTAATTATGAATCCTCAAAAGTGTAAATTGTTTTGTGGAGGTGTGAATGATGTTACCAAAGTTGCCATCAAGGAGATCACCAAGTTTTGATGAAGGACAACTTCCAGTCAAGTACCTTGGTGTTCCTTTGACTAGTAAAAGATTGACTATTAGCCACTACCTTCTCCTCATTGAGAAGATTGTTGGGAGAATTAGGCATTGGACTTCTAGGCTCCTCAGCTACGCTGGTAGAGTTTAGCTTATTCAGTGTGTTGCCTTTGCAATAGCTCAGTATTGGCTCCAATGTTTCCCCTGGCCCAAGTTTGTGCTGAATAAAATTGACTCTATCTGTAGGATTTTTCTGTGGACAGGTAAACGAGACAAGAGCAGAAAAGTCCCATTGCTTGGCAATGTGTTTGCAAGCCTAGATGCAGTGATGGTCTCAACATTATAAATCTCACTATTTGGAACCTTGTTACTATGCTTAAGTGTCTATGGAATATCTACAGGAAGGCTGACAACTTATGGGTTTTATGGATCCATATGTATTATCTGAAGGGTAATCTTGTTATGGCTGATCTGAATAGCAATACGTGGTCTTGGGTTTTTCAAAGCATTATGAAACAGCAAGACAACATCATTCAGATACAGCAACTATGGGACAAAATGGTTAGCACCCAGAAATTCTCCACGAAGCAAATCTATGTCTGCCTTGTTGATAATGTTACTAAAGTGCCTTGGAGACACCTGATGCACCACAATCTTTCTAGGCCGCGTGCTCTGATAAGTTTGTGGATGTTTTACCATGGTAGATTACCTACCAAGGATCGTCTTTGTCGTTTTGGTATGATCCATGATACCATTTACAGTCTGTGTACGAATGCTACTGAAACTATGCAGCATATCTTTTTTGAGTGCACTGTCACCTATGAAATATGGAGTCACATCCTGAACTGGATCGAGCTAACCCACACTCCTTGTGTTTGGCAAACTGAGTTGAAGTGGGTAATTGATACTACCAGCAAGAAGGGTTGGAAGGTGAAGTTGTTAAAGCTTGCTTTCACCGAGGCTGTCTATGGTATATGGCATATGAGGAATGCTATTGTATTTTATACACAAGACAAAGCTAATACTACTAATAGAATTATTGAGAGTATTATCTATAAAGGGTGGAAAGATAATTCCCTTAGACAACACATAACTAGGCTTATGGCTTAGTTTTGTTTTTTGATTGGTAACCTAGTCTTTCTTGTGTAGCTTGATCCTTTGGGATCGGTTGTACTCATTGATTTTTGAATTAATAATATTTATTTTGGATTAAAAAAAATACCGGTATCCAACTAAAACTAAAGATACCAAAGAATTTACCTTAAAATAATAAGTAATATAGGAGATTAAATAATTTAGTGACTTTTTTTTTAAATACATACAAATATTTAATTATTTTTCTCTTTTGTGAGTATTTCTTTTAATTAATTGACAATCAATATAAATTTACCATTTTACCACTTTAGATTTACAATTTCAAGTATAATTTTAGGAGCGAACTAGCATGACAAAATAGACTGGTCTCTTAAAAAATTCTTAGTGAAATAATACTATTTTATAATTCTTATTTTTCAATATAAAAATTCTTGTTCCAATGAGACATGTTACAACATTTATCAACTACAAAATCCAAAAGAAAAGTTAGATACCAAAGTTTCATTATAATTATTCTTTTTACATCTTATTGCAAGAAATGGAATAGTATATTGAAAAAGAGAAGAAAAAAAACTATTCTAAAAAAAAGTGATTCTTAATACCACCAGAAAGAAAACCTGTCGGCGTGAAGGCAGACTGTCCCTACCCTATTTATATCCACACCCCCACGCAACACAATCTTCATTCACACACTTCACAATTATTCATTCACACACAAACTCTCTCTTTCACTTTCACTCATGCACCCTCACTCCCTCCCTCTCCCGACGGATTCTCCAGCGCCGTCGTCCAAACCCTCATCCTCCAAAAACTCCCATTTCCGAGGCGTCCGGAAGCGTCCATGGGGCCGCTTCGCCGCCGAGATCCGTGATCCATGGAAAAAGACCCGCAAATGGCTAGGCACTTTCGACACCGCAGAAGAAGCCGCCAGAGCCTACGACGATGCCGCCAGAGCCCTCCGTGGAGCCAAAGCCAAGACCAACTTCCCCTACTTTGTAACTCCTACAATTCTTCCGATCCCTCCTCCAACCTTCGACGGTGGAAATGGGAGACATGTCGCGTTTTGGGGTCCTCCGGTTTGTTTCACGGCGGGTGCTCCGGTGAGGTCGGAGTACAAAGGTTATAAGCTGGAGAATATTGTGGCGAGTAAGGGGAAGGAGGAGGAGAAGAAGAAGCCGTTTTTGTTTGACCTTAACTTGCCGGCACCGCTTGTTTGAACGGTGTAGAGAACAACAGAAATAACAGTGGTTCAAATGTTTGTTTTGTTTTTGATTAACCTTTTTGCATGTTGTGGATTTTGGTTGGATTCGATTCGATTCTACTGTGTTGTTGATGTACAGTTTAGTGAATAGGTTTTAGGTTTGAACCCTGTTTTAATTAATTATTCACAAATGGTAGTAGCATTAAACATCTGTTTTTCTTTTTGTCGTTTATGGTGTTTTTCTGGGTCTTTATTTTTACCATTGAGAAAATTACGGAGTTTTTATGAAGTGTGCACAAGTGAAAATAAGGACATGCTACGTGACTAGTCCGTATTGTAGGTAAAGAAACAAAAGAGGAATTGAGACTCCTGTCTGACCGAACCTTTTATTGCTTTCAGCTGCTGCCGTTCCTTACAAACCTATCAACAGTTACTTGTTCCAAGAGTTGAAATTTTTTTATTTATTTTAACCCTCTCCTTTCTGTTGACCCGGAAAGACCTATAAAAATAATTTGTTTTGAAATTTGATAGTAATCTTAATAGTCTTAATTTGATTCTTTAATTGTTCAAACAGTCATGATCAAAATTCAACAAAAATTTAAAATTTTTGCCTTAGACTTAGACTTAAACTAGACACATCTTAATTACCAGACAAGATACTTTGCAACTTGGGCATTTTTTTATTAAGTTTACAAATTAAATATATATTAATTCTCTTTTTATGGGGTTTTTTAGATTTCTTCGACCTTCCGACCTTCTTTGATATGAGTGTTTTCAGAACTCGGACTGCTTTCAGGATTACTGACTGACCTCACAAATTAATACGGGTCTTTTCAGCATGATTTGTCCTCACTTATATGTTTTTTTGGAAAACTTTTACTCACTTATACGGTTTCCGAGAAATTTTCCAAAATGTCACCCATCTCTAAATTGTTCTAAGGGTCTTTTGATTTGTTCTCACTCACACGCTTTTTGAAAAATTTTCCAGAAGGTCGTAATACCCATCAACCATTTAGTCTCATATTTGCACAGTCTTAGGATCCCTCTCATTCCGATATGGTGACCACTCCTTGCCATATTTGACCTCGAGTGTTCATGCGGTGCAACCACCCTCTGCCCTCTCCGGCTTTGAGGGTTACAGTCGCCGTCATTTACAAGTCTCATCATATCATTGTCTTCGACAACCAAACCAGTAAGGAACCAATGTTCCCTCATCGCACCACCAACATCATCATTCTCCGGAAAACTTTACCTCAACCCCAACCAGGTTTCCCTATTCTCCGAAGATACTTTTATCTTTGGTCAGTGAAAAAAGACCCAGACTTTAAATTAGCATTATCATGAAAGTGAGGTTAGGTAGTGGGAACCAAATAAAAAACATAATCCTCTGTTACCCCAATAAAGAAATCCCAATCGAAACTCTCGAGAAGAAATTCAAAACCCTTTATCTTCGAGGTAAAGCCCTCAATTGGATTTCCAAATACCCCTCTTGTTTCGAACTTCACCAACATCGCATTCCTCTCGCAAAACGCATTCGCGAATCTGAATCGGCTCCTTATGTTTTTCCGTATTCGGATCCGAGAGTTTTGGTGGAAGGGTCGAAGGAGATGGAGAGAGGAATGTGGGTTTGGTTCATGAATTATTGTCATTAACACTTTGGAAGAAAGTTTCAATTATCAAATTGGGTCATTTTGAAGGAGAGTTTTTTTTGCCTGATAAGTTGAATGTGTTGTTGCTTAAGCATCCTGGGAAATTATGTTGGGTCTCAGTGACTTAGGGAAATTATGTAGAAAGAACTGCATAAGTATAACCAAAGGCGACGACTTGTTTGAACACTGGCCGTGTTAATATTCATATATAAAACATTTTGAATTACTTACAAATAGAGAAATAGATCATGTGATAGATGATGGCCCCAATATCCTAAAAAAGGCATGGGTTCAAACCCTGTTTGTTGCAAAATTTTAGTTTCTACCTTATATATATATGCCACGTCAGATGTTTGTTTGTGCAGATTTTTGGCAAACAACGTCTTATTGAAGTTTACTTGCAGGATCGGCTACAGAATCCTAGAACTTTGTGCTAAGTGTGGAAAGGTTTGCGTTTGAATTTGGTATTGAGACTTGGTAAATACCAAAAGGATGTAGAAAAATAAATTGAAGTAACTAGACAAAGTAAAATGAACACTCAAAGATAAAAACTTAAACGTAAATTGCTTTGAATTAAAAATTGGACGCATGCATCCATTTCAAAAGTTGCTCGTTTCTCTTTGATTGCAGGTACTTTGAGATTCTCTAACAATGTTACTAAATGCGACCTCTAAAACTGAAAAAGACATCTCCTTATATAGCCAAACAAAACATAACTGCTATTCTTGGTCGACCAATCACAATCTGCCATGTCACCATCTTAGGAGGAACTACCTTTAGCAACTTTCCCACGTTGTTTCCAACTGCTTGCCATACCTTTTCCATTATTTTACTTGCAAAAACCCTAATGAACATTTTCCTAAGTCACCCAGTCGTCTTTCGACTAGCTTGACTAATTTTCTAGAATATATTTCCCTTCGAGAACCTTTATTTGACATCTTTCCCGTCGACTTCTCCCTTATATCTCTTAATTATTTTTCTTGCGTACTCTTGATCTTTTGCTTGAGCTTTTCAGGTTTCCATACTTTGGTCAAAAATTCCTGACTAACAAACTGCCCTCCAAAAGGTCAATTTCGAATGAGAATACGTTCGACTGAGAGATTTGAACCTTTTCTTTTCTGGTAAGTTTCCGACTACTATTTTACTTGCTGATGTCATTTTCCATAATGACTATCTCCGGTGCTGCAATTTTTTAGGCTTTTCCACCACTTCTCATGATTACCCCTACTCCCTAAATCGTGGGTTTCAAAATTGGATGTTGGGATTTTTTTACGCCATTCAAATATCAAGGCATGCTAACAGAGTTAATCCTTGATGATTCCTGCCTTGTTTTCTTCTGGGAAGGTTCGACTAACACCTTCCAACTTTCCTATGGCATGTTAACGCCTACATTGTTCAACGTGGAAACTGTTAGGGGCGAATTAATGGTATTTTCACGTATTGGTATAACTATTTTCGGTTATAAACTTAAGCAAATTGTGATAGTTTCATGGGTTTTTCGATATGAATTGAACTTTATAAGTTTAGTTCGAGTTGTGAAGCAAATCAAATCACTTTGGGAACTATTGATACATGTTTGGAGCTGAAAAGTAGCCTTACAAGAGCATGAAGAGGAAAGAAATCTAGAAGAACCAGAAGCAAGGCATAAGGGCAAGACACAACAAAGCCGCGTCGCGGGAGTCAAAGGTTGCGCCGCGTCAAACCCATTATTTGGGGACCGCGCCGCAGGAATTCGAGCCGCGTTGAGGGCACGGAGAATTAGGAAATTTCATTATAAAAAGAAGCCCTTGCCGTCATTATGGGTGTGCAATTTTTGGTGAACAAAATTGAGAGAGAAATCTGATTCTGAAGGAGAGAGCAACAATTGCAGGTGGAGTCTACACCAATTGAAGAAATTCTTTTGATCAAGATGAATACCTCATTTAAACCTTGTGTGTTCTTCATATCTATGAAGAGCTAATCCTCTTGTGTTGAGCTTAAGGTAGTAGTTAACCTATGATCATGCAATACCATTGATTAATTCTTTTGAACAATTGTTTGAGTTTATTATCAATGAGAAACCATGTTTTTATGTTAAACTATTATTGAATCTTTGGTCGAAAGAAAAGGTTCAAACTTTTTCCCTAGGTTACTATATTGATTCATTCATAATTTGCAGAGATGAAATTCTGAATAAGTTTCATAATTATCGTGCTTTATTATTCTTATCAATATTGATATTCTAAGAGATCTAATTTCATAACGGTGAAAGATTATCTAACTTGATCATCAGATATGAGCTCAAGTTTGAGGATAAGTGAAGATAATAATTCAAATGATTTAATTGATAACTTGCATAGGAGTAGGTTGATGAACCCTAAAGCTCAACATGTCTCTTTCATTGTTAACCAATTTTCAGCATTCTAGTTGTTAATAACTGTCTAGGTTTAACAACAAATTTAGAATAATACAACAAAACCAACTATTTTTACTCACTCAAACCAATCTGACTATAGAACGACAGTGATATTAAACCAATCCCTGTGGATACGATATATAGAAAATATTTACTCAAAAATAATTTCAACAGCAACCATCACTGGCCTTTCACCTTTGGGCGAAACTTTTGACCCGACCTTGGAAACGGAAAAATCGTTCGACTTTGAACGTGTGAGCCTCAAACTTTACACAGCTGACCACCATGTTAAGAACAACAAATAGGTTTCCGACACATAACATATTGATTTCTTAACTTTGTGGCTTTTCTATTTTCTCTTTTGCCCAGGCTCGTTGCAGATAACCAAAGGTTTTATCCTCTTGGCAATCCAAATTCATGAGGGTCGACAAATTTCTTTGGGCAAACCCTTGTTGTCGTATTTATACCAACACTTGGGTTATGTTGCTTTAAAAATAAAGCCTCTTCTTACCACCAACAGGTCATTGGATTTGGTGATCCAAAATCATTTATTAAATTATTTATAAAAAAGTTAAATAGGTTTTTAAATAGTAAGCTTTAAGGTCAAGTCAAATTTTTAAAAATGTTAGATCATACCAAAATGATAATTATAGTAGATGATAAATTAAACTAAAACCTAAAAAATATATTATAGGTCAAGTGATTTTCTAAAATTTTATTTAACTTATTTCCACCCTTAGTATACAAATTTTTAATTATTTTTTAGAAGAGGTTATTCTTTTAACATGTATGTGTCTTTTTCAAAAAATGAAATGTAAAAATTATAACCTTAAATTAAAAAATTAAAAAAACACATAAAATATTATAAATAGTGAAATTATTAATGTTATGATAAGTTTCAATGTAACTTGATATTGTAAGAAATGAAAAATATTCTTCATCGGAAAAATAAATCATCGGGATTTCTAGTTAGAGATGGTTATATGGACATATGTCCATTGATTAGCATGTTTAATTTTGGGTGTGTTGTTCACTACATTCCCAAGTGATCACATATCCTATAAAAACTCTAAAATTTCATTCTATATTTTAGATTTTAAATATATGGATGCGCTCATTCTACAACAAAATGGTTTCATGACTAAGGCACTTGATAACGCTGAAACACATCACATATTTGATTCAATTTTCACATGTTTTTATCATTATCTTATTATTATTCCTATTATTATGTCGGTGTTTTTTTTTTCTTCAGGTTTTGACCTTATTAGGGTCTTACCTGAAGAAACGAAACAGAATGGACAAAAACGAAGGAAAGTAAGTACAATCTGCACTGAAGGCGTTCAAGATGGCGTCTGCTATAGAGAAAGCCAAGAGGCGAGCGACCTGGTCCACCCACTAACGTTCAGGAAGACTCGGTCTTCCCACTTTTGAAGATGGAGTTCGCCATGTGGGGGTGGCATTCACCACCTTTTGTTTTTCCAAGCAGTTACAAACGTTAACTTGGGCTTGATCTCCCCTTCTCCCACTCTCCCCCATATTTTTTCACACGATTTAGAAACCGCCAAGACATTTTTTAGGGTTTCTATGCATTGTAAATAGGATTTCATTTTCAATTTTTCTCCCATCCAAACTTAGCAAAACTTAGGCATATATTCAGATTCAAAAGGCTTTAATTCTTCACACCGGAGAATTATCGTATTGTTGTTGTTGTCGAGTTTGGAGAACCTATATTTTGAAGCATTTTCTTCCCGCATTTACTTTCTGCAGAAGTTTAATTTCCAGTTGTACCATATTCAAGTCTCCGTTTGGAGCAGGTTCTTAATTTATTCAGCTTTATTTACTTTTTAGTTGCCTTGTCAATTTATCTATCACTTTTTCTTTCATTACTTTACTTTTCCGCACTTAATTTACTTTAATTCCACAATCTCACTTTTAATATGTTTAATTCCTCACTTAAATCAAAAGCTTTTACTTTTACCGCAATTATGTCCAACTAATTTCTTAAGTGCTGGAATGTGAGGGTCGTCGATTCGACGATACTCTTTGTGTTATTTCTTTAGGTTTGCAATTGAGGGCTATTTTGGTTTTTATACAATTTTTTGGAACTTAAACTGATCGCTTACTGCGAAAGTAGAACCGTGAAAATGTCGGGTAAGATCAAAAGTCGTCTGATACTAAAGAATAAAATTGTTTTTTGTTAACAAATACCGCAAAAGTACTTTGTTAATTAATTAGGAAAGCTTAATATTTCTAGAAGGAGATTTTGAAACTATTAGCGGACGCGTTCATAGGTTTAGGATCTGGTTATCCGAGCATATGCTGGAAACCCTTTTAAGTTAAACTTTCCAATCAAAACTACTTTTCAACTGAGTCAAAGGTTTAATTTCTTAAAAAAGGATTTACTACTTTAACGCAGTACACAACTGTGGAACGTGGCAACCACGGTAAAGATTAGAGAGTAAAATTCGGGTTTGAATACGCGAAAGCGATAATTCCTATTCAATTAAGTCTTTTTCAAGGTAGGAAATATTGTCCCATAAGTAATCCTAATTAGAAATAATGAGAGTATTTTTGTTAGATGGAAGCCATATTCGAGTACTATTTTCCTGAATTTATTCAAAGTTATCATTTTATTTTGTTCTGTTTATTCTAAGCCTTCTAGTGAAAGCATTAGATAAACACCGTAACAATAGAAAACGATAGATTGACCATTAGGTCTTGTGGGTTCAATAATATTTTATATTAATCTGAATCACTCAGTATATTTGCGGATACACGTGATCAACACTTAATTTCCGAATTAACCTTGCATCTATATTTTCAGTTTTCCTTAAAATTACAACTTCGAATTTCAATTTTCAGATTAACCCTTGACATTATTTTACACCCTTTGATAATGAGTTAGAATAAGTTTGACATTTCTTCAATAAAATTACATTGTAAGTCATAATCAATCTCATAAATAATACACTTTTGTCAAAATACCATAATCAATCTCACAACAAACCATGATACAAAATGTTAAAATATACAAAGTAAAAGACAATTATTGCATATATTTGAGGCCTTTGTTCCTTCTCTTTCGTCGATACTACAATGCATGTTTTGTCTCTACAAAGATGACTTGTAGAGTGACCATCTAAAGAGTTTCTTCCTTATACTTTCCCCTAGTTATGTCCTCCCTCTCCTAGTAGACACAATGAAGGGACACATCGGTAACATATCAACAACATGGTCCGCCATTGCATGCTCCTCCTCTAAGATCTCCTAATGAGCCGGCCTTTGAGGATATTATTTTGCATTTGGTGTCATGTATGAATATGACTATCTATAAAACCATTGGATGTAGTTTTATATTGTATTTCATGGACGAGGAACTGACATATAACATACATCCTCTAGAACCAGATAATCATAGTACACTCCAAAAATCTCATCAACATCCCTGTAGAGAATAGTGGCAGCAGAAGCAATAGTGGATTTCCTAGGTATATCCAGCATGTACCAAACTAACGCAAGACTCGTTTAGGTAAATGTGGGTACATAAGTCAAGATTCACATGTCAACCATCTAGAGTAGAATGTTATAACCTCCAAGGGTTGTCTCGCGGTGATCGCCATATGACATAGAGCAAATATCATCCAGCACAATGCAGTCAAGAGCAACTCATAATGGCTCAGTCTCCAATGAACGAGTTCGCACATTGAAAACCCTCAGAGCAGTCTTCCATTTATGCCCATCTGGAGAGAAGTAAAAAATACTAGTGGATTCATGCCTATAAAAGGAAAAGATGAAATATTAGTAACGGTGTAGCATATGTATAATGACACTTATCAGTAAAAGAGAAAAAATATTATTATAAATAGGAAATTGTTTTATATTAACTGTCGAGTCTTCCATCATATAATCTTAGATAGTTTGAAGTAGAGGTACATCAAACAAGAAATCCCCCAATTTTACTCGTGAATCCTCTTCAAATCAATGAAATATCTGAGGTAGATAACGTAGAAATAGAAAACCAGAAAATCAACATTGCAATGATAAAAACAACATTCAGAGATTAAAATCGATATTACATTGATGATTTCAACAGAAAATTAAATATAATATTTCAATAGTCTGATGGACGCTTGCACATCTCTAAGATTTGCTCGACCGTTCTTTGTACTGTCGCTACCAACTCGAGCGGGATTTTCTCTTTGAAATGTGTTCGCCACATCGTCGAAACATCCTCTCGGTTCTTGAGCTCAAAGTTGCTGTAAATGATGTTCCCTTTGTTGTAAACTGAAGGTGAACGATACTCGAGCTTCACAACCTTTCGTTTGTCTCGGTAAGGTAAGCGATATTGAATTTTGTCAGTGATATCGTCGAGCGAGGTGTAATCGTTGAGTTTGAACGTCTGCCTGGGTGTTCTGCCGTTGGAGTAGGAGACACTTGCAACATACCAACAGGTGTTGATTTCATATTAAGACATTTTTGTGTTTGTGTGAAATACAACACAAGAAACCCCAAATTTATAGAAAACCTAGGTGAATATGGACCACTCATGTTCTGTCACAGAACTTTCCGTAGCTATATCCACGAAAAGAACCTAGATATTTTGATTCCGTAGGTATATCTACGGAAAATATCAAGAGGTTGAAAATTAAGAACCTTCCATAGATACATCTACAGAACTTTCGGTGTTACAGTTTTTCAGCATAACGGAGTAATAAGGAACATTAGTATATTGAAATGATAAAAAACGATTAAATTGCAATGTTAACTAGTGACTATAGTACACTTCCAAAAGTCAAAACAAATAAAAAAGCACTGCCACCGGCTAAATCTATTGGTGGTTCCATCTTTGACTTTTCCGCATTCGATTCATTTGTGATGTTGTTCAATATTTCGAATTTGTGCATCCTATCAACAAAGGGATTCAACCACATCTCGGCATTTGCGGTAGAATAAGTCGGCCATTCCAGTGACGTGGGTGGTATGGGGCATCCCGGTTTCAAGTAAACTTGTACAAAATGACTTGATTTTGCAAGCCATCTAATACACATAACGCAATCATTTTGATTTATAGGCGGCGCAGTGCGGAGCGGGAAAAAGGTTTTTGAAAACCCGTATCACATCAAGTCAATGCACACCCTATCATATGCACATATAATAAGATGCCCCATTTTCGAGAATCTAAGCCATTTTGACACTGGTGCGTGACCGTTCAACCAAGGAACAAGATATTCGTAAACCGCTTCAAATTTATCTAGCTCTCCATATAACCGCATGTACGAGTCTTTGAGTGTCTTCAACTGTTGGATAGGTTGATGACGGACAAGCGTTTGGATATCCTCTCCCTTACCAAGCAAAGTCGAGACGACCCGATAACTGCAATTACCATCTTCCTCAATATTTACGATCCGCTCGATGCATTTGTGCATAAAAAACCGGCATCCCGTCGATGAATGGAATTTTCGGTGGAATAGGTGTCGAAGGAGGTTTGCTTATACGAGCTCCGTTGATGGAAATTATTTGAGATTTTTGAGATTTAGGAGTCGGTGAGTCGGAAAAAGCTTATCAATGTGCTCTCAATAAAGAGACTGTGTCGTCGAGTTGTCATTCGGTGTAGGCTTCAGTTTCTTCGGAGCACCCTTTGTCTTTATCGGTTGAGAAGGCGGTTTCATGTCGGTTGTTTCGGGATATCCAATATTCCTCAATTGTTCTTTGATGTGGAATTTCATGTTGTCACTGGCCTTTGAAAACCTCTCTTGTATCGCTTCAAATTCGGTAGAAATAGAGATATTTGGTTTACCTCCTTCCATGCAACCATCATCATCAAAACTAATCTTTTCCAATGAGAGCTAACTTTGTTCATTCTTATTGGCTCACCTAGTTTCATCTTTTTAGCAATAACACAATCACACTGAAGACCATATGTTTTAGAAATGGCGCATCCATATTTTGCACTATCAGAACCTATAGTTTCACCTCGTTTGGCCTCGTGAAAAATATAGTTCAACCTGGGCCGAGAGCATGTTGAACAACTTTATCGAATCCGAATGAGTCCAAAAAATATCTCGGACCATATCTCCATCGTCGCAAGTTCTGTAACGGGACACGTAACCGTTATCATCCAATAATTTCAAGAGTTGTTGCATCTCACTTCTATCTCCCTTAATCGCCTTGTTATTGCGGTACCGGATGCTATACACTTGCCTTATATTTGATACATTGTCGGGTTCCTTCCATTTCTATGTGGCAAGTATATTCTTCGGTTAGACAAGATTCAAGGACATGTCACTAATACATGTCTTCTCTTCTGGTTTGAGTCGACATACACTATGATGACCTTGTAACTTTGAGCACAATTCATGGTTATGAAAACCACAAATAATAGTAAATTTCCACTTCTTGCTAGTCGACATATAACCACGAATTTTAAATGGACACTCATATTTTCCACTACCTGTGTCGTCTCTTTTAAACTTTCTTAGAGGAGTATGATATTTCTTGCTCCTTTCGCACAACATTGTTACAAAAGCGTTTCTTCTTTCTGAACCATTATCCGATCTTTCTATTACCACACCAAAACCAAGCCTAGTTGCATTCCTACGAATCCATATGAGCATGCTATCATGATCATCAAAATCTTGCTTGTTATTAAAGTCACCGCCGACATCTACCCCCTTTACGATAACCCCTTGAACATTCGAAGAAACATCGTTTGTAGAAACTAATTCTTTTGAGCTATTATCAGGGTGCATCATACCTATTTGTAAATAATAACAAAAATTACAGAAAATTACAAAACTGCTGTAAAAAATAGCACAAACATGTTCCGGAGATGTACCTACGAAACGTGTTCATCTTCAACATGTTCCAGAGTTTTACCTACGTGATCGGAAAAATAGCAAGTGTACTATTCTCACCGATGTAGTAATAATAGAGATTTATCCCAGTATCGATCTCGAGGACTGCGTATAAAATATAAATGCTTATAGTGATTCAATTAAACAAAAGAACATTGGGAGGTTATTTGGTTGTAAATAATAAGGAACAATGAGATAGTGAAACCAAAGAGTAAAATGTGCCTTTTAAACGATATGAGAAAATATGCTAGGGAAAGGTGTATGACTTGTCTTGCATCAATTTTTAATCCTTATATATGAAACATTAGTTGGAGTGACCTATTACTGAATCTCAAGAGAAATTTTCCCTAATTCCTCAGCAGAAAATATGTGTTGTTCATCTGTATCCTAATTCCTGAGCTATTCAAGATGATAACAAGCAATATATAATTTTGACAAGATGTTACGGCTACTACGGAGAATCCTCATTCCTAAGCAATTTCGAGCGTAGTATTATCGTGCAAAAAGCGATAAATTGGTTTGTCCGACCTAAACCTTAATCGTAGATCAAATTCTATTTGTCTCATAGAAAAAGCATTAAGAACTTTGCACAATGAAATAGATTCACACAAACACTGAATCCATAGAATAAAGGAAATTAGGTTTATAGCAATAACAAATCAGGGACACCCCCTAGCATTGGGAGGATTAGCCGCTTATAATATCAAAGAAATTACAATAAGAATGTTATACATTACAAGAAAAGGGAATAGCTTTGATCTTCAATCTCGGTAGCTAATGAAAATCTCCGTTCTTCAAAACCCTAGAAAACCCTATTCTCTGGTGTGAACTTCTTTCGTACGATCAAAAGTGTCCCAATCCTTGCAAAAATCAGGTCTAAATAGTATCAGGTTATCATTCAGCAATGCAAAAAGTCCAAAGTACCCTTAATGATCCAAGACACTAAAAACTCCAAAAATTGGAATTTTTTATTGCGCCTGCCAATACGGGCCGTGTCAGGTGACACAGGCACCCTTGTCAGCCCACTGGTTTTGCTCTTTTGGCTTCTCATCTCCACATCCTTACACGGGTCGTGCCAGGTGACACGAACACTCGTGTTAGACCTCTGTTCTTGAGAAAAATCACCTATGAACCTTGCAAAATTCCTCTCGTCTTTGCACCAGTTCCTCGGACTATTCATTTGCACCTAAAAACACTAACACTACCAAACCAAGACCTCAAAAGCATCTTAATTGACATAAAATTTTATTTAATGCAATGCAAGAATACCAAATGTGAAATATGAAATAACTTAGAGAAAGTGATAAAAGACAAACCAATGTGTTACCGATTTGACAGATTTTTGCGGAATAATTGATGGAAACTAAGTAGAATTTGTGACCGATCACTACGGAAGCAACATTATATTTTATACAAAAATTTGATGATTAATGGAGCAATGTAATGGACAAAGATGAATCTTTATCTGAAATTCAGTCTTCTCTTGCTCCTTTTGATTTGTTGCACCAAAAAGTTGGAGTTTTGGAGTGAAAAATGATATTCATGATCTAGGGTTTTTAGGTTGGTGAAGGTGAGTTTTAAAGAAGAAGAAAAACAATGAGGGAGTGATCATGCTGGTTTAAAGTATATCAGATAGTTTCAGAGCTACATATACGAAATATTCTGGCGCTAAGACGTTCCGTAGATGTAGCTACCGAAAAACCCATGAACTGAATTAATTTGAAGTTTTTTCCAACGTTTCTAATTTAAAATACTTCCGTATATGTAGCTCCGGAAACCAAATTTTGGCAAAAAAAATGTGCTTCCTGATGTGCATCTCCGGAATCAGAGGGCATAAATGAAAATTTGTCAGGTGCTTAAGAGTATCAAGGGGTGGATTGAGATATTCCCAAAAAATTAGTTCATTTAAATTGTGATCCGTGTGGAATAGATCATTTAGGGTCCGTTTGGTTCAACAAAGGAGAGGGGAAAGGAGGGAATTTAATAGAGTGGAGGGAAATGGAGGGGAAAGGAAGGGAGGAAATTTAACTAAATATATGTTTGGTTCAAAAAAGGGGAGTGGGAAGGGATTTTTAACAACAAGTCTGTTTGGTTCACAGGGGATGAGAGGGATTTTAAAATCAATTTATCTTTTTATCCTTATAAATATTATTATTTGTACTTAGTAAAAATAATTCTAAATAACAATAGTATTGAGTAAATTTCACCAAATAAATACTTGTTCATTCATAAACCATAATATAACTCTAAACAATAACATACACCAGTTGAACTATATATCTTCAATGCAAATCAAATCATTATCTGATCTTATGATTCATCAAACCCAATAAAATAATTTCTATAATTAAAATAGATAAAATAATGTTAGAATGTTAAAAAAATTGGACAAATAATATTAGAGTTAAAATCTTTATTTATAACATAAATATATTATATTTGCATATTTTGCATATTATTATTATTATTATTATTATTATTATTATTATTATTAATAGTTTTATAAAAGAAAACTTTTTTCCTATTATATATTATAAATAAGAACTGATATATGTTATTATTATTTAAAATACAACATAATATCAAAAAGGGAAATTCAACAAAATAAAAAGGAAAAAAACTTATCAAAGAGCAACAACGCACAAATAGCAACCGCACAATAGAAAAAAATAAACGTGAAATAACATAGAGAAAAAATTTAGTCTTTAATAATTCAATAAGGACATTCTTGAAACTAAAAAAAAAATAATTGAGGTTAAAATAGGGAAAATAATAAAATTATGATTAATGAATTTTCCCTCTCCTCCAAATCTCTCAAATTTGGAGGAGAGCAAAAAGTGAGTCTATGAGAAATTTTGCTCCCCATCTACTCTCAACCAAACGGACCCTTAAACCATGTGTACGGGTTTGAATACTCAGACTAGGAAAGTTCGAACTTTGAAAATATCATATCTTTGTTTTCAATTTGTTTTCTTTTTCATTAGAGGGTAAAAAAACTAAAGGCTTAGAGAAGATTTAACATGTCATCCCAAAAATTAAATCTGACACCCCCAATAATAGGTGTTATTACTTTTATATCCTTAAAAAAATTAAAATTATTTTTCGTGTTTATAAAAAATTTCAAGAAAATATTGGATTTTTTCTAAATTTCTGGAAATAAATATTGAATTTTTAAAAAAATACGAGAATTCAATTTTTATTAAAAAAATTACACTATCGAAAATTTGAAAATTTTCAATAAAATAGAACACTTTTCAAATTTTAACGGAAATTTTCAAGTCGTAAAAAAAAATTGAACAAATTCATGCCGAAAGTTTTAAAAAATTTACCGAAAATTTCCAAGTCATATAAAAAAAATGAACAAATTCATGCTGAAAATTTTAAAAAATTTACCGAAAATTTCGTTGTTGCCACCTCTCAAATTTGTTCGTTCAACTTGGAGGTGGCAAATTAAATCCTTCCCCTTACATGGTGGTGATTTCCAACTTCTATCCTATTTTCAGTTTTACTATCACCCTTTATCATTTCTCCTAAAGATTAGTGCACGAGTTCTCAGATAGAACACATACGGTTGGCTTCCTACGATGGCTTTATGATTTCCAATTCTTGAGCACAGTGAATAGCACAGATTGACTTCGTAATGTCGTAATTAGGATGATATAATTTACAAGCCATGAGAGAAAATAACAACACATTTATAAATTATTTGTAATGTATGTAACAGTTACAACCAATGGAGCTCTATTCTCATATGAACAATTGAGAACTACCTTTTTCTTCTTTTCTGTATTTCTTTAACTCTATGTTGGGCTTCTATATTTGGTACTGTAATGTAGATACTGACTGCCAAGTATATACAAAAATAATAATGATCATAACTAAGACTCTACTGGAGAGTAATGAATTGAATGAGCAGAATTCAACCGACACGGTGCGGTTTATAAACACCAAATAATGATAGGAATACATAATATCCTGGCATTCGTCTTCACAGAACCGTGAACAGATCGTCCATCGGTATGTCTAGGCCCACCGCATCATCATCATCTTCTAAGGGATCCACATCAATGTTTAACCAAGAATCCAGGTCTTTATCTGCACCAACTTCTATG
This sequence comes from Vicia villosa, assembly GCF_029867415.1. Taxonomy (NCBI): domain Eukaryota; kingdom Viridiplantae; phylum Streptophyta; class Magnoliopsida; order Fabales; family Fabaceae; genus Vicia; species Vicia villosa. The sequence goes on from NC_081185.1 coordinate 135,041,403, forward strand.
GAGTCTAGTTCAGGCATGTTTGTTAAATCCAAGGGATCCTCAGTTTCAAAGGCAAAATCGATAGTTCTAGAACCATGAGGTACAGAGCCAACATTATTGTTATCACTGGAAACCAGTTGATCAGAGCCACAAGCCAATTGATGCTTAGAGTTAGTATTTTCCACCAACTTGTGAAGTGACCCTTCTGCAGAAGTAGAGAGTTGATCTGTCTTCGGTTTGCCCTTTGCTTTTGGTTTACGCCCATTCCTTGTGTTACTTGCAGAAGAACGACCGCCTCTTTTAACATAATTTCTCGTAGAAGTGTCCTTGTTCGTCCCTCTTTTACTCCTCTTTCCCTTTGTTCCACCCAAGAACGAATTACCAAGAGTTGCACTAGCACCAACATCCTCAAGTAGTACTTCTCCCTTCTTCCCTCCCAAAGAAGCACTAGCAAGTAGCACTTCTCCTTTATTCCCTCCCAAAGAAGCGCTAGCATCAACACCATCATCGTCAAATAGCACTTCTCCTTTCTTTCCTCCCAAAGAAGCACTCGCACCAACACCGTCAAGTAGCACTTCTCCTTTTTTCTCTCCCAAAGAAGCACTAGCACCAACACCGTCAAGTAGCACTTCTCCTTTTTTCTCTCCCAAAGAAGCACTAGCACCAACACCGTCAAGTAGCACTTCTCCTTTCTTCCCTCCCAGAGAAGCACTAGCACCAACATCATCAAGTAGAACTTTTCCTTTCTTCCCTCCCAAAGAATCACTAGCACCAACATTATCAAGTGGCACTTCTCCTTTCTTCCCTCTCAAATAAGTGCTAACACCAACACCATCAGGTAGCACTTTAGCTTTCTTCCCTCCGTTCAGTATTTGTCTAGTCCTGGCAAAGTCCAAGTTGGATGGATGGTTTGAATTTCCCAAGACATTTAGCTCCCTGGAAGGAAATGAACCTGCAAAAACCAAGGCCCAATAAATAACCAATAAGAAATAAAAAGGATCTATCCCCCTAAAGAAATAATATTTTAGAAGGCAGGAAAAGATATAAAGATGAACCAAAATTTGAATGCTTTAGGAAGAGAAATAAATTGATAAACATGACATCTCACTCACGTTATTTGAGTATCAAAGAAAATTCATCAAAAACAAATAAAACATGATGAAAACAGAAAACCTGGTGGTGCAAAATCTTGCATAGTGTTTTGAGCAAGTGGTCGGTTATCAGCAACAGTTGAAACAGTATAGTTGTCAAGAGCAGGAGTTGCAAATAGGACATCTTTAAACAGGGGATCCAAAAAGCAACTTTTCCTGGTTTCCTCAAATGCCCGGCATCTAGCAAGAGTCCTCTTCATGAAAGCCAAAGCAACTGGCCTTGAGGCCTTAGAAATTCCATATTTTGCTGCAATAGTTCCCCGAGTGGCCTATAATAATTAAAAAGGGTCATTTTTCAAATGCAAATCAGTTTAACTAAACTATCTCATGACCAAATCTGTCACAGCATAATTCTTAAAAGATTGGTCTAGAACAGAAGTCATACATCTAAAGGGAAGTTGAAAAGGAGAGAAAGAGCAAAGAATATAAATTCGAGGATAAAAAATGTGTAACTTCCCAATTAGTCCTCAACTCTGTAGAACACCCTCATACTGGTCCATGGCACTGAATAATTTAAAAAGACCCATGACTCTATTAACATGTCAAGTTGGAACCTATATATAAGCACTTACTATCAATAAAGTCTTTATATTACAAAGACCACCTACTATCAATTTGGTCACTATATTTAACCATTTACTATCAATTTAGTACTAGTATCGAAAAATTAATGAGTGAAATTTGATAGAGTCGTGGACCTTTTTGAAATAATCATAATCTCGAAGACTTATTTCAGAGTGTTCTATAGAATCAGAAATTAATTTGACGGTTTAATCTTTAAAAAATATTTTGAACTGCAACACCTTTCAATCAAACAAATAACATGTTTCAGATAATATGTCAAATAGCTGAATTCAATTGCCACATCTGCATTCTAAAACTAATTCAGCAAACAACAGGGAATAAGCACAAAAAATAAGTAGGCATATTACCAGCTTCTTCTTATATGCCAACTCAACAAGTTTGTCCATAGCAACTTGCTCAAGGGCTCTGCATATTAACAATACATATTAGCAATTAACGATGGTCAGCATGTGGACTTGTCAACAACAAAAAAACTAATGAAACAAGATAAACTATATATTGTCAAATATTATACCGCTGTTCCAATTCCCTGCCATCTTCTACTGCTTGAATAAGTTTCATAAATCCTTCTTTCTTTTTGATGAGCTAAAAAATTGGTCAAATACAGACAGTTTTGTAAATAATAAAACCAAGAATAACTTAAAACAAAACAGACAGTTTACTTCAGATAAGAATCAAAACCTGCTGGCAGCTTCCCTTTTGCAATTGAGTAATTTCTTGATCAATAGCTTCACAACCTCCATCAGCAAGCTCAGGCTTTTACAAGACAATCATATGGAGAACAGTTAGTAACAGAAGCATAGATAGAAAAATGAACCGAAAAATCATATTCAATACTCAATAAACTCATCAAACATAATGCAAGTCTGCATGCATATTAACATAAAAAGATAATATTCTGGCCAAGGAGTCGAGCACCAGTCATCATAAAAGATCGGAGAGGCATATTAATTAAAAAAACATGTTCTGTTTAAGGATGAAAAGGGAGGAGGGAAATGTTAAGTGCTTCCCCTCTAAAGTCTGGGTTCGTCCAATATTGGGAGGATTTGGAAGGAAGGAAATTATAATGTGTGTACAGACTAAAAGTCTGAAATGCCCTCAATTATGTTTAAAACCTTAAATTACACTCCAACAACCTCACCATTTCCATATAAAACCCTCTACCACCATCACCCTCGGACACTTTCCATCCCTGTTGCCACCCAACACACTACCGTTTCCCGCAACCATCATTTTTGCCATATTTATCTCTACCATGGTACCACTGCTACCACCTTGCACCTTTTATCATCACTATCACCGTCAAACACCCACCACCACCACTGGAGCCTATCAGCATCTCCACTGTAACTGGGTTAGGAATCCAGGAACTTAATTGAAAAGAACACTCATATATCCTCCCAAGTCCCAACACACTGGGCACCTTCCATTCCATTACCCAAGTGCCCAACAATCTCTGCTGCCACATAGCACATGCAATATCGCGTAACGCCCTTCACTAAAACCACTTCTTGGCACTCTCTGCCGCTACTACGCATCCTCTACCACCACTATCATCACTAGACACCCTCTTCCATTGCCATAGTCTTCCACCACTATCACCACTAGACACCCTCTTCCATTGCCATAGTCTTCCACCACCACCACTTAGCACCCTTGGTGACACCATGGGTGGATTTACACCCACTGCCACAACTTGGTGGAAATGGGTAGTTAAAATGTCTACTGTTAAACAAAGAGCACATCTAGGACACTCGCCCTTTCCTTAATCCAAATACTCTATATTCTATAACACACCTTCTCAACCCCCCTCCCCTCTCTCTCTCTCTCTCTTAAACCAAACATCATAACACATCCTATCATCTAAAAGTTGTTTCCAGCCTAACCATAGATTATGTGGGCAAACAATATATTGCTCTATTTTAATTTTCTGTTGAAGAATGAAGGAGGTATATTATAGAAGTTGAGATAAAAACAAACCCATGTCAAGGACTGGTAGTCAAAATGCTGAAGTTGTCAACTAGAGCTGAATGAATTGTTGCTATTTCTACAAGTCTAGTTACATGTATGCACAATGTGGGTAAACAAGATAAACAATAAAGCAAAAAAAAAAGGGGGGGGGGACAAAGAGGCAAGATAATTAAATTATACAGAAAAAATCCCATATATATAAACTACAGAATTTTCACATATCTACAAATTGGAAGCTTACCACTGGTTCTGGGAATATGCCGACAGTCTTTAGCTCCATTAAGAGTTTATCTTCCATAGACATTTCGTCACATGTAGAGGTAGCATTCCCATTACAGGAAACTGTGTCAGTGTAGAATCCAACAGGAGGGTCATCTCTTTCATGCAGAAAAGATATGTTTTCATCTTCAACAGTTTCTTCAATTTGATCATCAATGATCAAAGCTGTCAATACTCTCTGGTACAATGGTGGTAGTTTGTATTCTAAATCCATTTGACTGGACAGAAAGCTGCCATCGTGAGGTTGATTAACCATGTCAACCATTGAAGATAGCTCTTTTGAATCAGATTGATTTAAAATGTTTCTGCCTCTTTCTCCTTCAAGTGGATATTGCGAAAAAAGGTTGTTCGTAAGCACAACCACATCCTGAGAATTTGGATGAAAGTAATGTGTTAGAAAAAGACCAATAACTGATTAAAAATTTTACTCTGGATGCTACAGTGTTATAGCAATTTGAGAGCTGTGCCCCAGTTTTATATTCTAGTGGTTATTCATATTAAATCAGTTTTGTTGATGCACACACTATGTTTTACTTATACAAAAGGTTGAAGCACTAGCGTATTAATCTAAATCTATTGTTTGGATGGCCGGATAAGATAGATAAATATGATAAGGTATAGTACATTAGTCTATTATTTAATGAGTTGGTACATATGATAAATTAATTACCCCTACCTCTTACCATAACATGTTCCTCTTGTTCAAATTCTATTATTACAAGGTAAAGATTGCATTAGAAACCAGAAGAACAGAATTAAAAAAAAAAAAAATCTAATTTACTTTTATCTCTAATACAAAAAAGAGGATTAGAAGTATAATAAAATATGAAAATATTTAAAATAAAAAACTACTACAAATTAAAATAAACAGTAATAATATTTAAAAGATTAAATCAAAGTAATATATATACATTAACTTTGAGTAGAATTACTCCACTTAATAAGTCCTTAAAAACATTAAATTTCACAAATATAATTGTTGATTATTATCATATTAGTTATCAAGCAACGAAGTTTCATAGAAATTAAAATTTGTAGCTATATAATCTGCAAGTCAACATTTACTTGTATTTTAAAAAAGCTTTTATACATTCATTTGAATCCCCTACTCAATAAGAACAGTTAATTTGACGGTTGGATTGGAAAAATATATTTGTAGAGTCTTCTACTCATATGGTATTTGTAACACACATGCACCTCAAATGAAGAAAAAGCTAACTAAAATTGTTATTTCACTTATTTGAAGTAGAATATCCATTATTAGTGAAAAGGTGTCGAACTTGAAATAATTGCAAATATAAGATTTAAGCTTTAGGCATTACCGGGGCATCACTTTGAAGGCAAAGCATTTGAGATAAATATCTTTGATCATCCTCTATTGTTTTAACCTGGATCAAAGAATAACAAAAGGGGGGTAAGCAACAATTCAATTAAGAGTCACTTAAATTTTACAAACACAAATTGTCAGAACACACACCTGCTGCTTCAAGTGGTCTATGACTTCCAAGTTGACAGGAGCAAAATTAGGTTCCATTTGCTTCCAGAATAAACTAGAACAACCAGTATCTGCCAAGGACCAATATGCATATAAAATTTCTGCATACATTTAAACACACACACACCCAACTCAAAAATAACAAGGTTTAGTAACATACGGCTGGCATTGCTAGCAAAGTTGGCCGCAAATAATAGTTCCTCACAGTCATCACCTGATCTACCTGTCATTTTGGATTTTGTACAACATTATTGTTTGAATATGAGAAAACATCTTATATCATCTTGTTACTATAGAGTATCTTATTAAATAAGTATCATATGATAAACAATTCTTCTCTTTTAATGCAATGAGTAGTTACTCAAATGGATAGACGTACCTGCAATTTCCGGGGAACTACTAATTGATGGATGCCCAAGATGAGCAATAGCTTTACTATTGTGTGGCTTCTTCATACGAGGTCGCCTTGATCTACTGGAAAAACATAAACTTAGTCTAGTGGAAGAAATCCCTATTTAGCCATTATCAGGAGGAAAAAGAGAGCAATAAGTGAGAGAAACTATACCTTGCATTCTTTAGAGAAGAAGGTTTCGTATTTCGAGTTCGCTTTGTCAAGGATAAAATCTCAGACTTCTCTTCTGTTGATGAGATGTCATTCTTCAAAACTGAAAAGCCATTGTTGCCACTACACTGCCTACGCAGACCATCTCCAGTCTCTTCTCTGTTCAGCTTTAGTTCCTTTTTTGTCATTGACATGTAGGAACCTGTAATACAGGAATCATTTATGGCTCTTCCATCACCTTTGTTTCTGTCCAATTCTTTCTCTTTTAATTTATTTTCACCATTTTCCCTGGCGCCAAATTCTAAACTTTCAGATATTCTGGTCTGGATTGAATTGTCGTCATTTTTATTCCTAGTGCATTGCATGTTGTTGATAGCATCCTTGGATGTAAGTGGTCCACTAGTTGTAGTAGAATTCATTATAGTACCGCTAGAAGGGAAACAGCCTTCAAATGGCACAGGCATTTCATCACAATTGAAGACCGGCGGCGATACCCCATTTGCTCTTCGAGTGCGAGAACTTTTTTGAGGCCTCTGCCCAGCCCATTGGGCTAAACCGGACATAGACGATTCTACAGGAAAAGGACGCTTATGATTGATTGCCCCAACCAATGAATGAGGCTGGTTCACATTTGAAGGTTGCTCCCGGGCATCAAGTGTTTCAGAAGACGAGTTTCCAACTATCAAGTTATCAGTTTGAGGTGCCCTTGAAGCTTTGACTTTTGTATGTGGATAAATACCACCGGTATAATTTTTGCCATGGTCATCAAATCTAAAAAAGAGAAAATAAGATTACTCATAAAATTATATTAATAGGGTTTTATAAAAGAAATAAAGCTTGTTAGGCACTTCATAGATGCTTCATAAATACAACCGAGCAGATAAGTACTTGTTTCTTTTAAGTACACCCCATTCCCTATTTGTTCCATCCATTGAATCCTTAAACACCTTTTCTTGCTCATACTTGGCATACATGTGAAGCTGAACTAGCGGGCAGGGAAGCTAAGAAGCTTGCTATTACTGGCAATTATAGCCAAGTGAATCTTTTGCGATCATAATAGCCTCACTTAGCATCACCTCTAACTAGTAAATCATAAACGTGTGGAAGGTATAGAATTGTTACTATCATCACAAGGTAGGTAAACAGTTAAACACTAAACTTTCGGGAGACTCGTTCTTACAAAACATGCTTGTAAGGTGAGAATTGTCTTGCCCCTCTTATAAACATATGTTTAGGCCATATCTCATTCCAAGTGGGACTCTTCACAAATATCATTTCAGATATAGCCCTAGAATAAAAAAAGAACAAATCTTGTGTGCATTTCTTTCTGTGCTCTGTGTTGTTTTAACTTGAAATAATTAATTTATAATATTTTCAAATACATAATTTTTCTCAAAATTTGTTATAATGACAAAAAGTGTATTTTAAGTTAAGAACAACGCAAAAAGCACTTACGAGAAATGCACCAAAGTTTTGTCCAAAAAAATGCTCACGAATACTCAGTCGAGTAGTTTAAGTGACAAATTGATTGGTAACAAACTAAAGATTGATGTTAACTAATGTACACATATCACATCACAACAGTAGCTGAAATAGAACTGCGTGTCAGCCAACAATCTTTTCACCACATGAATTCTTAACACTACCCAATAAGGATATTTTTTATAAAGGAACCTAAAGATGCTCAAACACAACATTCCTAAATTAAGTATGAATAATTGATTTTTTACACACCAACATGTTTTCCAAATTGCAATTCATTTTTATGGCTGTTAGTTCACTTCTCAAACTTTAAGACTTGGCCATTTATAGAAAAAATCAGAAATCAAAGCAACTCATAAACTTGTGTTTACCTCAAACCTATGGCATCACAAGACTGCAGACCAGACTCATTAGCTTGCTTTAGATACATAACTCTTTTCGGCTCTCCTTCCCCATCAGTGGATCTGGCTGAGGCAGTGCCCATGGAATATTTTCTTTTCATTTTTCTATCCCATGTTTCTCCACTTACAGGTAACCTTTGAATCTTCTCTTGAACACCATCACAAACCTTACCAACATCCTTGATGTTGTCTTTATCCTTTCCAATTGTCAAAGGCTGTCTGCCAAAGCTATTGTTTAGCCCTTCCGCCTAGTATTCATCATCAAAAGATATAAAGTAAATATAGATTATATATTTTTAAAAAATAAAGTATTAACAAGGTCGAAAAAATACGTTGCTACTCAGAAAACAAAGGAACATAGCATGTTCAGTATTTAAGAGAGTAAAATCAAATCAATAATTAGTTATCTATGACTCTCTACATTGTGGTTCAATGAGTTACATCGGTAATCCAAAAATAATAGTTCCTCCAGATACCTCGCAAATTTAATGGCACTGGAAGTAAGATTAAAAATAACAACATATGATGGATATCCAACTTGGCCCAACAATTAAAATTTAAGTGTATTAAAATTAAAATAACACATACAGTTGCAAGCTGCAACTTGAAATCTTTCAATATCCCATTCAGATGATTTAGTGTGGGGCTATAGCTTCTAAATCTTCAGAGAAGCACATGTAACAGAAATCCAATATAGTTGCACCAGATTCAAGAGAGGATGTGTCATCAATATCATGCTCTTCCTTATCCAAGTTATTTCAAAGCACTATAATTTTATTTATTGTTCAATATTATTGGAATTCTATAACTGGCAATTAACATGGCATAAACCTACAGCTTTAATAAAGGAAATGCAACAATAATTTTAAAAGGCTAGCTAGCTACTAACCTGTATCTCAGCAGCTGATGTACCGATGTGCATGTTGGGAAGGATTTTCTTAGGCATATCCTCTGGTTTTTGATTTGCAAGCTCTGTAGTGCTCTGATGAGTCTGACTTCCCATGTTAGATAATTGGGACCCACTCATCCTTTCATTTGGTAACACCTCGCTCTGAAATTGCTTCTTTGAGTTTAAGGCCTCCCAATATTTGTTCAATTTGTGTACAGATTCATCCAACCTCTTTGATCCATCACTGAAAAAATAAAAGAGTGAAACCTTTATAACAGAATCATTACACAGGTGACAAACTGACAATAAATGAGAAAATTCTTGGCGACTCAAACGCCGCCTTTATTCCAAAAAACTGAGAAAAGTTTACTAAAATAGTAGTCATTCAATTACATTACATATGCTGAAAATGTAAGCTCTCAATAACGCGCTAATTGATTAGGAATTACATTAAATGAGAAGTAGGGTAAAGGCGGTATGATTTGATGACAGAATATAAGGTATTGCATAAAGTTCCACAAATTACCTAGCCCTGGCAGAAGCCTCCTGTAGACGTGCATTGAATCGTTTCAGTTCCTCCGGATCCGCTGGAATGCGAGACTTCGGATTACCAGTTCGATAAGCACAATCTTCAAGGGTGTTTCCATGAGAAATCCTCAGAGCCCGTTTTAAGTCATTTAAACTAGTAAACTTTGGACCTCCTGTGGTTATTGGATCCAACTTTAAATACTGGGCAAACGAATCCGAATCTCGTGAAGATGTAGAATTTCCCTGCAACATACTAGTATCAGAAACAGACATCCGACTGTCATTACCATCACAAAATCTTGCGGACCTATCCGAATCGACATTTCTCAAATTTCCCTGTTGTTCATTTGAGAAAGCCCCCTGGACAGCCAACTCATCTTGGCTAGCTGCGCTGGAACCAAATTTAGTCTTTGGCGCCATAATTCAACGTTAATTGAATCAGCGCGAATATTCTCTTAGCAACTCATGCACTAAGGGATATCCTGAAGACAATCCATTAAACATTAAACAGTAAACAAGTATGAATAGGTAAGTTACTTGAAACGTATATGCAATAAGTCAATAAGATAATAACAACACAAATCACAATCAATAAGTCAAAAAGAGACAGCGAATACTACACATTATCAAAGCCCTAGAAAATTTCAACAACCCTAACTCAAACTAATTTCACTTAAAAAAACACGCCATTGAAGGAAGCTCAGAAACCATAAAAACACATGGATTATACTTTAAATATACAATAAAATTGGGATAAACAGATAAACCACAACATCACGTCGTTAAGAGTAAACAACATCCACATAAAAGTCGAATTGCATCAACGAATAAAACGCACATTAGTGATAAATCAGATACAGCATTGAAGTTTCAAGAGTTAGAATTTCAAACCCTGGAAAACACGGAACGGCAATGCTATTCAACTGAAACAACGTGAAAATAAAACGTTTCGAAATCCAAAGCTACCATGATCAATAAGATAAGAAACATCAACCAAAAAAGTATAGAAAACTCGCAAAACTAGAATCGAATCCAAGAAAACTAGGGTTCAAGAAAAAGAATAACAATCGCGCCAACACATGGCGGCAAAACAGACACGGAGATAGATGGATGCGTGAAGGGGAGAGAGGAGTACCTGCATTGACCGGAGAAGAAGAAGGAACGGGATTTGCGGAGAGAGGACGAAGACGAAGACAGTGTGGAGTTGAGGACGAGAGAGGGAAAAAGGGTGGACCAGTAGGATATGACGAGAGTTTATATAGTAGGGCGCGAGATAGAGAAAAAGGGTTAACGTTATGTGGGCCCGCTACCTGATTTGGGTAAGGAGTGGTAGTTGGTTGACTCTGTCACTTTAGGTCATGGACTTGGAATTGATGTCTTCATTATAAAATTAGGCTTGATAATAATAATAATAATAAAAGTGTAATGGTTGATATGATGGATATGGATATCACTTTTATATTGATAATGTGGTAAAGTTTTTTTAATTTTGGGTATTTATTATTATTGTTTTTGCGGGAACTTTATGTTGTCTAAAACTATTAAGTGATTAAGTGTATGTATAGGTTTTAAAGTAAAATATGAGAGTTTGCTTGTAGTAACTAAAATAACATAAAAGGAAAGAAAATGTGATCAAAGTTTAAGAAAACGACATTAAGATTAAACTTCGTCAGTTTGAATTTTGTTAGGTGCTATTAATCCTTGTGTGGGTCAGTCCATATAGAATTTTGTTCTGGCTTTAAATGGGGCCCCTGCTAGTGGACGGTGGGATTGATCCCTCTTAGATTAGTCGGTCGCAAGACCGAATACCAAGATTTCCAAAAAAAAAAAAGAGTTTAAAGTACGTTTTTTTGTCGATTATGGGATTTTAAGTTTTAGTATACATTCATTTATTGCTTTGATCAGTAATATGTTTTAGTTTCTGACAAATGATGTGATATTTATTGAATCTATTAATATCAGATCTCTGGTTTAATTGATAGATTCGATAGTGGTTTAGTGATTGTAAACCTGGACATATTTTGTAGTAACTAGCATTTATAAACATTTTATTCTAGGCCACTTAAGTGGAAAATCTATTTCTATCATTTTTTAAATCAACAGATCAATTTTGGAGTTTGACTTGGAGAAGCATTAAGTATGAAAATAACAATATCAATATATCGAAAGCAAATTCAGTTGCATTTAATGCATTTTTACATATGTATTAATGTTGCAAAGGATACGACTCTTTAAGGTCGTGCTTCGATCATGATTTTCATGTCTAGTGTTACTTATGTTCAACCAAATATGGAAGTTTGGAGGTTACATCTCACTTGCTGGCGGTGAGCACCGAGATTTTCACTCAACCAGTCGTGGAGGCTTGGAGGAGGCATTTGGCTTGCTGACATTGAAGGACGAGATTTTCACTCAACGAGCTTAAAGAGGGGATCTAGGCTGTTGAAGTTGAGATCTAGGATTCTTCCTTAACCAATCGTATGAGTTTGGGAGGAGAATTCAGCTTGCAATCTAGCATAACAGAAATATATACTATTTTTAAATGGAAACTCATTAGCAAGTATGTATATAAATTTATTAATTGGTGGGGAATTAAAATGTCCAAGGTGTTTTAATTGGCTAACTTGGTTGGATATAATTTCATATTTGTGGAGAAAATGACTCATTCATCTCCATTTAGTGGTCATAAGAAATGATTTTCCCAACATATACTAAACAACAAAAACAAAAGACAGTAATTTTGAAATGAGGGCTATTACTTTTAAGGAGTTTCCAATTTATTCAACTTGGTTGAATGCCATGTTATTGACAAAACAGCTGATGATATGCGTAAATCAATGTTGGAGGTATAAAATTTCTTAATCACTTACACATTAGTTGTTACTATATTTTACATAATGAATGTTATTTCAAGTAAACAATATTCAAATTTGTTACTATTGACATTTGTTTGTATTAAGATGGAAAAGATTATCCTATGATTTATTCCAATAATCTTGATTTGTTGTTGAACATGAATATTTTACTTTTTACCGCCTGGAGGTCATATAGATAGAAACCTGGAGCGATAAGAACGAAAGGGTTAGTGTGGTCACAGCTACAACTACTAGCACTTCAAAAGGCTTATATTTCTTCTAAGGGCGCTACAGCAAGCTACCTTTTTTTAGGTCTGGCATGAGCCACTCCATTCCTACTTCCACTCAACAAAAAAGATAGTATTCTTGGGCTCTACCTCCAGAGTGCGTACAAACTAGTTTTAATGCAATCTTGCATAACATAAATATATACTAATTTTAAATGAAAACTCATTAGTAAGTATGTATATAAATTTATTAATTGACGGGGAATTAAAATGTCCAAGGTGTTTTAATTGCCTAACTTGGTTGGATATAATTTCATCTTTGTGGAGAAAATGATTCATTCATCTTCATTTAGTGGTCATAAGAAATGGTTTTCCCAACATATACTAAACAACAAAAACAAAAGACAATAATTTTGAAATGAGTGTTATTACTTTTAAGGAGTTTCCATTTTTTTTGGAAATCTTGGTATCCGGCCTTGCGACCGACTAATCCAAGAGGGACCAATCCCACCGTCCACTAGCGGGGGGGGCGTTTAAAGCCAGAACAAAGTTCTGTATGGACTGGTCCAACAAGGATTGATAGCATCAAGCAGAATTCGAACTCAGGGCCTTGAGATGAGCACATTCTAAAGACCCAAGCCTCCACCACTAGACCAACCTTTGGGGTTGAGTTTCCAATTAATTCAACTTGACTGAATGCCATCTTATTGACAAAACAACTGATGATATGCGTAAATCAACGGTGGAGGTATAAAATTTCTTAATCACTTACACATTAGTTGTTACTATATTTTACATAATGAATGTTATTTCAAGTAAACAATACTCAAATTTGTTATTATTGATTGTATTAAGATAGAAAAGATTATCCTATGATTTATTCCAATGATCTTGATTTGTTGTTGAACGGAAAAATGACATTTAGAGTTAAGGTTCAACTAAATTTTAATCAGACTTTAGTTTACAAGCTCTCTATTGATGAAAAATTCATTAATCAAATTAAAAATGAATTTCTTATTGATGAGGTAAAAAATTTGTTAATATTATATCTAAATTTGATTTATGGTATATGAGTTATTCATTTTTAATAAACTTAATTTAATGATATTTGCATAATCAGTCTTAAACACAATCTGCAAAGATCAATACAAGCAAATAAAAGATAGACTTCTCAAATGCAAGTCAACAACTTTATTACTGTACATACTTTTTATATTGATTTGTAATATGCTCAATATCTGATAATTGTTTAATATATTTCTAGTCATCTTTGATTGGGAAATATACCATATAGATGTTGATTGTGAAATATCTCGCTAAAAAAGTTTCAATCAAGGGAAACAATAAAGATATTGATTGTGAAATATTTCGAGCTACTCAATTCTCAGGGACCAAGCTAGCGAAGAAAGTAAAGATTGAACTAAAAAATCAAAAAGGATTGGAAGACATAATGGATTTGAATAATTTTTGGTAGGCCTTTTTTCAATGATGCTTTATTTAGGAAGTTTAATATAGATGGTCATGTTATGATAATTTTGAACTATGTTATCCGAAGTTTGTAAAATGTTTGTTTAATGTTTCAGACATGCATGGTTTATTGTTTAACGTATTTTGAGTTATGGATATTGTTTGCATTTTGTTTATTGAATTTTTATATTAAACGAAATTTCAATATATTTGGTGTTATGTCTTTTTATATATGTGCTTGAGATGTTTATGAATGATGACAATATATTTAGTTAATATACAATATGCTATGTCCGATGTTTAAATTTTAAAAGAAAAGGGTTAAATATACAAAACCCCCCTGTAATATTAGCGAGATTAGGTTTAAGCCCCTGTAAAAGATTTTTTTTTAAAACCACCCTCATAATTTCTAGATTCCGTGGATATAGCCCCCGTGCAGTCTAGATTCCATTTTTTATTGACATGGCAGTCCAGCTGGAATTTTAATTTATTTTATATTTAATTTGAAATACCACGTGGAATTATAATTTATTTTATATTTAATCTGAAATACCACGTGGAATTTTAATTTTTTATATTTAATTTGAAATACCACGTGGAATTTATTATTTTTTTAAGTTATTAACTTTTTTTCATTTTCTTAAATTATTTTTATTAATATTTTTTAGAAATTATTTTTTTTAAATAATCAAAATAGTACATTTGGGTCAAAGCCCATTTAAATTTAATAGACTGCCATGTTGTCCAATTCCCCTCACATTTCTTTTAATTCATAAGTGGATATGGTTGATTGATATATAAACATTAGTTTTGTTCTTTTATCAAACGATGTGGGACTAAAAGTATAATAGTTGTTGCTATTACTGAAGCAACAAAATAGGTAGTTGTCTGCTTCAACTTCTTCACTACACAACAACAACAACAACACCTCTATCATTGTCAAACCCACTAGTGCATTAGTGATGGTTAAATCTCTGTTGAAGCTCACACAATTTCTTCGCCACCCCCCTGCTTCACGTAAATCAGAACCGCTTCACAACAACACCAACTCATCGCAGCCAATCGCTCACCGCCAGCAATCGGCATCTCCATCGTACCCACCGCATTCTCGCAACCGATTCAACACCTTTTCGGATCCACTTCTTCCGATTGTCAGCTTATTAATGAAGCAAGAGTCACCACCTTTTTGACGATTTTATCGACAACTTGTTTCTGCTTAATTCCTACCGGAATAGCCAACAAATTCAATGGTCGATTTGAATTTTTCTGAAGCAAAACAATCGGAGAATCAAATAATATAGATTGGATTGCCGGAAAAAAATAAAAGAATGATTAGAATTAAGCATACATTGTTTGGAGCAGCAGAGGCCCATAAGGGCCTTGTTTCCAAGTCAGATGTTGTAGCAAGAATTCCTTGAGGCAATGAGTGAGTTCCAGAAGGATGATGGCATTGTGTCTAGTAAATGGAAGCAATTAGAAATTGAAAATGATATAAAACAAATGGTTAAATTTGAGAAATAAAATAAGAAACCTTGCATGCATTTGATTTTGTAATAGGTGTTGAATAAATCAGTCCCCATCTTGCCAACCTCTGGGAAAATAGTTTAGAATGTTATATACATACACAAGAGTTTAGTTGAGGGGAAGAGAAATAGAATAGAACTAGTAGAACATACTTGTTTGTATTCGTTTTGAGATAATGCATTACCAACGAAATAAGCTGCGCAAATCAAAGAGAGTAGAACAAAGATGGTCCATAGGAAGAATCTGTTCTTTGGATCCTGTAAACACAAAGACAACATCATCATGATAGCATAGCAGTTAGTTGAATAGTCAAATAAGTTTTTCAGAAAAGTAAGGTTAGTAATGCTGAATATCACAACAGCACTTTGTGTAGCTAATCTCATTATTCTCTCCATTTGATCTTCTTCCATTGTTCTTCTTACACTTCTCGTGTAGTAGCTCCGTGATGGTTGTTCCACTTGTTATGTCATGCAATGTTTACATAAAGCAATGACAAAATGGCAGCGGGTGTTTGAAAGCCAGGCAAGGCAAGGCAGGTAGTATGTATTCATGCATGCATGCTGATAATTTTAGCAGAGTTGGTGGTGAAGAAATTGGATAGAAGGAAGTCCCACATTGTTTATGAGAATCACACATTTAGTGTTTATAAAGCAAATTGCCATTTTATCTAATAAATTGAACACATTGAAACACTAAGTGGGTTGGACTTTAAACAAAAATGGGATTAGTCCCAAAACTTAATATTTTAATAATTAAAAAAATCATTCCTAAAAAATATTAATAAAAATAATTTTAAAAAACGTAAAATAGAATAAATACAAAAAAAGTATAAAAAAATTAATATAAGAATTTAAAAAATAAATAAATTCCACGTGGTTGTTAAAAATTAAATCAAAAATAAAATAAAAATCCAGCTGGACTGCCAAGTCACTCAAAATTGTAATCTAAGTTGAAATAGTATATCCAGGGGCTATAACGAGGGAATCTGAATATTACGAGGTTTGTTTTACAAAAAAAACTTTACCAGGGGCTAAAATCTGATTTCGCTAACATTACAGGGGGGATTTGTATATTTAACCCAAAAGAAAATAAGACATGTTTGTTTGACAATGATTCGAAGTGATATAATTTCAGACAATATAAATATATAGTTTCTCTATTATTTTGATAATAGATATGTCATATACAATTATGCTTGCTGAAATAATTCAATGGCATTCTTGGATGGTTTAAATCATTGTTATTTATTAACATTTGCAAGCCAACATGAGATTGAGAAGGTCAAGTTCTTGATATTAAAAATAGATGATTTCTCACTACACCCCCGTAGGCTTCTTACGCATTACTGAATTGACAAAAATGTCCTCCAACTTTCGTAGATGCACTTCCAGAAGCACCTCATTTTTTTTGAAAAATTTAGTTTTTTTCGTAGATTCATCTACTGAAGCGTTAAAATATAGTGAAATTTATGATTTTCCCAATTAATTGGGATAATCAAAATGTTCCGTATATACATCTACGGAACACTCTCTTTTCAAACTCTTTCGTAGATGTAGCTACGGAAGAATTCATGGACTTAAAAGTGTTTCGTAGATATATATACGGAACATTCTGATTTTTCCAATTAATTGGGAAAATCTCAATTTTCACTATGTTTTAACGCTTCCATAGATGCATCTACGGAAAAAAAACTAATTTTTTCAAAAAAATGAGGTGCTTCCGGAAGTGCATCTACGGAAGTAGAAGGCAAAAATGGAATTCCGCGCAGTGTGTAAGAGATTTATGAGGTGCATTGAGAAATCGTCTAATAATATATCACTTTAGGCTATGAGTCCATTTTATATTTTCTTGCTATCTAATTTAAAATGCATTTTAGTATGCTATAAAAACTTAAACAATACAATACTTTGTATTATGCTAAGAAAACCATAACAGACTGAGTGAATATGCTTCATATAATGTGTGGTCGACAAACAATAAGGAATTAACAAAGTATTGTCAAATGTGCATGTGTACTAATTGTTAAAATAAATATATCATAATTGCTTATTTAACTCATTCCATTTCTATTGTTGTGGTATCATGCTGCTTGAATAAAATTTTATTGATTGATCCACATCATGAATTTTAATACAAATATTATATTCACATCAGTTGTTTCAGGATCTCATAAATTATAAGCATCATGGTGTCATACCCCAATTTTTGACCCTAAGATCATACATCATTCGCATATCAATCATCAACCAAGAGTTTCAACTTAAAACTCTGCTTGTGGTGTTGTGCTCACTTCATCTGCAAGGGGGATTATCGACCACCAATGTTTATTTAGTTTGTATATGTTATACTAACCAAAATACAAAAAATATTGCTTTGTGCTTTTGTACGTTTGTGTTTTGTAGGTGCCAAGCCAAAGTATCTATCAAAAGGGGCATATTTCAACATTTTCACTGTGCAAATCGATTTGCATAATGTGCAAATCGATTTACAGAACTGTTTCTGCCCCAGATTTTGCTTCTGCCATCAGTGCAAAACGATTTACATCACTGTTTTTGCACCAGATTTTGCCTTTTTCAGCAATGCAAATCGATTTGCATAAGATGTAAATCGATTGCACCAATGCGAAATTTGAAAAATGAAGACAATTTTTAGCTTTTGAGGAGTGCGTCACCACTTTCATGTGTGGGGTGAAGCTTCTAGATTTCCCAAGCAATTCCCTACATCATTTTGATCAATCTTATCATGTACCTTCATTTGATGACATACACACCATTGGATCATAATTTTGGCTCCAAATTCATTTACCAAACCTAATTTCATTTACCAAGCCTAACTCCAAACCACCACCAATCCCAAGCCTAAATCCTATAAATAGAGGCATTCACCTCTTCATTCAACAAGCTTTGAAAGCCAAAGAAACTCTTGCCTTTTCTCTACTCATCCTTTCCAAACCTCTCACTCAAAGTTCATATCCATAGAGTTAGTAAGATTCACCTTGAATCCTACTAATTTTGAACTAAACCTTCATCATTTCACTATTTTCTTTGTTTATTCATCATCAATTGTGGAAAATCAAAGCATTTGTGGTTGTGTTCTTCAAGTAGACTCGAAGTTTGTGAAAGAAGTGGTAATTCTCTTGATCCATTCCATAATCAAAGATGTGATCCTTTGTTGTTTGTGTGTGATCACCTTTGATGCTACATTGATGTTATTTGATGGTGATTTGATGGTATTTTCGTGCATATTTGTATCAAAGATCACAAGGTGTTTGGTTTTATGTTTAAACAAGTTTTATTCTCTTTATTTGCTGTTTTTTTTAAACTGTGCAGTGCAAATCGATTTGCATCCTGTGCAAATCGATTTACACAGTTGTTTTCTACGCAGAATTCGAAAATTTGAATTATGCAAATCGATTTAACTTGTTTTTGGTCCTAACTCTTCTTCTACTCCATTCTTTTGATATTTTTCTTGAATCACAAATTAGAGGCCTAGTTCCTCTCTAATGTCAATGGACTTAGGGCGTCGGTAGGATGAAAATCTGAATCCGCAATATTAAGTGATTGAACTTAGAGATAGAAGGAGCTTTTGAACGTGGTTCCATCTTTTACTTCTTTTTATTTTGATCGATGAAAGTCTTCAATATCTTGAGAATTCTTAGGGATTCTTGATAAAGACGAGATCGCTACCTATTTTCTTTTCGTGTGGTATTGCTTTCGGAGAGTGATTTATATATCACTTCTCTCGCATGGATTATCACGTAAATTGTTGATCCGCCTCATTGTAGGTTGATTTCTACATAAATCACTTGGCGATCTGCTTAACATAGCGCAACATTTCGTGTCCCGAATAAAAAGATCCAATATGCAAGAGAATTGTATGCGGTTGATTTAAGACTTATGGAAGTTTGTCGTGTAGTCGCTATGAATTTAATGAGCTTCTGATAAACTTCCATTAAATTTAAATCCGAGAACATCCTTCACTCACCATCGATCTTCATGACTAACACTTAGATGATATACTTGTCAAGTTTCAAGATGGTCATCTTTAACAACTAACAATTGACTTTAATTTCCGCGCTTTATTATATTGTCCTTTATATTTCTCGCTTTATGCTTTATTTTATCATTCATCATGTTTATGTTTCCGCTATTTTCTCTTTGTCCATTTGGACTCTTTGTTTATGTTTCTGCTATTTTCTCTTTGTCCATTTGGAAGTTTTATTTCCGTTATTTTCTTTTTGTCCATTTGGACCATACTCTATTTTTGTGCTAAAACATTAATAAACAATTTCAAATCTAAAAAACACTTAAGGCCCTATGGACTATTGGTTACTATCCCGAGCATTTTGGAGACCAGGACTTAGTATCTCTGGACTCTGTTATTCTGTTGTTATTCTGTATGGCATTATATTGTTGTCTGTTTGTGTGTGCAGGTATTTCCTCAAAAATTCCTTGATGGTTAATTCCAAGGCGCCGTGATAAGGATTTTACCCAAAAACAGTCGTTACTCTGCCCAATTTTTGTCAGAATTGTAATGTGCTTAATGCAAAGTGGTGCTAAAGATAATAAGTTCATCTGGATCCCCAAGTGGTAATGCGTTGGTTCAGTGTTGGTAGTCCAAAGGATGAGAAATCTACCTTGACTCTTAATGTCAAGTGTTGGATTCTTTTTGGTTAGATCGTTCTTTCCTTAGCTTTTATTTTATGCTCTAGGATAGCCTCTTCATCTCATCCCCTTCTTAGATTTTCAAAATCTTCTCCCTTTTTATAAAATCTTCTTATGTTTGCAACCTTTTTATATATATTTCTTTTAAAAATATCTTTTGCCCTTAGTGGCTTTTCTTTCAAAGTTTAGACACGATTAATTATTGTAGTGAGTTGTGATACCCCATGATTTTGAGATTGATTGATATGATGGAGTTTTTTCCACGTGAGAGAGCTAGTGGCATACTCGTTGATTTCCATCCGAGTTGGAGCCCTTCTTTCATTTGTGATGCAAAGAATCCATTTGTTCTCATGATCAAGATCAATGGCTGAGTATTCTCTCCGACGACGATAAAGTGTTTATCCCTTTTAAAAAAACCTTTTCCCTTTTAAGCGGAACTACATTAGCTCTAACTTCTCCATTGCACCGAGGAGGTATGTAGGCACAAGATATAATGTCTTGCCAAGCTTGTTTTAAAAATTAAACAAACCTTTTTTTGCACACACAACACAAATTTTCAAAAAAGTTCCTATGGAGTACCACAAATATGAGGGGTGCTTAAAACCTTTCCTTTGTAGAATCAACACCCGTACCTAAGATCTCTTTTTGTTTTAAATTTTGGGTTTTATTCGTTATTTTCCCATTTCCTTTGGAAATAATAAGGCGCGGTGGCGACTTTAAATGAAATAATGAGTCGAGTCAATTTAATGGCTTCGTTCTCATTTTTTCCCCGCTACACATGGTATTGTGGTTATGCCAAGAACTTATCAAATATTGAGATCTAGAAATATTTCGCATGACAATAAGGTATTTGAAAGGCTAAATTTATGTACAATGTCGAAAACTAATGCATCTAACACTCAATACATTTGTCATGTTAACTATTTTCAAAGTTTTTGTTGTGAATTCAATACCAATAACAAAGTATAAAACAAGGAAAGAATAAAGAACAAGGAAGAAGACGAACACAATAATTGGTTATAACTGCTATTCTTTTACTTTCTCTTAGACCATTTACAATGGGGGTGTTGAAAAAATTATTCAATAGTTGAATGTCTACAATGGTTTGTTGAATGAGGTGTTTAATGTGATGTGGATTAATTGGTGTTGAAAAGATTCAACATGTTGAATGAGAAAAAAGTGGGGCCACATGCAACACTTTACACAATTTTATTGGTTGTTGTGATTATTTAGATTTTATTTTCTTTTAATCATTTAAAATTAATTATTTCATAGTAAATAAATTTTTTATTTATTTTTATTTTTATCAAAATTCATTATTTTTTTTCCTCTATAAATAGAGACTTGGTTCATTTGATTTGGACTCATAAAAAAAAATTCACTTTTAATTGATAATAGATATTAATATATAATCATAAAAACAAAACTTTAAAAGAAAATAAGAATATGATGTGGGGTAGGGTGTTGAATTTTATTAAACAAAACCATTGTAGTGAAAAAAAATTGAATAGGTGTTGAATTATTAGGTGGAAGAGAGAGAAGATGACGTGGAAGATAAAAAGTGAAAAAGTAGGGTGTTGAATAATGTAACCATTGTACATAGTCTTAGACTATTTACAATGGTTTCCAAATTCAACACCCTACTTTTTCACTTTTTATACTCCACATCATTTTCTCTCTCTTCCACCTAATAATTCAACACACATTCAACTTTTACTCACTACAATAGTTTTGTTTAATAAAATTCAACACCCTACCCCACTACTTTTATTTCATATTCTTATTTTCTTTTATATTTTTGTTTTAAGATTATATATTAAAATTAATTATATATTAATATTATTATCAATTGAAATTATGAAAAAAGATGAATTTTAATATTATTAATTATATATTAATATTATTATCAATTGAAATTATGAAAAATTATGAAAAAAGTGGAATTTTTTGGTGTGTCCAAATCAAATGAACCAAGTCTCTATTTATAGACACACAAAAAATGATGAATTTTGGTGAAAATAAAAATAAATAAAAAATTTATTTACTATAAAATAAATGACATTAAATAATTATCATGAAATAAAAATATAAACACTCACAACAGCCAATAATAATTTGCCAAAAATATTATGTGGCCCCCACTAATTTCTCATTCAACATGTTGAATGTTTTCAACACTAAATAATCCACATCACTTTCAACATATGATTCAACACACCATTGTACCAATTCAACTATTGAAAAAAAATTCAACACCTCCATTGTAAATAGTCTTAGAAAACAAGATTACAAGTTTACAAGAATAACAAATAACCTCTCTCACCTTAAATTAAGATTTGCAGTGTGCAATGATGAGAGACTAGTATGCTATTTATAATAAAACTTAACATATTAACTAATGGGCTTTTTGCATAAATCCCATTACACAAACTAACTTAATAAACAAGCTAACTTAAAAAATTAGGGTTTAAACACTAAAACCTAATTTAACATGCTAAAAACCCTAGCATCTCTGACACCAAAATGTGAACAACCTTCAACTTCATGCTTAATCCTGTCGAACCAAGAAGCTACCCTTCGACCATACTAGAGTTCAATCCAACATCTCACAAATCTCCATATTGGACCTAACTCTACAACATCAAGGGAACATATTAGCTTTCTTCATGTAGCTTTATCAACTGCATACAATGGAAAAACTTACAACTCGGCAATGACTTGGTGATCATATCAGCAACATTGTGATCTTTCGAAACCTTCAACACTTGGACTTCTCCACGCTCGATTACTCTTTTGACGAAATGCAGCCTCACATTAATGTGCTTAGTTCGCTAATGATATGTTGAGTTCTTCGACAGGTGTATTGCACTTTGACTATCACATTTAACAGTGATACCTCGACCTTGAAGTTTCAGCTCCTTCGCAAAACCTTCAAGCCACACTGCTTCTTTTACAGCTTCAGTGAGGGCAATATATTATGCTTCAGTGGTTGATAGAGCAACAACCTTCTGAAGTGTTGTTTTCCAACTAACTGTTGAGCCAAACATAGTAAAAACATATCTAGAAATAGATTTTCTAGAATCCATACAACCTGCATAATCAGAGTCGACATATCCTTCGATTACTGCTTTACTATCTTCACCCAAGGCTCCACCATTAATTAGGACCCTGTTCAGAGACCCATTTATGTACCTTAAAATCCACTTAAATGCTTGCCAGTAAGCCTTTCCAGGATTCGCCATGTACATGCTTACAAGACTTATTGCATATGCTATGCCGGGTCTAGTACATACCATAGCATACATCAAAGAACCAACTACATTAGCATATGGGATGCTATTCATATAGGCTCTTTCGACATCAGTGCTGGGACACTGATCAATACTCATCTTGAATTAAGGGTTTGTCGGAGTCACAACTGGCTTCGAATTCGACATACCAAACTTTTCGAGAATATTTCATAGATATGCTTCTTGAGATAAGCATAATTTCGACTTCTTTTTATCTCTTCGAATGTCAATTCCAACCAGTACGAAACTTGGGGTTTTTCCTAATACACCCCTAAAGCCCATCACTCTTTTAAGTTTGGTGCATGGATATAAACGGTGGACGGTCCATGGTCCGATCGACGAGCTTTAATACCATATTATAGTTTGACCTAACTCATCCTTATAAAATTGATTTGTAAGATGATGGGTGTCACTCTATATAAACTTTCTCAAGACTCTATCTCCAACCAATATGAAATTTAATATTTTTCTCAATATTAAAAAATATATGATTGCACCAGATATTGTATGTTGCAGTTTTAGTCTTAATCTCGCAAATATCTATTTTATTATTATTGTTTTGCGCAATTTGATATGGGAAAATGCAAGATAGACCCAGGAGAATGTTTGCATCTTTATAATAAGAGGACCAAAAATGCTACTTTGATATCAAATATTACACCTACATCTTATATCACTATTTGCATATACAGTGAACATTAGTGATATTTATAATTTTGCCTTTTCAACATTTTATATTCTCTCAGACAAAACAATTTTGGCATAAAAAAATTTGGTTAATATTATTTGTAGTTTGGTTAATATGTGTCGTGACGATAAAAAATAATTTGAATCAGAAAATAAAGTTGATTAACTGAATATAATAAGTTGGTTAATATAGTTCATAATTTGGTTAATGAGTGTTTGACATCAAAAAATAAATAAGGTTTGTTAATGTATTTCATAATTTGATTAGTAACTTCTCAAAATTTAAAAAAATTGATGTAGTAAAATAAAGTTGGTTAATAGAATGTAAATATTAATTATTATATTTTATAATTTAATTTAATGTTAGAAGTATTTTATTGGTTAATGAAGTGGTGAAGTTAGTTATTTTTTAGTTAATGCAATGGTGAAGTTGATTAATAACACAACCTTATATTTATGTTATAAAATAAATTTAAAAAATATATTTTTTATAAAAAAAAATTTAAGTTTAAAAAAATATTTTTCACCATATAAATACGATTAATAATATATGGTGTCAAATTTGGGTGTAAAAGTTGGTGTCAACATAGCATACATTGTGTGTGGACATAATAGTTATAGTAATGGGCATTGCGTGACACTAATTATTACACCAAATACGAATTATTTATAGGGTGAATTGTGTTTTTTTACTACCTTCGGTCTTATTTATAAGAGAAAAATTACTTTTAAAGTTATCAAATAATTAGTGATTCTAGACTGTATCATGGACCAGATACATTAATTATTCAATGAATATATGACCCTTTTGTTTTGGCTTTTTTTAAAAATGATTTTTATAATGTTACATAATTTTTTGAAAAAAGATTTTACAAAGAAACTTTTTATAAAAGCTTCAAATGAAAATTTTGTTTGAATAATTATTTTTAAAATGTGATTTAAGGTATTTCATCTATTTATGAAAAAAATTGAATATCAAAATTTCAAAAAATCACTTAATTTTGAAGCTATTTCAAATAGATTTTCATAAAAAATCATTTTTGAAATACAACTTTTTGAAAAAATTGCGATTTTAACTAAGGTTTAATCTTCAATAATGTATGTTTATGTTTAGGAGGTTCAAATTAGTGTTTCATTTTAGAAAAAACAAACATAAAAAAATTTGTAATATTTTGAAAAATGGTTTTGAAAAATCTATTTTCAAAAATATAAAGAAAAAATCCTTTTTTTTTTAAAGTTGAAACAAACAGGCCCATAAAAAGTCATTTTTCTCTTCTAAATAGGACCAGATTTTTTTTAAAAATAAAAACAATATTATTTATCAAAAAATTATTTATTTTTTAAAATTAATTCTTAATACAAATATAATGATGTGTCATTAACCAATTTTATCTTTGTATTAACTACAAATTACATGTTATTAACCACTTACTTTACTTATAATTCATTAACCAATTTCAAAACTATATTAACCAATAAAATACATTATATTAATCATTTTTTACACTAAATTATAAAATGTATTAACCACTACTTACACTCTATTAACCAACTTAATTTTATTATTTAAAATTTGTTGGGTCTGAGAACTTATTAACCAAATAATGAATTGTGTTAACCAATTTTATACACATTATTAACTAAAGTTGATTTAATACGTAAGATTATTTTTTGATATGTGGACACTCAATTACCAAACTATAAATGATATTAACTAACTTTTCACGCTCAATTAACGAATTTTATTTTACTATTTTTTTTATGTCAGAATATATATTAATCAAAATATAAATTATATTAACCACGTTTTTATATACTATTGTTCAAAGTTATTTTAGAGAAAAAATTATAAAAAAGTCAAAATAAAAAAAAATTATTGTTCACTGTATTTGTGAATAGTAAATAAGATGTAGGTGTCAAATAACATTACTCAATAGTTATGCAAATGTGAACATTGATGTTGAGTCGGCCAAAATAAACACAGAATATACAATGTGCGGATTCAAGATGTAAACATTGATTGCTAGTGTAATTCTTTACTTTTTAGTGTGTGAGTTTCGCTCCTAACTCTAAAAACAATGTTTGAAATAGGGGTGTTCAAAAATATGGTTAATTGAATTGTATATTGGAACTGAACTGAATTGTCCCATAAAAAAAAATAAACCACTTAAATGGTTAATGAACTGTACCGTTTAATTTAAACAATTTAGATTCAGTTTAAAATCGGTTTAAAACCAATTTTCTTTTATAAACTGATTTAATTATATAAATTAATTTTTCATAAAATTCTAAAAATTAAAAATCATGTTTTTTCCAAAAAAAATTAAAAAATTAAAAATAAATAAATAGAAAAATAAAAATTTCTGAAAATAATTTTTTTTAAATTAAAAAAGTTCAAAACAAAATAAAAAATTTTGTAAAAGAAAATCTGAAAGTAAAAAAAATAGTGTGAAGAACAAAAACTAAATTTCTCTTTATTTTTCAATTAATTAATGTAGCTATTTTGGCACTTTAGCTATCAATTTGGTGTTTAAAGAACAAAGTCCTTTAACGTGGCTGTTTTACAAAAACATTTTTCAATTAAATTAGTGCATATTGTTTAGTACCAATAATAATAATTATAACCAAAAGAAAAAACTTTGATAATTTTATTTTTTGAATTACAACTCAAACAAAATAATATTCAATTTTTTTACTGAAACAACTTTATAGAATTTCTTTAACAAAGTGTTTGTCAAAAAAATATACAAAGAATTTATTTTTTTCATTATAAAATTGTTTTTGTCGAAAAATATTTTGATGGTTAAAATACACTACAAATAAAAATAATACATGTTTATATTGTTCATAAAATACACAACAAAATTTATTTAAATGAAATAGGAAAAAATTGATCACGAAAAAATATAATTAAATAAAATTGTTTCATTAAAAAATTTGATTACTAAAAAAATAGTAATCAATTAGATTCATAATGTTAATTTTAAATGTTAATTTCAATTACTACTGGTACTAAAGAATATGTATAAATTTACAGATTTACTTACAAATTTGTTTTTTTTTTTTTTAAATAAAATGATTAGTATGAAATATAGCAACGTTAAAGGACTTTGGTTTTTTCAGTTGGCCGTTAAAATGCTAAATAAATTAAAATTATTATCACTTACTCTTGGAGTCAATATAACCCTCCTATATATATATATATATATATATATATATATATATATATATATATATATATATATATATATATATATATATATATATATATATATATATATATATATATATATATATATATTGGTTTAAACCAATTTATAACTGAATTGAAACTACTTTAACAATTAACTGAATTGTTGTTATTAATGTGGTTATTAAAAACTGAACTGTTATGTGATTCAGTTCAATGCAATTCAACCAACCACGAACATCCCTAACTTGAAATGCCGGATGTGCCAAATAATTTAGATATAATTTGTTACTAGTACAACAACATTAATTAACCTGGCCAAGTCCTTCAAATTTGTTCTTCCTTATTTGTGGTGATCTTTTGACATTGTGACTCAACATCGAAAATTTGCAAGCCATCTTCATCGCGGTAACGCTCCTCCTTCATCAATGAAACATACTCCAAATTTTTTCCACCGTAACATATAGCCATATTCAAGTAGAAAGACACAGAAAAACCAGTGACACCAATCAAGAACCAACAAATGAATATTCACCAATAGAAACGGCACAATATCATGAACCCGGTGTGCATAAGCCACAAACAACCTTTGGATTGGTAACTAGGTGTAAAAATCATTAACCCCATGAACATAAGCCACAAATCTTGAATGATTATGCCAACAGAACACACAAAAGTTACACACCAAGAAACTCATTGGAAATCCAATTCCCATAAGGGTTGTCAAAAAACTAATAAAAATCAAAACTTGCAATAAATAATGGTAATGTCCTTATACCACCATAAGATCTCTTGAATGAAGATGAATAAGAAAGAAAATGGAGTTTGATGTGGTTGAAAAAGTGCCATAAACCAATTACGAAGAAACCAAACCCCAAAATTTCATGTCCCTCAATAGTGAAATTCAAATGTTCACTAAGATGAAGTTGGTTAATATGAGGATATGTATAATATTTATGTATGATATGATAGAATATACAAGTGTAAAGTGTCTATATTTGAGACACTAGAAGGGACAAGGAATAAACATTCCTTCCACAAGGTTAAAGGTTGCTACTTGTGGTGGGTATCACACAAAGTACAAGGTTTGAAAGTTTAATCTAAGGAACAATAGAGCAAAGTCGAAATTAGAAGGTGCGTTTTTGTTAAGGAAATTTCAGGCTAATGGATATACATGCACTTGACTAGAGTGGAAGTAGTTAAATTTATTTATATTTTAGACTACAAAATATAAATTCTTGTTTGCTTATACATGTCAAAAAATAACTCTTGCGTCAGATTAAGAAAAAAATACCAAGTTATCAAACTTACTTTTAGAGTATAAATATCTTAATATAAATCACTTCACTTTAAATTCAATCTTAAATAATTTAATTTTACAAAATCAAGTCTAACAAAGACTACAAATTTGTCAAACATTCACTCACATGCTAAATCTAGGATTGCACCAACAAAAATCAGAACCCAGATGACTCAACTAAAGAGGAATATGTTGCATTTTCATCCAAGTTTTCAGGCTTCTTAGTAGTGGTTTTCCATGTTGTTCCATCACTATTTTTGTCAGATGGTCCCACCTCCAAACCAACCAACTCAAAAAATTCCAATTTTTGATGTTTTATTAAATCAATGTCATCATCCCAGCAAGTCTCAGAAATAATTTCAAGTGCTTTCTCTATCTTGTCTTCAGCCACAAGATTCCCATTTTGCAGGAGGACAAGGTAGACTTGTTCAGCTGAGGCTTTTCGAATCTGTTTAACAAGAGATAAAATATAATAAACTCAAGTATGAGAAGCCAAAAAGCAAGCAGAAAGAGTAAATTGTGAGCAAGACCCTATCTGCTTTGCAAGTGATTGCTTTTAAGCAAAAAAACAGAATGCTAAATCATAATTCATGTGTTGATGAATATTTGAGAATCACCTTAGGGTAAGGATGACCAAGAAATGTAAGAAGTTCAGAAAAGGCCCTCGTAGGGATTGGTTCCGGTACTGAAGCTATATAACCAAATATTGCAATACCAGTATACAACTTGGAGAAGTTTGTTGATCCGTTTAGTTCTATTGCCAGAGAATCCAAAACAGCAGCACAAAAAGTTGGAGTCTGAGCCTGAAATGACAACATATATCAAAGGTGTTCTCACTAAACAATTGCAAGTACTTAAAAAGATAAAATCAATAATAGACACCATATATCTCATACTTGTGACTGACTTGTGAGCAGTAAAAATGGCTCATATAGTTTGAGTCATCTGGATGACATGGGGAATAATGTACATAGGATGATGCTCATGGCAGTCCAAATTACTACTCATTTGTTCTTTGCCAGAACAAGGAAAAGTTTACAGAAATTGAAGGAGGTTTTCCACATGGAGTTTATATACTTAGGGTTCAAGATGTCTGTATTATAAAAAACAGAAGTATATAGAATCTGTAGAAAGCTACCTTCTTATCCTACATATTCCCTTTCTAACTTTTAATTTATTTTGACTTAAGTATCAGGGGAAACTCAAAGTACATCTCTTGCCAAAACAATATAGAGGGTATTTGACAACCAAACTTATGCAGAAATGGGCAACATGAAGAAAAGGAGTATCAGACAACCAAATAACAGGAAATATATATATATATATATATATATATATATATATATATATATATATATATATATATATATATATATATTTATATATAACAGAAAAGCAGGACTAACCTCCATATTAAGGAATATCTTCTTGCTGAGCAAACTCTCAATGGCCTGGAACACAACATAAGCTCATAAGTACATGAGAGAGTTCCATATAATATTAAGTGCAAATTTAATTACATGTATAGATTTTTTTTTCATAACAGAAGAGGCACGCAACAAGTATTATATACAGTAAAAAGAAAATAAATTAACATTTGACTTAAAAATAATAAGCAATGATTGGTGTTGAGGAGAGTGCTGACCAGGATTATCTGTGTTCAAAACATATAAATGACGAGGTATTTTTACTTTTAGAAAGCAGATCCTTCAACTACAACACATGGACTAGTCTTCCCTAGTAGCTAACTGAACTTAGCAAATTATGAAGGCTGTAAAAGGTAAATCTTTAGGTTACATCTTAACTTCCTAATGTACATCGAACTAATTATCTTGGGAAGTCATTTGTGCAGCATAAAGCTTCTAGGTTAGTAGTGGCACAGTTACATTGAAAACCCTGTGATTTGATCAGATGCCTGGTCTGTTCAGACCCAAAAACTGGTTGATGGCCAATAGATGAGTCATGACTCACAGCAGAGATTGCTGACGACCTGAGGGAGTCACTGATGGCTATGGAGGTTCAACCTATAGATTTGCATGGTGGATGTTGATTTAAAGCATAGAACCAGCGCCTCCAAAATATTCAGAATATTCTCCAATCCCCCATACCATACCAAGAAAAAGAAGAAAATAAAATAGGTATAAAACAGAACCAGATCTTTTTCATGATTAGTTAATCGAAGCAAGAATAATAAAGCACTGCTTAGGAAAGGCAATACCTTTAAAGTGGGTACAATGACTCTGTCACGTTTCCTGTATTGTTGGAGAACCCACAAAATATCAACTGATAGCATATACTCCCTGAGCGTTCTTGTATTAGGGTCTTTGGATTCAGTCCCTTCTAAATACTCTAACAGTGCCAAGAGTGATACCCTCTTCAAAGAATTCGGAGTATCTAGCAAATCACCCATAGATATGACTAAACCTGATAGCACATTTCTGCTATAACAACCAAACTGAAGTAGCAGTACGAAGCGTGGGTAAGTGTGCGAAGGAACCTGGAATAAAATAATATTGTCTCAATAAAAAGTTTATACTATCAACCTCAAGAAAGGATGAAAAATCTATAAACTTACAGCCCAATTGGCTTCTGCTTCCTTCGGAATTATTTCCTCTAACTTTTCCCGAAAGGGAATATATGGAATATAAATCATCTGGTTGTACAAAATTCTGTAGAGAACGCTTGCTGCAGCTGCTCTCAACTTATCCAACTTCTCCACAGCTTGCTTACAAATTCCTCCAACTAAAGTAGTAGCAAGATTTTCGTCGAATAATAAGAGCTCCGAATTTTTATTAAGCATACTATCAGTCAAAGGATTCGCTAAGGATTCAACTTCATTATCGTCTGATTTTCCAGACAAGCTACCTGACTTGTCGATCTTACAGAGCATATATGTACATTTTTCAAGGCCATCTAATGCAGCCTCACGAACCCAAGATCCTACATCACCTCTATTATCAACAGAATAGTCATCAAGAGCTTTAAATAAACTCCCCATCACATCATTCTTTATAAAACTATACAGAGAAAAATCATTCTTAGTAAAAGAGGTAGCAGTATTCTCTTTTCCACTGATTAATGTTTCACATACTGATACCAGCCCTTTGACAGCATTTACCCGTGCTTCAGCATCTCTTTCTTTAGGGTTTTTCTGCAATAGGAAAGCATTTGGGTAACACAACAATTGAACCTGAGATAGTAGAGATATAGCATTTGCAACTTCTTATAGTACCTCAATTTTACAACAGCCACAAAGCTTCAAGAGCACATTTCTCCATTGATTGGCCAACAACTCATATGGAAAAACACCTATGGCCAATGGAGATCCTCTCCTTACCACTACATTGGGATCAGTCAGCATATTAAGATACTTTTCTGTCAAAACACTGGTACTTTTATCATCTGAATCTAGTAAGTATGCATAGAAGAAATGTTTCAGGCCTTTAACAGCAGCATTCTGTACATCAAAAGAGGATTTTACTTGTCAAATATACAATGGCCTAAATGGCTTATGCAATAACATTAACCAAAAATTAAATTATTTATGCAAATTGCCAGTGTCAAAGGGATAGAATAGAACCTGTATCTGAGAATTAGGATGCCTCAAGTTCTCATTTAGAGTATCGAGTAAGCTTTTCTTTATTTTTTCCGTTAATGCCACTTTAGATACGGAGATGCATTCAATAAATCGTGAAACAGCTGCACGCATTATTTCTCCCCCCTTTCCACGATAAAGACGTGCTTTCTCAATGGCAGGAACAACATTTGCAAGCTTTTTCTGTTTATCTGCAAATGACAAAGTTCAGCAAACTCCTATCTTCGATAAAGATATGTTTTATCATGACAGTTAGTTGGGAAGATAAACCTGACTATAAATTTATGTATATATTGATCTTCAATTTACAAGGCCGTGTATTTAATTCCCCAGTCCGAGGTTTTCATACATTTTCTTCTCATGTTAAGGAATGAAGTCAAATTATTCCAAGAATTATATTTCATAGGTTTCTTCCAAAAGTATTTTGTTTGAAATAAATGATATTCATTTAAAAATAAGATAAGTATTAGAGTAGAGAAGATAGAAAGATGTTCACTGAGAATTCAATTGTATATTCTGTGAACTGAATTACAAGGAGTTAGCATTTATATAGACATGCTAATCCTACACCCTTATGTACATAGTCCTACACCTCATTATAACTAACATTTAGTTAGTTATTATGATGTGGGAAAAGTAGTTACTAGATGCTAATTGAACAAACAGCTTTCCTGATAAGAAGTAAGGGGGAGAGAGAAAGAATGAAAATAGTGTTCTTATTATTCTGAATAATTTGTATGCATAAGTAGAATGGTCAATAAGCCCCAAACTCCCAAGCCCCTTAATTATGGGCCCCTTCATTATTTTGGAAAGAAAAGAAGTTGTTGGAGAAAAAAAGTTAAAAAAATGTATTTTTTGAGGAAAAAAATAAATAAAAAAGCTGGGGCCTGTGGGCCTGTCTTAGATTTGGAGGCTTTAAGTATTAGGGGCTTATTAAAGTGGAGGCTTTTTGGCCCCCTAAGCATGTGGGCTGGAGTCAAGTTTTGAAGGACTCGATAAATTGTCATATGCATGCATAAAATAAGACTACGGTTCTAAGTGTATATTAGTGTAAGCCTGACCCACATATTAGAAAGGTAGAAACTGCAGAGAGAAAGGAAAGGAAGAGAGAAAGTTTGTTGTAACTGAATCTGTTATTTCATCATTGTGTTTACAATTCTGTTAGAACAGTAACAGGCCCAACAGTAACAGTTACTAAAACAGAACCAGTCTGGCCAATTAATACTTATGTATGTACATTATGTCATTAACAAGGGTTTTCAAAGTTGTTTGAAGTTCCAGCAGCTGAAGAAACAATTTAGTTTCGCATCAACATGTGTGTAAAACTGAAATAGGTTGCTCTACTTGGAAATCACCTCTTCAATTTCAGAACACATGCATAAATTATAGACTAGGCATGCAAGGCTTGTATAACAGAAATACAAAAACATAAAGAAAATGCAATTCAACAATAGCTGCCTCTTCTTTTGCTTTTTTTATAAAGTTTTAATAGAATAAAATTGTTTCACTTCCATTACTAACAGGAAACAGCATAATCAAAAATTGTGAAATGACAACCTGAAGGAAGAGCATAATCGCATTGATGTAAAGCAAAAACAAGTTCCCCGGTTGCCAACGTTGCACCATGGCGCATGCACAAATCAGATGAAAGAGTACAAGGAACTAGCTTTTCCATAACAGCACTTGCAAAATATGGAGGATCATATTTTACAAGTAAGGAAAGGGCCTCTGCAGAAAGTTCTCGCAAGCTTTTATCCTAAAGATGTAATTTTCAAGTCAATTCTCTCAAAATATATCAAGAAAATTGAATATCAGGAAGCAGCAAAATAACCATAAACTGTTAGTAAATATCAGAATATAGATAAAGTTATGCCGAAAAAGTACATCAGATGAGAGGGAATCATGAGATTAAAAAGTAACAAACAGTAGATAAATTAAGCCGAAAAAGTACATCACATGAGAGGGAATCATGAGATTAAAAAGTAACAAACAGTTGAAAATAATCAAACTTAAAAATGTTAGACCATCCTATTTAGCCATGTTAGCTTAAGAGTTAAAAACCTCCATCGCAAAATAGTCTCTCTCTCTGTTACCAGTGAATCCCACATGACCAAGCCAGCCCCTTATTTTTAGGCCCTTTATTGAAAGAGTATTTTGTTGGCCCTGGCCCCCTAATGATATTATTTTTTAGAGGGCCTAAGTAAGAGGGCTTAAGGCCCTATTTTTTTTAGAATTATTTTTTTATGAAAATAAATTTTGAAAATAATTTTTCCCAAATTTTTTTCTGAAAATAAAAAAAAAAAAAATTGTAAGATCATCGAGAAAAGAAAAAATTCTTCTGAAAACAAAAAAAAAAAGTATTCTGATTCTGAGGGCCTTTTCTTATTTTGGGGCTCATTTTTTCTTAAAATTTTGGGTGGGAGCCTTTAATATTATTAGGCCTCAGTTTTAAAAAGCCCCATAAATTGACAGCTCTAGTTTTGAGCCATTGTCAGGAAGTTTGATGATGTGGTGTGCCATTTGAAAATGAGCAGAGTCTTGCAAAGGAGCTGGAGTGAGATTATTTGAAACTGGTAGCATTCTCTTTTTTCTTTTCAAGACGCAATTCATGAGTGGCAAGCATAGGTTCAACTCAAATTCATCAAAAAAGCAAGGACCAGACTTGTTGATTACTACAAAGACTAGAGTCATACGCTACAGGTAAGTAAGGCTTCAAGAATGATCTTGAATTGTCAGGATAAGAAACTGGAGCGCCAATCGGGAGAAGCAGGAAAGCAATGGAGCGAACTCAGAGGAGAAACATGGATATTCTGTTATTTCCCTTGGATTTGATGATCCAACATAGATCAGATCTCAGCACTGAAACAACATTTCTTCATCAGACTGTGCAAATAATTGTAAATTTCTTCTGGTACCTGCCACAAATGGCAGTCTGCAACCATTCATGATTGTAAAGAACCAGATAGGGAGAAAAGAAACATTGTTATGATCAACAAATCATACTGTTCCTATTCTGTATAACAGTTTCAGCCTGGCCATCAGATTCGAACAAGAAACATGGTAAATTATTAGAAAGGATGACATAGAGTTGTAGCTTATGACCTCAAATGATGCCTTTGATCTGTTGCGTCCATCGCAGGAACTTTGTATGGATGTACTTCAATGGTATCAGATGCAAAAAGGTAATTGGCACATTGGGAAAAATGCAGTGTGAGCTACCAGATATGAGAGGATTTAAGAAAGTGGTCCTTTCACCCAAAATAAAAAACTAGCTCATAGTACAGTGTTAAGATTCACAAAGTGAGGAAATGGAGGAAAGTGAGAGTAAGTTTGAGAGAGAATCTGTAAAAAGTTTGTATATTCTGATTATAATGAATGCACTGGTAGAGGAGAGCATTTATACTGTTAGATTAAGTTGCAACTATAGTAATCAGTTGAAGAGATCTGAAACTAAATTACTTCAATCTACTGGACCAATTTAAAGCTAGCGGCAGCTAGTGGGTTTCTGCTAATGCAGGCCCAAATAAGAAAAGTTAACAGTAAGTCTAATAGACTATAAATCAGAAACATAAAGTAGAGAGGTAAAGTGAAACAACATATATCTAATAAGCCGTACATAACTCATAACACATAGCAAATACATACATAACGAATAACTCGTTTCATTCATCCTTTTAAACCTGAAAGATTTTTAAAAGTTGTAAACAATAAATCTATGAAGAAAATTTTCTATTGTGAAATACATATGCCATGATATAGGTGATTGGTGTTAGAATATTAGAATATTTGAAAAACACCTGTTCACATCATTATTTTATCAGAAAATATTGTACAGTATTGTAGATTTAAAGTCTAGTATTAGTTTCAATATTTGCTTATGAATCATGGTCTATATCCTTATTTAATTAGGATTAGAAGTCTGGTATTAGTATAAATAAGAATTAGTGTTTTGTATTTTGTAACAACACCCAACACCTCAATGTAAATGTAATTATACTATTTTAAGTATTCCATTTCCTCCATTTATACATCTACAGGACTAAACCCTATGACCCCAACAATCCTCACAAAAGCTAAGCTTCTATCCTATTCAGCAGCCATAATACCAGCCAGAATGCTACACAAACTTCATTCAGAAAGTGCCGCAAATCCATAATGCAAGGGCAATTAGGGTCAATATGGTAGCAATAGAATTGGTAAGAGAGAGGGAGAGAGATTTTATTGGAGTTTACCCAGTGACAAATTTTTCTGCCCAGCAGGTCGCTCACAAATGGAATAAGATATCCTTCGTATCGAGCAATGGAGATGGCAACATGGAGATAAGAGTTAACTCTAGAAGAAAGTGAAAAATAATCTGCAGTATTCACGATGTCAATGCCATGCGGATAATTTCCTTGTCTTCCAACATTCTCCTGAAAAGCAGCTGCTGCTGCTCTTCTGCAGTTAACCTAATGATCACAGGTCAGTTAGACATTCTATTTCCAAAGGAGCGAAACATTCCAAAACAAAGCATGTTGTGAGAAGGGCATAAAAGATATAAGAACCTCACGGTCATAGCATGCCACTGTTAAGAGGTGTGGAGCAAGCTCCTCTAAAATGTTTCTCATATCTGAGCGATAATATGCACGTCCAAATGCCCAGCATACATATGCAGCAGCATCACGCACATTAGACCCTACACTGTGTGGACCTCTTCGAACATCGTAATGCAGTGCCTGATAAGAAAAATATGCTAATTATTTCCTTTGTCATGTAGCATTTATCTCAAAAAAATTGTTGTTGATCTCCGATTCTCCCTAGTGTTGGATATAGGCTTCAAAATAAATAAAGTACTTTGAACAAATAAATAACTATAAGCAGAAAAACGAAATAGTCTGAAGACCCAAATTCTACATTTATAAGCCTATCAATGGATATAGTTTGTAATACCACCTGCACAACAACGGGAACAACTTTGGGAAGACTAGTGGGTAAGAGCAAGCCTCTACGAGCAAGTTCAGCCAAAGCTAAGCAGCCTCCATGCCATGAACATTCGCCCTGAAAAAAACATTAAATTTGAGCTATAAAACTGGAAGTCTGGAACGGAGCAATGATAGAACACCAAATAAATTTAATGTTTAATTAGGGCTTACTATGACCAAACTCAAACAGAATTTTACACAAAATCAACAAGGACGCTTCATGAAAATCTTACGGATAATACTCTCCAAAGTCCAAACTACCAAATACACATACCTAACTGCTATGTAACACAATAACTACAGAACTGCCTACATAGCTTCCACATGGGAAGAGTTCTACATCCTACGCCTTCTTTTGGAATGTGCCTTCCCAATAGGAGGCTTATTGGTTTTTCGAGTCCTATCAGACTAGTTAACGTAGCAAAAAAAAAAAAATTACTGCAATACTTGTAGAAACCTAGGTGAATATGAATTTAATTAGTAAATTCTGATGGTCGGGAACATGTATAAACAAAAGTTTCATACCTCACCAGGTGAAAACAGCGCCAAAACAGAGGATAAAACCTCCTCGGAAAGGGAAGATGTCAAAAGTGAAGTTATGCGACCAATACCTTTCCCTGCAGACCAACGTACAACAGTGTCCTACAATCCAATGCCAAGATTTATTTAGCAAGAGAAATAAAACTATACTAGATGAAGGAAACATGTCAGCTTAAGTAGCTCTGAATGAATTCACAAGATGTTTAAACAACTATATATCATAAATAATGGAGTGTCAGTCACCAGCACATTTGGCAGTTCACTTAATCAAATTTCCTACAAACCCACCTTGGCATTCAGGTTAGCTAAAGGAAAGAAAAACTGGTAAGGAATGATGTGCAAATCAAGGATGTATTAATACTTAATAAAGGGGGATTGATTTTGGGTGATATCTTACTGTTAGTTCAGTTGGGAGTCTAATTATAGAGTAATTGGTTAACACTGAGACAACTGTCTCGCATAAGATAAAAGGTGGTTGCTACAGCTCAGTCTTATTGATTGCCGATGACTGACCATGGCGGAAGGCCAAAAATCAATTATTTTAAGCCAGTCATATCCATCATAAAATGCCATGGAACTGCCATCCTTCAGAAATTGGCTGTGACAGATGTCAGAAAATGTCAGAAAATCTGTCGTGGCCAATATTTGACAACAATGCTACAAAGAACATGTGATTGGGTTTTGGAAATATACAAAGAACATGCATAAAACTCTTCCAAAGTTGTATTGAAACAAAATAATTGATTAAACTGAAAGATAATCATATGGCAGGAGTATGTCAGAGAATCACAAGGTTCAAACTATGTCAACAGTGCTCTAGTAATATGTCAGTGAACGACTCCTCTGAATAAATTATGTAGTTAAGCGCCTTTGGATTATTTGGATATTGCAGTGCTATTTCACCCAACAACCAACGTTACAATCTACTAAACAAATCACAAAAGGAATGTTCAGGATCTAAGGAAACCGGCAATGGTACAATATAAAGCCCTACAACACAGAACCAAATCAGGAGGAAACATTTGCTATGTGATAGACTTATCTATCTGGGTAACTCAAATATGTCAGAGTCAGGGCTGACTAACATTGGAGTAATATGTGAGTCCTTTATATTCAACAGTGTTTAACCAAGCCTGCTAGTCGGTTCAGTAACATCATACATATCATCATTATTTCACATTTCATGCCAGTTCATATAACAAATGAACATCATCAACAGAGTAATTAGTAATTACAGCTTTCAATAGCTTACAAGACTTTTTTATACAATCCATTTACAGAGAGGCCAAACTATCTGCTTCCTTTTAGTTGTATAATCATTGACATGGACTTAGACTCCTGAGATACTTAGTACTAAGGTGAAACACAAAATTCACAATCAAGAATCTCACCCTTTAGACATACCATATCCCTCAAACCAGATAACAACATCTCAATGATCTCTTCAACATTTTCTGGAACATCCATATCTTCATCTTCGGCCTCATCTGTAAGTTCAATTGAGTTGGAGCAATTGTCGTTCACACCCAAATCAGACTGATTAGCTTTACTGGATGTATTCAAAGAAATATTTAGTTTGGCGGTTCTTCCCTGCATGGTATACATAGAATTGTCAAGGGAAAAAAATGGTGGCAAACATTAAGCTTCTACATTTGTTTATAATTAATGACCAACAATGTACAACTGTCCTCCTAAAAAGTAAGCTATAATGTCATTACATCAGTTACCCATTATTTAGAAACACTTGGGAGAATCTATAAAAAAATATTAACACTGATGATGACTGATGAGAACCAAACAATGGAGTAAAAATTTATGTCGCTGAGACAGTTACTTTTATCAAGGGCTCAAATCAAATAACTAAGTTTTAAGAAGTTTATGTCTGAAGCTTAGTTCAATTCAACTAAGTGACTCAGGCCTGTAACATGATAAACATACTTTCATTTATAGTAGCTCAAACTTTTAAGAAGACAGAGTACGGCCGCGGCCAAATTGCTGAAGGGATCTTTGAGTTCAACTCTTCACATTTCCAATATCAATAATCTCTCCAAAATCATCCACCCAGTTTTGTTTCAAATTCTACATCAAGTTCTTGACTTGCAGTAGAAGCATTGATTATTTAGTTGGCATAACAAGCATTGCTGGATAAACCATATAACTATAGCTAATTATTGATTGTGACTCAAATGCCAGCTCAAAGTAGAAATAAACAAAACATGGACAATTATACTTGCAAAGTTGCAATTAGGCACACACAAAAAAGTATCTTCAAACAAGATATAAGATCCCATCGAACTTGAATTACAGAAAAGCTAACCGTATAACGCCATGAGGGTAATCGATGAGGAAGGGAAGCAAGCCCAATCCTTTGGGTTAACTTCATCAAATACTTGCGAAGCAATGGATTTCGAGCCGCAATTGAGGACTTGTACAACAATGAAGTGTCATTCCAAACGACAGGAATTACATCAAGCAAGAGATTCCGACTGCCTGCCTGCTCATATATTTATGCTGTAAAAGTTAGAATCGTTAAAGGCAACAAAGACAATTTTTAGTTATGATTGCTCTGAGTGAATATTTAACAAAGCTAAATGTGATGACTTGTCTCCTCGAGCTACCTGAAACATTCAATCAATTTGAAGCATAATGTTTGACTCATTCTTAGTTTGTATCTATTTGCATGAAAACCTATCACTCCCTTCGTTTCATAATGAGTGTCAAAATAAATGTCACGTTCACTTTTAAAGGTATAATTAATTCTTTTTTTCAATTCTACCCAGTAATTATTACTGTGTACACTACTTTCAAAAATCACATTTCACTTGGTATTGATGATCGAAAGAACACGCCAATGGTTAATAGGGTTAGTTTAGTAAAAGTGGTGTTTTTTGACAACTTATTTGTGGGTAAAAAACCTTGAACAACGCCCATTTTGAAACAAAGGGAGTATTAATTATCCATATGTAACATTATCAGTTTTAAGTTAGGAAGGAGAAAAGAAAGAAAGAAAGAAAAAATGACTCAGATTCTATTAAGGATGCAAAATAAAATACTAAGCCAATAGTATTATTTATACTAATAATAGATTCCTAATCCTAGTTAAATTTAAAGCAAGGAACAAATAACTTCATATAGATAAGACAAAAGTTAAAAGAATTAAGATAAGGTTCCTAACAAATAAGACCCCTAAACGTAAGGTAACAAACTTTCCTTAAAAATAAATAACATAATTAACCTCATCTATAATGCATCATAGTCGTGAAGCACGGGTACTTCTAAAATGGTGAAGTACCCACACCGGATACATACCCGTACTAGGTACACGTACCGTACTTGTGATACTTGGTTTTTTTTCTCATTATTTTGTTTCAAGTAAAATTTGTAGTTTTCTCATATATGATATATTAGTATATATTAGTATAATATTTTCCATATTTTAGTATCTTTGTTACTATATCTTAAACATAATTTTTTACTTTTTAAACTTTTACTTTGATGTTGTTTTACTGCTATAATAAAAAGCCAAACAGAAATTCAAACAGCGGTAATATTAAAGAGACTGGAAAATTTGAAATTGAAATTAAGGCCAATGATTACGGATGCTAACGAGATAAAATCCCAGAAATAAAGCTACATAATAATGACGTAATCATGAATTATCATTAAATAACATGAATCATCCATGTGTTTCATTATCTACCTCAACAGAATTTTGTAGAAATTCTAGCTTAAACAATGGTGAAAAACACTTGGACCCGGTGTGTAAATGAAAGTTAAAACAAACCTTGAAAATAGCAGCCAGTGCTTCAATGGTCCCGAGTACTTCGAAATGCTGGAGTACATCTGCAGTTACAGAATTCATGACCTCATGTGTCCACTCAACAAAGCTGAAGCAAAGAGAAAAGTCAGTTTATCCAGCAACTGTAGGGTGATTCAGTTCTTAGATTTAGCATGATGGTTAGTGAAACAGTAGCTTTTATGCAACACAAATGCGGGCATGAATACAAGCCCAAACATGCCTAAAAGTGATAGCACATAACTGCTGTGATTTGTGAACTAGTACCACCAATTAAAACAAACTACTTAAGATATCTAGTAAAAAAATCTTCTATTTATAAACATGAGCGGAACAGCCAAGAATCAATTAATGATTTGAGCTAAGCTTTAATCAAAATGGAAATTATCCATACATCATGACACAAACAGTTAAGACAAGGATATAAGCTTGAGCTAACATTAAGAGGTGATAGAATAAACCCACTCAATTGAGTAAAGCCTATGTATAAGCTATTTCTACAGTCAAAAAAAGAGGGACACCAGCTCAAAATGAACTCTCGGTAAACTTTTATATATGATATCTTAGAGACCTTACTAAAATAAGATGTGAGCAGCTTCTAGACATGTCGTAAGTTACTCTAGTAAGCTCTTTGAAAATAAATTGTGCTTATACAGTTATGCTACTGATAAATTCAAATAAACTCTCCCAAACAAGTTCTAAATAAGCTATAAAAGTAATTGAATAAACCTAGTAAATGCTTTTGGCATATCTGGACGAGTAAGTAGCCTTGAGAGTACTAGTCCAGCCATAGAATGCATAGGCCCGGCAGCCGAGAGATAATCCTTACAGAACCCTATTATCCTCAACACAAGAGGTACAAGCTCAAACTCCCTTACATTATCACTGCTTGCAATGCTAGAATCAACACTAGATATATCAAAAGGAACCAGCACAAGTATATAAAGCCACAACAACATCACGCATTTAGCTTCATTTTCTCCTGCACTTTCCTCTCTCAGTGATGAAACTGAATTCCTCGAACGACACTTTTCAAGCAGAGATACCGCAAGTTCGAGATCGGAAACTTGATGAGGAAAGAATCTAATCACTGATTTGTATCCACAAACATGGACCAGTGAATACACAACGATGCAAATTGGATTAACTATTTCGAGAATTTCATCGAAAACTACACCGAGTTCAATTGTTCGTGAACGAATAATGTTCATCAATGGCGGAACTATGCTTTCTAGGTAAGGTTCTAGAAGTTGTCCTTGCTCTTGATACTTATCCATCTGCAAACAAAAATCGGGATCCAAGCAAGGTTATGAACAAATAACCGCGCGATAATCGAAGTCGATTAATAGAGAGAGAGATTAGGGATAGTAGAATACGATGGATCTGATTTTGTGAACGACTGGAGGATCGGAGACGCGAGCATTGGAAACGGTATCGTCGATGAATGCTTTGACGAGGTTCCATTCTTGAAGGAAGTGCTTTTTGAGAACTTTTTCCTTGGAATCGTACTCGTCGTCTTCTCCTTGATTCATCGCCGTCGCCGTCGATACTACTGTTTCTTCAATCGGTTGTTCCATCTTCTGAAACCACCAACTCCTTACTCAGTTACACTACTGTTCTGCAAAAAAAACAGAAAATGGCTAGTATTGTTATTCGCGCCTCGGGTTTAAAATTAAAACCCTCTGTCAATCAAATTAAAATGTGTTTAATGTTGATTTGTATCAAGAGATACTATTAATAATCAGATTTAAATATTTTTTTTTTTAGAAAAATCGGTATTTGAATTTAACTTCGTTAATATTTGTAAATTAAACGGATGGTATTAGATACTAAAATAGGCGACGGCAGCGTCCGGGGCCTAGGGCAGTTGTCCGGGCTCTTCCTTATCTCGCTTGAACTTCAAAATCTCATCGCATTGGTCTCTCTCACTCAAGAAATCGAAAGATCAGAGTCAATCGTCTCTCGGATCGTCACGAATTCTCTTCTATTTCTTTCACTTTTAGATTTGATTTTCGATGCAGAATCAATGTTGTGATTTTGTGGTTTATGAATCGGTGAAGAATTGTTGTTGAATTTATAGTTTTGTACTATGCACACCAAGTGTTCGATGAAATGCGTGAATCATGTTCTTTTGTTTTTCTGTCATAGGTAAGAGATTCTCTTATCATTATGGTCTTAAGTTTTAATCTTCATTAGAATTACACTTATTTATGAGCAATAGGCTATAAAAAAATGAAAAGCGATTGGGTTGTGTATATTTGTCAGAAAATTGAGAGACTTTGATACATGATATTAAAAAAAAAAAGGCGAATGGTTTCTAGAAATGACATCATCTCCTTCTTCTATCACTACCAACAAGGTGAATATTTTACCTTTCCTTACGTGTTTCATTCATCTATCGCTAGCATCCTGTTGCTAATTGCACAATTTATGCACTCATTAACACTTAACAATGATTTTCCTCAATGTATAAGATTATTTGAAAGCATGTTTATGATTTCTATTGTATTGGCAGGGATTAGCTTGGTCCTTGTGCAGCACAAGGAAAAGGAGTGTCTTGTTGCATTTGGGGGATCGAAAAAAAAGGCATCAAATCAGGTTTAACAAATGTTAAAGAAACTGTATGATTATGAATTTTCTTTTAGTTTAAATTTTAGGTTTCAACATATTTTTCTTGGTTGTGACAAGTTGAAGTGTTGAAAATAGACTACCACCAAAGGTTCAAGTTCTATACTTGAAGAACATTCATCATCCACTCAACATAGAAATGACTCTTCCCGGCGTTTCTTCGACTCTATTGTTAGACAAAATCTAGTTTCTGCAATAAAGGTAATGTTTACTTTAAAATGTTTGTAAGGTAACAGTCAATTTATAGTTTGTGTCCAGGCTGTCTAATTTTTCTGGCTTCGCCACTGGA
The DNA here is from genome assembly GCF_029867415.1 of Vicia villosa. Taxonomy (NCBI): domain Eukaryota; kingdom Viridiplantae; phylum Streptophyta; class Magnoliopsida; order Fabales; family Fabaceae; genus Vicia; species Vicia villosa. Next base: position 135,085,735 of record NC_081185.1, read on the forward strand.
TACTAATCTAGTTATAATATCAAACTAAGAGAAAATAGAACGATATTACTTATGGGTGTGTTTGAATTGGCGGTTGACAAAATTGATTCTAACATAATTGAGTTTGAGAGAATTGATTTTATTATAATTGAGTTTAGCAAAATTAATTTATGTTTGGATACATTTATGTAAAAGTGAGTTAAACTATAAATTTGAGTGTAAAAATCATCTAGAATTAATTTTGAAGACAGAAGTTACCAATTCTAGCTTCAAGTAAAATCAATTTTGGAGACAGAATCAATTCTACTGTTACCTGAACAAACATCTTAAAATCACTTAGTATGTGTTTGGTTACACGTTTGAAACCACCAAAATCAATTTTGGTCCCTTAAAAGCAATTCCAACATGTTTGGCTTTTTGAAACTTCCTGCCGCGAGCGTACGTTTCCTTGTTCAAAATTGCTTTTTGATGAAGCTGGGAATCCTATCTTTTGGAAATCGATTCTCCTCACAGCAGGTTTGATTCCCATCAATTTCTCTTTTGCCCTTGAATTTAATAACATTAATAACTTTCATCACCTACCTCATAATTCTCATCAATTTATCAATCAGAATTTCCTTTCAACCTGATCTTTACCAACCTCATTACTCCATGTCAATAAATTCTAATTTCCATTTCAGTGTTGGGAAGTTATGGGTTGCAGAATATACCTACTTTTATTCCTTATTTTTGTTAAATTTTTATCATATTAATTCACATATTAATGCTAAAGTTATTACAAACTTCTTTATATAGGTTAGCTCATCACTCACCTTCTTCATTCACAAACACATTAGTTGGAAGAGAAGTTTGGAAATTATCAGATTTTTGTTGTGTTTGATATCTCAATGTATGCTCAAATGCTCCATTTTTCTATTTACTTGGTTGTGATAATAATGCATATGTGGTGTTTGATGAAATGTTTGAATAGACACCGTTGTTTTTTGTTTTTTCTTTAACAAGAGTTATTGCTCCACTATTTTGTTTGTTATTATGCTTGGTCTTTATTCATATAAGCTATTGTTTTATAATGGTTTTGCTAAGATTGTGCATATAGGGTTAATATTTTAGTATATATTTATTTAACTTTGTCCATATAGAATGATATCTATTTGTGCGGATCTTCCCACAAATAATGGAAGGGCGCAACAGAAAACTAAAGCTTTTTCGGATCACAAATCATCTAAAAAATTTGTCAAAGTATGATTGGATCAAGTTTCCAAGGGAGAACGTGTTGGTACAAGCTTTACAAAAAAAGGATGGAAAGAGATCGTTTCTCGATTTCATGAATTAACAATAAGGAAGAATGAAAAAACACAACTAATGAGTAGGTATGATAGTCTTGGAAAGGATTGGCGTGCATGGTATAACTTATTCGAAAAAGAAACTGGAATAGGGTGGGATCATGTGAATAATATTGTTGTAGCACCGGATGAGTGGTAGGAGAGTAAACAGCTAGTATGTTATAAGAAAAATTTGTTGTTTCGTAACACCTAGGTATGTATGTGTTGTTGGTGTTTGTTATTTGATGATGAGTTATGAACATGCAGGAAGATCCTCTTTATGAAAAATTTAGGAACAAAGGGCTTCCATTTGCCAATGAATTAACCATACTTTTCAAGGATGTGGTGGCTAATGGAGAGTACACATGGGCATTGTCTTGTGGCGTATTTCCAAGTGGGGTTGATAACGATGATAATGATGTATATTGCTCATGCTTAGATAATATTGGCATAGAGATAGAAGAAGGATCTGATGATAGTGAAAATGCCAGTGTTGGAGCAGCAATCGAATTTGCAAATATTGAACTCAACTCTTCACAAAAAACAGATGCCCAAAAGAGTGGTGAGAAGAGGAAAAAAGTTAATAGGGATGATAAAACCAGAAAGAAAAAATTGAGTGCCTCTTCAAAGATTGTTGAAGTTGTTAGTCTAATTGTAGAGACTTGTCGTTCTCGCAATGATGTTGCGGGAAATGCATCTATTCGTGAAGTGATGGCTGAGCTTTAGAACATTAATGAAGTTTCTAATGATCTTGTGTGGCATGCAAAATGTTGTCAATTGATGATGTTTAAGCCAGCAAGGGAGATTTTCATTTCTTTGCAAGGTTCAGAGGAGAAAAGGTTGAATTGGCTAAGGCATGCAGCAGTTGATAACCCTTTGCCATTCATGAATATGTAATTTGAAAGTGTTGTAAACTATGAAGTATTAGGAAGCAAATTATAAGTACTAGGAAGTATTAGGAAGTCAACTAATAAGTGTTAGGAAGTAAATTAAGAAGTGTTAGGAAGTATTAGGAAGTCAATTAAGAAGTGCTAGGAAGTATTAGGAAGTACTAAACTTTTGTCGTGTTTATATATGTACTCATTTTTGAATGTTCTGATGTAGTTTAATTTACCATATAGTTATATATTTTAGCAAAATTTGTGTAGTTTAATTTTCTGGTGTAGTTTAACTTATATGATGCAGAATTGAGAAAGAATATATTTTGACATATAGTTATATAGAGATAGCATATATTTTTTGTATTGTTTTATATGCAGAATTGAGATAGCATATATTTTGGCATATAACATATATTCTTTAGTATGATTTCTTTTGGCATATAGCATATATTTTAGTGTACCGTATATGATTTCTTTAGCATATAACTTATATAAATTATATACATATTTGATAATAGTTCTTTTATATTTGTAGTGTTTGACAAATGATAATAATTCTTTTGGATTAAAATGAACTATTGTATTGAAGAATCAAATGAAGATGATGAAATTTTTGAACAAGCTTCTCTAGTGGCTGCACTAACCAGAGATTACGCATTAAAATATTTATGCAAAGAGCCGTGTAGAACTAGTGAACTAACATGACATACATGGGTAAAAGAAATATTACAAGGGAATCCCACTCGTTGTTATGAGATGTTTTGAATGGAAAAACATATTTTTCATAAACTTTGCAATAAATTAGTTGATTGTGGTTTAAAACACACTAATCACATAGGAGTTGAGGAGATGGTTGAAATGTTCTTAATTGTAGTTGGACACCAGGTGGGTAATAGAATAATTCAAGAAATATTTCAACACTTGGGAGAAACTGTAAGTAGACATTTTCATGAAGTGTTATTTGCTTGCTTGAGTTTGTCCATGGAATATATTAAACCTCAAGATCCTTTTCTCCATGATAGTCATTCAAAAATTAGAAATGATAAACGATATTGGCCATTTTTTTAAAATGCCATAGGAGCAATTGATGGTACACACCTTCCATGTGTGGTTAGTGTCGGTGATCAAATTAGATTCATTGGAAGAAAGGGATATCCTACAAAAAATGTAATGGATGTATGCGATTGGAACATGTGTTTTACTTTTGTATTAGCTGGATGAGAAGGTATTGCCCATGATGCTCGTGTTTTTGACCAAGCTCTCACAAATGCTAATCTGAATTTTCCACATCCTCCTCCACGTATGAATATTATTCTTTACAACTTATTAATATTATTTATCATGATTTATAGTTTTATTTTTTATTAGATATGTATTATTTGGTGGATGACGGTTATCCAACACCAATGGGATATATTGGTCCATAAAGATGTGAACGTTACCATGTTCTTGATTTTAGACAGTCTCATGGGTTTGATAATCACAATGAGGTATTCAATTATTATCATTCAAGTTTAAGTTGGATACATGAATCTATCTTAGTTAATATTTGTGACCTAATATAATGATATTAGTTACTATATTATAGTATCAAACTAAGAGAGGATGAATAAGCACTATTAGAAAATTCGCGTTTAGTGACTGATTTAGTGACCAAAAAATTTCGGTCACTGTAGTGACCGAATTAGCCACCAAAAACTAATATTCATGAGCTAATTTTAAGAGGTCACTAAATCGGTCACTAAAATAAATCAGCCACCAATTTAGAGACCAAAATTTTGTGTCTGAAATTTCGGTCACTTTAGTGACTGAATTAGCCACCAAAATTTGATATTCATGAACTAATTTCAAGAGGTTATTAAATTGGTTAAAAAAAACTTTTATAAACAATTTAATTTATATACAAAAATTAGAGACCGAAATTTGGTCACTATTATTTTTTTGTTTTTTTTTTCTACTTTTTATTCTCTTTATTATGTTACTAGTTCCTTTCTATTTTTTAAATATTTTAATTCTCTTTCAATTTTTAATGTTTATTAAAATTTTCATATTTCTTATTGTTTTAACATATAATATATTTATATCAAATTATAAGTATATTGTTTAAATATAAAATATATCAATAGATGTGAAGTGGTGTAGTGACAAGTTCTTATTAAAATACGTGGATGTCACAAGTTTGATTCTTAGGTATCACAATTTTTAATTTTATTTTATGAAAAAAACACTAAAACCGGTCTCTAAAATCGGTCACTAAATTCGGTCACAAATATGGTCTCTAAATTTTGGTCACTAAATTCGTCGCAAAAGCTTAGCGACTAGCACTTTTTCAACCGAAAAGTATTGGTCACTAAATCGGTCGTTAAACATTTTAGCAACCAATTTTTAAGCTTTTTCGATCTCTAATTCGGTCACTAAAAGGGAATTTTCTAGTAGTGAAGAAAGTAGAATGGCGATACTTATGTCTTTCAAAGTAAATTGGTGTGTATTTACATGAACCAAATGAGAGTATTTATACTACTAAAAATACTACTATTATACTAAGATAATAATTGGTATTATTATTCTATCTTTGACAAATTATACATCTCCAATAATTTGACATTACTATTTTAAATTTGACAATTAGATAAATATTTCTAAATAATAATAATAAAAAAATTCTCAACTATTATAACACTTTTCCTTTTATATTTTATTTTCTTTTTATTTGTCACTCACTCGCACATTTACAGCGTGTTTGGAACAATAGATTTATAGGAGACAAAAGTAAACGAGGGAGACATTGAAGAAATAGGCATTCGCCTTATTTAGTATGGCAAAGAAATGTGAAAGAAAGAACAAAGAGAAGACTCGTACAATATTTTGTATTTTGCATTCATTTGCTTGTCTTCATTGGTTTTCTTTTTGCCTAAAACTTTGTACAATGATCAAATGCAATTTATATCGTGATCAATTGACATACTTATAAGTTAGCAAGGTCATGATGAATAAGTAATTTTGTTCTTGTTCTAAGGGTCATAAATCTGCAATGTATTGGCTTCACCTCCAAAATCAAATAAAGTATAAGCAAACTCTTCAACGAGTTTTATAGGTGTTAATATAAAAACGGACCATAGTTGTAATTTGATTGAAAGTAGAAAAAAATAATTCACATGTTTGAATAAAATTAGGGAATCCAATAAACTATAAACAAATTTTAAGATGAAGCAAAATAAAACACTATAAACTAAAACAAGTAATTAAAAAATTTATTTAATTATTTAATTAGTTTAATTTTAATGACCAATGAAATTTATAAAATTAAATATTTTCAATTTAAGAGTATATTTGTTGTTTTAAATAAAACATCTATATATATATATATATATATATATATATATATATATATATATATATATATATATATATATATATATATATATATATATATATATATATATATGTGTGTGTGTGTGTGTGTGTGTGTGTGTGTGTGTGTGTGTCACTTTCACTCTTATATCAAACAAAACATTAAATCAACTTTTTTTACCTATTTCTCTTATTTCACTCTTTTTTTTACTTATTTATATTTTCTCAATTTTTTCTCGCAAAGTATTCTCTAAGATGCTGGATTAATCAATTAGAACACATTCTAAATCAGTTAAGAGAATGTTTGTACAGTCCAAAAAGTACATGTGTGTCCCCCTGCAATGACAAGGAGACTCAAATGTCCTAGTAGGTATATTACACGCTTATGGGTGAAGGCTAGCTCACGGCGGCGAGTAACCCTGTGTGGTGGTTTCTAAGGTTGTTTAAAGGACCAAATTACGTGAGGATAGCGGTGTAACAACCTGCCCTAAAAATTAAATTTATTAGAGTCGCCATCTATTCTACCAGGGCGAATAGGAAACCCTACGAAGTTATAGAGATCGGGGTAAGATTATATAATCAGGTCGAGGGAAGGTGTTAGGCACCCTCAACCCTTTCCTAAGGTTTTGAATTAAGGTAACAGTTTTATGGCTAAAAGTTAAGGTTTAATAGCTAAGGAAATGAAAAGGGTGAGCGGTAAGATTCGAACCTGATTAAGATTTTGGGGAAGGGGACTCGCCTTGTTGCCAAGTGCCTACGTACCTCCTTATGGAGGATCAGAGTCTATGTAGTTCGGGATAAGGGTTGTACGCCCTTTGAATTTTGTAACACCCTTCTAATACCCCGCATAAATAATAAATAATAATCAGAGTAAACATGAAAAAGGGCATTACAACTTCCAATTAATTAAACAATAATACTCATGTCATGCCATAAAGGAGAACGTCAACCAAATTTATTCAGATTCATCATGGTAACACAGCGGAATTATCTTAACATCTGAATAACAAACAGCCAAGTCATAGACTTAAAGCATCAACATAAAAATCCATCCAAAATAAAAAGTTCAACAAATAATTCTAAACGACGCCCCCAGTGTTACACGACCAGAGCATGACACGGACCCAACTGACTCTAACACTACTTGACGAGCTAATCCTCACCAAGTACGAGCGCTACTCCTCAATCTGAAAAATAACAACAGTAAGGGTGAGTCTCATTCACATTTAACTAATGTTATAAGATATAGATAATAAAATATCATTTCACATGCCATTCACCCAATTACAGTTATGATCAGATTCAAGCCATACAATCAGCAAGCAAACAATCAAATTAACACATATTATAACATTGGACAATCCTCCATTCATGTTATAATAGCAAAACAGCCTAATGCAATGCAACTACATGCATGTGGTACCAAAATCTGGGATAACCCAACTCACCGACCCACCATCGTCAAGGATACGGCAACACCCACTCACTAATTCCACACAATGGGAATTAGCTACCACTGATCCACCATCGTCAAGGACCAGCCACCAAATGATTATGAATGCATGCATCAACCATAACATGCTCATCACCCACACACATCGATCAATGTCATAATCATCAATAAAGCACATATTTCATACCAACAATATATGTACAATAAACACCAGTTATAACCACAACATCATACAGGTAAGACATTCATTAGTGTACTTATAAGCATATCCCACCACAACAACAAGATCAAGTGTTCTAAAAATAATTCAAGCCACAACTCAAAACACCATTTGATTGTATAAATTATTTGATTAGCTTCACTGTGCTCGAAACGGCACCAAATTCCGGCTTACGGTTTAAAAGTTACACTTCTTTAAAATTTTTCAAAATGGACAGTCGCATCAACTAACAGCACGCGGCGCCACACACGGTTCGCGGCGCGGAACGAATAGGAACAACGCCTTCGCGGCGCAAACAAGGTTTCGCGGCGCGGAACGAGAAGAAACTACGCCTTCGCGGCGCGGCCATACCCTCGCGGCGCGTACTGAGCACAACAAAACTTCCTGGCCTTCTGCCACGCAGTTCGCGGCGCCAACTCCTGGACGCGGCGCGAACTGGCGAATTCCAGCGCTCCGAATAGCAGAAAACAGCCTGCGATTTCGTCCCCCTTTCACCGAATCACCACCAAACCAATCCCACTCCAACCAGATTTCGCATACAGTGGAATAACACATATTATGGCACATTTATAATACATTCAACCATACAATTATCACCAATACATGATCAATATAATCATTATGCATCAATCCTCCCAAAACCTAACATTTCTACAACCTAAGCACAACCCAATTGATACGAATAACACGATCAAATTCTATCATACTACCTATAATCCCATAATAGAAGATAAACGGAAGAGTCCCCCCTTACCTGAAGGTTGATTCTTCGTTCTTCCTCGGTCGCACTTCTCCGTTCCTCTTCTCTTTTCACGTTCAGACTTCTTTTCCCAAAATGCTGTAACCCTCTCTATTCCCCAACTCCTCCTATTTTATTAAAATTGAAATAAAATTATTTTAATTAGTAATAGGGCCTATCAATGCACCCCCTTCCTTACTAACCACAACTCAAGCCCAATTGCTTAATTCCTCATAATTCAATTAATTTAATTAAATTAAATTATGAAAATAAATGGAGTGTTACAACTCTCCCCCACTAAATAGTTTTCGTCCTCGAAAACATACCTTAGGCAAATAACTCTGGATAGGAATCCTTCATCTGACTCTCCAATTCCCAAGTCACATTCCCACCTGCTGGTCCTCCCCAAGCTACTTTGACCAGTGCTATCTCCTTGCCACGCAATTGTTTCAGCCTTCGGTCTTCAATCCTCATTGGCAAAGTTTCAACTGTCAGATTGTCCTTTACCTGTACATCATCGACTTGGATCACATGAGATGGATCAGCAATGTATTTCCTCAACTGTGATACGTGAAATACATCATGCAGATTCGCAAGCGTCGGTGGCAACGCAATACGATACGCCACTTCTCCCACCCTCTCCGTAATCTGGAACGGACCAATAAATCGCGGAGTCAACTTCCTTGATTTCAGTGCTCTACCAACACCAGTTGTGGGAGTCACCCTCAAGAACACATGATCTCCTTCTTGAAATTCAAGTGTCCTCCTTCTTTTATCATGATAACTCTTCTGACGACTCTGAGAAGTCTTCATCTTCTCCTGAATCATCTTGATCCTTTCTGTTGTCTCCTGAACAATTTCCGGTCCAATCACGGCACTTTCGCCAGATTCATACCAACATAAAGGCGTTCTACACCTCCGACCATACAAAGCTTCAAACGGAGCCATACCAATACTCGAGTGAAAACTATTATTGTAAGTAAATTCGATCAAGGGTAGATAACTATCCCAAGCACCGCCTCTTTCCAACACACAAGCACGCAATAAATCTTCTAGTGATTGAATAGTTCTTTCCGTCTGTCCATCCGTCTGCGGATGATAAGCAGAACTCAATCTCAGCTTAGTACCCAAAGCCTTCTGCAAACCTTCCCAGAATCTGGATGTAAACCTTGGATCTCTATCCGACACGATACTCGAAGGAATACCATGTAAACTCACTATCTTCTCAATATACAATTGAGCCAGCTTCTCCATTGGGTAATCCATTCTCATTGGTATAAAATGGGCAGACTTTGTCAACCTGTCTACAATAACCCAAATAGCTTCACAATTCTTCACCGTCCTCGGCAAACCGGAAACAAAATCCATAGATATACTATCCCACTTCCATTCTGGAATAAATAACGGTTGCATAGCTCCATACGGTTTCTGATGCTCAATCTTCGACTTTTGGCAAGTCAGACAAGCATAGACAAATTCAGCTATTTCCTTTTTCATTCCAGGCCACCAAAACAGCTTCTTTAAGTCATGATACATCTTGGTAGCACCAGGATGAATACTCAATCCGCTACGATGTCCTTCTTCAAGAATACTCTTCCTCAATTCGGCAACATCAGGAACACAAACACGATTACCAAACCTCATTATACCATTCTCGTCGATTCTGAATTCACCTCCTTTATCTTGATTAATCAGAGCCAACTTATCAACCAACTCTACATCAGTCTTCTGACCTTCTCGGATTTCCTCAAGAATACTACTAGTCAGCTTCAGCATACCCAATTTAACACTGGTAGGAGTGTCTTCACATACTAAACTCAAATCTCGGAATTGCTCAATTAAATCCAATTCTCTCACCATAAGCATAGACATATGCAAGGACTTCCTACTCAATGCATCGGCAACAACATTTGCTTTACCCGGATGATACTTCAGTTCAAAATCATAATCTTTGAGAAATTCTAACCATCTTCTTTGTCTCATATTCAACTCTTTTTGGTCAAAGAGGTACTTCAAACTCTTGTGATCACTAAATACTTCAAACCTTGAACCATATAGGTAATGCCTCCACAACTTCAACACAAATACCACTGCTGCCAACTCTAAGTCATGAGTCGGATAGTTTCTCTCATGCACCTTGAGTTGTCTCGACGCATAAGCGACTACCTGTTGATTCTGCATCAGTACACCTCCTAATCCTGACAACGAAGCATCACAATAAACAACAAAAGATTCCGCCGGATTCGGCAAAATCAAGATCGGCGCACTAGTCAACCTCCTCTTCAACTCTTGGAATCCTTCTTCACATTTCGAATCCCAACAAACGCTTGACCCTTCCTGGTCAACTTAGTTAACGGTAATGCTAACTTTGAAAAACCTTCAATGAACTTTCTATAGTAACCCGCCAGACCAAGGAAACTACGGATTTCGGAAACTGACCTCGGAGCTTCCCAGTGAGACACTGCTTCTACTTTCGTTGGGTCAACGGCAATACCATCCTTGGAAATTACATGCCCAAGAAAGCTCACTTCGTTTAACCAGAACTCACACTTTGACAGTTTTGCAAAAAGTTTCTTTTCCTTCAATAGTTCCAATACCACTCTAAGATGATCCGCATGCTCTTTTTCATTCTTAGAATATATTAAAATATCATCAATAAATACTACTACGAACTGATCCAGAAAAGGATGGAAGATCCTATTCATATACTCCATGAAAACCCCCGGCGCATTGGTTACTCCAAATGGCATCACTGTATATTCGTAATGACCATACCTCGTTCTAAATGCTGTTTTCTGAATATCGTCCGTCTTCACCCGAATCTGATGATATCCCGACCTCAAGTCAATTTTGCTGAACACACATGCCCCAACTAGTTGATCCATCAAGTCATCAATCCTCGGCAAGGGATACCGATTCTTGATAGTAACCTTGTTGAGTTGTCTGTAATCCACACACAACCTCATTGAACCTTCTTTCTTCTTCACTAGTAACACCGGTGCACCCCACGGTGAGACACTAGGACGAATAAATTTCTTCTCAAGTAAATCTTCCAATTGATTCTTCAACTCATTCAATTCCGATGCCGACATACGATAAGGTGCCATCGACACAGGATTAGTTCCAGGAATTAGTTCAATAGCAAATTCTACTTCCCTCTCTGGCGGCAATTCTCTTACATCTTCCGGAAAGACTTCTGGAAATTCACATACTACCGGTAAGTCACCACTCACCGCTTTCTTTTTCACTTCCATGGACGCAATCAACATGAACACGACAGCTCCGTCCTTCCTTGCTTCATCCACTTGTCTAGCCGTCATCGCTAAATCATCAACACTGACATCTTCAGGAAAAATAACCGTCTTCGTGAAACAGTTGATATGAACCCGGTTAAATTGCAACCAATTCATACCCAAGATAACATCAAGTTGTTCCAACGGAAGGCACACTAAGTCCATTCCGAATTCTCTACCAAAAATATCAATTGGACAGTTCAAACAAGCGAACGAAGTAGTCACTGAACCCGACGCAGGAGTGTCAATGACCATACTTCCATTAATCTCAGATATTTCCAAATTCAGTCGTTTAGCACAATCCAATGAAATAAACGAGTGAGTTGCCCCAGTATCTATTATTGCAATTAAAGGAGTGCCATGGATGAAACACGTACCTTTAATCAACCGATCATCTGGAGTAGTCTCTGAACCAGATAAGGCGAACACCTTACCACCAGCTTGATTCTTCCTCGGCTTAGGACACTTAGGACTGATATGACCTTCTTCCCCGCAGTTGAAACAAGTTACAGTGTTCCCTTTGCACTCAATAGCAATGTGACCTGCCTTTCCACATCTATAGCACTTCTTTTCTTCACTCTTGCATTCGTGAATGCGATGTCCAGGTTCTCCACACTTGAAGCACTTAATAGGAGCACTAGAGTCTCCCCCACTAGGCTTCTTCCAGCCTCCAGCTTTCTGGTTACCCTTACCATAAGGCTTACCGCGATCCATCTGCTTTTTCCCTTTCCTGTCGACTAACTCGCGAGAGTGCGACGACTTCAGTTTAATATTGTCCTCTTCGAAGATTCGGCTGCAGTCAACCAAATCGACAAACCTGCGAATCCTCTGGTATCTGATACCCTGTTTAATCTCATCGCGGAGACCATTCTCAAACTTGACACACTTCGAGAATTCACTAGCCTCATCATTATTGTAGTGGACATAATACTTTGCTAGCTCAACAAACTTGGACGCATACTCTGGCACAGTCATGTTACCTTGTGTCAGCTCCAAAAATTCAATCTCTTTCCTGCCTCTAACATCCTCAGGAAAGTACCTCCGCAAGAATTCTCTCTTGAACACAGCCCAAGTGATTGCAACTCCTGCAGCTTGCAGTTCGTCCCTACTAGCCATCCACCAATCATCAGCTTCTTCAGACAGCATGTGAGTCCCATATCTCACCTTCAGATTTTCGTCACAATCAATCACCCGGAAGATCCTTTCAATCTCTTTCAGCCACTTCTGGGCGCCTTCGGGATCGTGAGTGCCTTTGAACAACGGAGGGTTGTTCCTCTGAAAACTATTCAGCTGCCTGTCAGCACCAATTCCAGCTCCATTGGCATTCCCTCCCAGCACACCAGCAATCATGCCCAGAGCCTCAGCGATAGCATCATCGTTTCTTCCTCATCTTCCAGCCATTGTTTTGCTAAATATCAAATAATATCTATCAGAACCAGAAGTATCGACAGTGTCAACCTTACACTAATCGCATACGAGGGGTTAACCGACACTAAGACTCTGACTCAAACGACCGACAATGCTCTGATACCACTATTGTAACACCCTTCTAATACCCCGCATAAATAATAAATAATAATCAGAGTAAACATGAAAAAGGGCATTACAACTTCCAATTAATTAAACAATAATACTCATGTCATGCCATAAAGGAGAACGTCAACCAAATTTATTCAGATTCATCATGGTAACACAGCGGAATTATCTTAACATCTGAATAACAAACAGCCAAGTCATAGACTTAAAGCATCAACATAAAAATCCATCCAAAATAAAAAGTTCAACAAATAATTCTAAACGACGCCCCCAGTGTTACACGACCAGAGCATGACACGGACCCAACTGACTCTAACACTACTTGACGAGCTAATCCTCACCAAGTACGAGCGCTACTCCTCAATCTGAAAAACAACAACAGTAAGGGTGAGTCTCATTCACATTTAACTAATGTTATAAGATATAGATAATAAAATATCATTTCACATGCCATTCACCCAATTACAGTTATGATCAGATTCAAGCCATACAATCAGCAAGCAAACAATCAAATTAACACATATTATAACATTGGACAATCCTCCATTCATGTTATAATAGCAAAACAGCCTAATGCAATGCAACTACATGCATGTGGTACCAAAATCTGGGATAACCCAACTCACCGACCCACCATCGTCAAGGATACGGCAACACCCACTCACTAATTCCACACAATGGGAATTAGCTACCACTGATCCACCATCGTCAAGGACCAGCCACCAAATGATTATGAATGCATGCATCAACCATAACATGCTCATAACCCACACACATCGATCAATGTCATAATCATCAATAAAGCACATATTTCATACCAACAATATATGTACAATAAACACCAGTTATAACCACAACATCATACAGGTAAGACATTCATTAGTGTACTTATAAGCATATCCCACCACAACAACAAGATCAAGTGTTCTAAAAATAATTCAAGCCACAACTCAAAACACCATTTGATTGTATAAATTATTTGATTAGCTTCACTGTGCTCGAAACGGCACCAAATTCCGGCTTACGGTTTAAAAGTTACACTTCTTTAAAATTTTTCAAAATGGACAGTCGCATCAACTAACAGCACGCGGCGCCACACACGGTTCGCGGCGCGGAACGAATAGGAACAACGCCTTCGCGGCGCAAACAAGGTTTCGCGGCGCGGAACGAGAAGAAACTACGCCTTCGCGGCGCGGCCATACCCTCGCGGCGCGTACTGAGCACAACAAAACTTCCTGGCCTTCTGCCACGCAGTTCGCGGCGCCAACTCCTGGACGCGGCGCGAACTGGCGAATTCCAGCGCTCCGAATAGCAGAAAACAGCCTGCGATTTCGTCCCCCTTTCACCGAATCACCACCAAACCAATCCCACTCCAACCAGATTTCGCATACAGTGGAATAACACATATTATGGCACATTTATAATACATTCAACCATACAATTATCACCAATACATGACCAATATAATCATTATGCATCAATCCTCCCAAAACCTAACATTTCTACAACCTAAGCACAACCCAATTGATACGAATAACACGATCAAATTCTATCATACTACCTATAATCCCATAATAGAAGATAAACGGAAGAGTCCCCCCTTACCTGAAGGTTGATTCTTCGTTCTTCCTCGGTCGCACTTCTCCGTTCCTCTTCTCTTTTCACGTTCAGACTTCTTTTCCCAAAATGTTGTAACCCTCTCTATTCCCCAACTCCTCCTATTTTATTAAAATTGAAATAAAATTATTTTAATTAGTAATAGGGCCTATCAATGCACCCCCTTCCTTACTAACCACAACTCAAGCCCAATTGCTTAATTCCTCATAATTCAATTAATTTAATTAAATTAAATTATGAAAATAAATGGAGTGTTACAAATTTGATCTGATATGGTTTGAAGGCTTTTTGAGTTGCATTATCGTAGTTATGATAAATCATAGTTTTTTTTAAAGTGTTTTAGGATTAGGCGTACAACCCTGATTTAATATGTTTTCGTTAGGTGCGATGATCAGTAGATTTGATCATTATAATTAACGAATTGAAGAATGTATTGCTGGTTATTCTGACCAATAGATTTGATCGTCACGAACAGCAAATGAAGTGTATTTTAATAAGGTTTATATTTTTTATCACCACCTCTCATAACCAATAGATTCAGTTATTACACGATGATGAATTACATTATTGATGTTTTATTATTTTTATCCCTCGCCAATGCGACTAATAGATTTAGTCAGATCGAGGAGAGAATCAGTCAAGAATTAATATTAATAAATTAATTAATTAGATTAAAAATATTTCTCGCCAATGCGACCATTAGATATAGTCGGATCGAGGCAAACCCTAATGCATGGATCGACTATGGTTTTGTTGTTTTTAACAATTAAAATTAATTAAATCAATTAAGTCGAATAATCGGCATAATCGAATAATCGGGATGGTCCTAAATAATTCTAAACCCTAATCATTAACCTAACCCTAATTTAAATCCTAATCCTAATTAAATAAACTAATTAAATTAAATAATTAATATCCTAATCTAAACAATTATAGAATAAAGTAAATAAAAAATATATAATAAAACCTGGTTTGGATTCTGTGTTACTGGCCTCTGGGTGTCCATGATATACCTCCAGTCTTGTACGCGTCAGATCTAAGATGATGATGATCCGGTGGTGATAATTGAAAGGTATATGGTGGACGCTTATGTGAGGGCAGCGCTGGATCATGAGACACGCTATTCATAAAAAAATATATTAGAGCCTGGGGATTGAACCGGCTCCCTCATGATTCTCTATTCCCCCTCTTTACCACATGAGTTGCGTTGATCAGTTATTTATATGGTGCACAACAATTAATAAATATAATATAAACTCTAAATGGTTAAGTCAAACAAAAACCAGACGCGGGCCCTAGTAGTATGCGATTAACGAATCAGATGAGGAGAGATGTGGTGCTCATGTTGACTGACCAACGAGAACGAGCCAGCACACCAACCGCGCCAGTCAAACATTCTCCCCCTTCTACAGCCGCCGAACAGGGATTCCGGTCATCCCTTCCGTTTGACCTCCACCGTCGACCTGCAAAAATCAGAGAAAAAGAAAACAAGAAGCAACCTGGTCCACTAAATTGACCCTTGCGAACTCATTGGCGGGGTTATTTTTGATTAAAAACGTCTGTAAGTGCTGATACGAAGGAGATGAACTCCTTTGCCCTAATAATGGCATGCTATTAATCCTGCACTAAAACTCGCTAACGATGGTTCAGACTCGCCCTAAACACTGTCATGAACAAGCATATGCACATAATACCGATTAAAATTGCAAGAATCACGAATTCGAATGGTTAAAAAGTTTGGCAAATCGTGAAAACAAACATGGAGATTCTGGACGCGGTTGGACCGTGATGATGCGTGGAATAGATTGCTGGGGACCTCTTGCCTTGATTAGAACGTGTGGAATGCCCTCATATTGGCTGAGAAGAGTGCCACACCTTTGCCTTGTTCTTGAATATTTCTTCCTTGAAACCCTAGTCTTGTTTCCCTAATTTTCGTCCCCCCTGCCCTCTGATCATGTTAAGCATATATATGAGAGTAGATTAGGTCATTCCATGGGCTTGGACTCTTTATTTTTGATCCCTTGGAATTTTGCTTGAATATGCATGAGGTTTCTTCCTTTTCATTTGGCTAAAACCCTCCCTTTTACATATGAACGAAAATTGGACCTCCTTATGGTGTTGTTTGGGCCTTCATGTGATTAAAACAAGAGCTATGCAATTTAATCCATTTATTTTGATATTTTTCTTAATTTATTTGATTTTTAAATGAATAAAAAATCCAAATAAATAGTAAATAAAAATTATAAAAGGGTGAATATGGATTTAGAGGTCTCATACAAGGTCATGACCATGTTTGAAGTGAAAACCTTAGGCCCATTAATCAAGAAATTCAAAATTCTTCATTTAGGGTTTTATGTATTTCTTGAAATTTTGCCAACTTGTGTGCCTCGTATCTCCTTCAATATTTGCCATATAACCATGTTCTAGGACTTTTTGGAAAGCTTAAAGAGTCCTTTAAAACCTCCTTTTGGTTTCACCTCAATTGGAGCTTCCATGCTCGAGTTATGAGCTTTGACCCAAAAGATGTTTTTTGTTGACTTTTTGGAGGACCTATAATCTCTCGTACCATATCTCCCAAATGATGCATTTCTGGCCTTGGCTTGTGAGAGACAAAGTTGTAGAGAATCAAATTTCCTTCAGAATAGGCTTTAGTTGGGAAATTTTTGATGTTCTATGTGAAATTTATGGCCGATCAAAGTTGAGTTGACTTTCTCCTTTAAAAAACCCTAATTTGAACCTTTTCTTTGTTCATTTCTGAGTTTTTATTAATGGGTCATGATCAACCATTGATCGAACGATGGATATCACTTCAAATACTTGATGTTGACCAAAAGTCAGGAGTTTTGACTGTACTTTGCCCATAGTTAACTTTTAGGTCAACATAGTCGATTATCGATCATCTTGAGCCATTGAATGAGCAATCCTTGAAATTGAAGCTTGACTTTTGACATGGAGATGCTTTGAGTCATATGAGACACCTTGAGATCCATTTGAGGCCTTAGAGATTCAAACTCCTTTGATAGAATGCAAAACCCTGATTTAGGAGGCCCTCGATTATGAGAACGTTGCCTGAATAGACCTTTGAACCTTGAACCCTTGATGATGAAATGAGATGGGCAAATTTTAGGGTATGACAAGCGGCCCTGCTGGTGGCCGACGGGTGGCTGAATTGAAGGTGTTAGAGCTATTAGGAGCGAAGTGCTCTCGGAGTAGTAGTGAGTGATATTTAGTGTGTATGACTTAAGAGTTTTTATCCCCTCGAGGGATATTGTAATTATAGGAGTTCTCCGAGGCCTAGGAATTTTACCTTCTTGGACGTGGTCTTAAATGCTCTCCTCTGATTGGGGTAGGTTATTGACCACTATTTTCGTGGGGTCATCGGAGACTCTTTCAAGCTTAACTCCCAAGTCAGAGGAAGCTCTTGAGTGACTCTCTTGGATCACCTTTCGGGAGGCCCAACTGATGGGCAAGGGCGCCTTGGTTTGGGTATTTATCAAATAAAACACTTCATAGTCCCTCAAGCACGTGGACTTTTCCTTTAATGAGAGGATGATTAAAACATCTTTCTTTTTTATACTTGCTTTCACTCAGTCGCTGATCCCCAAGATTGAGAATTCTTTTGTTGGGTGGTGCTTCCCTCATGTGCGAGTTCCCTAGTAAAGGGCGAGTGGAATATTATGTGTCCCTCTATCGAAAGTGCTCGGGACCGCAAATGCTTTTGTGGCATGGACATTTAGTAGATTTGGGGAAACAAGTCTATTATAAGGAGATATTTCTGAGACACCCAAACATCAATCAATTTGGCCAGATTGAGTGTTCGAGGAGGAGAGACATGTGTAGCATTTAATGCACCTTATGGTGGTATTTATTGGGAAGACAAATAAGTTTCCCATATCAAAGAACTAAACAATTATATTAAGTAAGAGAATCATATTCTTAATGAATATCAATAAAAGCACATACATTTGTACAACCAAACTCTTACACGTATTTTTCAGACATAAACACTAAGATAACTTTAGTGAAAGAATAGAAAAGGAGTGGAAAGTGAGAACTTAGAGATTCAAAATGAATTCTTCAGATTATGAGGTACTACAAAAGAGTTTGTTGATTAACCCTATTGTATTAATTGATTATTTAGTGTAAACACCACTCACGTAGGTTTAAACCAACTAGTAATCACCCATGCACGTGCTTAAAACGTTTTTCCAGTGATTTTATAAAATGAGAGACTTCGAAAATATTTGAGTGTGTGTGAGAGTTTCCTTAGTATCTTAGGAGCTACTCTTATACTTTACAATACATTAATCATCAAACACAATACCAGACGAGTAAGCTTATGCACTTCCCCTCTCTCACAACCATAAAGCTTCAAGATTCTTTATTTCATTCGTCATTGATGGTATCGTTCAACGGGTGTGATCATGGAACCACTTAGAAGATTAAGATGATAAATTTTTAATGAATTTATCAATCTTATAATTGAACCAACTCTCGTATCAAACGATTTGTAGAGAAGGAAAATCAATTGTGGTTTGTGGTTCCCTTGAAATGGGAAGTTTTCTTTTCTCATCTCGAGATTTTGAGGTAGTACACTTATTATAGATTAAAGAATCAAAAAGGGTTGACTCTCTAGTAAGTGGTTATTCAATTACTTAGCCAATACAAAATATTCTATTTATCCTTTGGCCGAGTCTTGCGTGTTTTTGGAACAAATTGGTGCCACAAGCAGTATGCTTAGAGCCTAATATAAATCCATGACCCAAAAGACCGAGGAGGCTAAAATGAGGTTGTCCGAATATTTCCTAAGAAGAAATCTCGTGGAAAGAATCTCAGCAAAAATAAAGCGGATTCCAAAATTACTTCTCAGTTTAGAAAGATCCAAAGACTTTTTAAGTTTTGTCCGAGAAAGAATCAAGGAGGAGTCTCCAAAGGTTACCTATCAATCTACCATGCTATCATACATGGGGTGAAGCATAATCTCGTGTCATGCTTATATGTGTCTCACTTTGGAATATCCTTGCTCTTCTCTTTATCGGTTAACTCGCTCGTTTTACCCAACCAAATATGTGATCTATGTGTTATGCTTTATTTTCCACCTTTTTTATTATGAAAAGGGGTAATATACTCTCATGAGAGTAAAGTATTCTCATGCGAAAGGGAGTTTAACCACTCTAATTATATATCTATTTGTTTCTATTTACCACCTCATTAAGAGATGTGTTGTCATCATAAAAAAGAGGATAATATTGATCTATGTACTTGTAAGTATGAAGTTGATGATTCTGCTGATAACTTTCTTAAAGTTTTGACAATGACAACATCAATGACTGTTGAAGTCGATGGTAATGATTTTTCAACTCTCTAATGATGGTGACCAAACTAAAGGACATCTAAAACCTTATCTAGATATATTATTAATCTCAAAAAGCGGTGCTGCATGGTCAACCCCAAAACGGGAGCGGCGCGGAAGCAAAGAACGATGCATGCGCTATTTTAGTGACACGGACACTAAAAAATAAATATTTTAATGACACTTACACGCTGAAAACATACTAGTAAATACCAAAAAAACTCAAACTTCATGAAGTATTAAGTAATAAAATACTTCCAAATGTATAATAGGATACTTCTAACTCCAAATACCATTAAAAAGCATAACTCTTAAGCAAAACACTGCAACATACTTATAAATAGCAATAAAATTCAAGAAAACAAACACTTAAACATCTAAATCTTAAAATAACTAAACATCAAAACTCTATTAAAAGTTCAAGAATCATTAAAATCTAAATCTTCATCATCACTTCCTCTACCAATAACATCTTTTTCGTCATCTGTAATGTGTTATTGATCACCAAATTCATTATCTACTACTGCCACTTCTTTTACTTTTGGGTTAGATCTAGACGAAGAAGATGGAGGTGCAACTTCATTCTTTTTCAATATTGACATACGACATACTCCCGTCTTCAGCCGATATTTTTCCACTTTGAATCTTATATATGTCCAGCAGTCATAACGCCTCATCATCATCTTCATGCACTTCACATGACATAACTTTCTTTCCCGCCTATTTCTTATCTTCATGCTCCTGCAAAATCAACTTAGCATCTTTGAGTGTTTGAGTGCAAGGAGGAACAAAGATGATGAGCGATGGAGGAGCAAAGATGAAGAGTGATGAAGGAAGCCACATACATCTCACATATTCTTCTTTAATCCCTCATCTATTATGTTCTTTATTTTTCATCTTCTCATTTTTAATGTTACTGTTCTCCCTTCCAATTTTGTTTTTTTATTACACCTCTTTGTCTTTAATCTCTCATCTTTTATGTTTTTTCTTTTTCATCTTCTTTATTTTTTTTCTTCTGTGATTTTTCTGTTTCATTATAATGTTTTTGATATTGTTTTATGATACCATTTTATGTTTTTTTTATTCCACTTTAATCTAATATTGTTTTTGTATATTAAATGAGAATTTGTTGTCCAAATATAATAGGTTTTGCTGTTATTTGGTAATGTATGAATGAATAAACATGAAGTTATGCTATCCTTTATATGTGTATGTATACTTCAAAAAAATCTTGTAAAAAATCGAACCAAATGAACAAACCCAAACCGCATTGATTTAATTTAGTTTGATTTCATTTCTAAAAGTCAATCGAAACAAATTGAATCTTACATTTTTTTATTGCACTTCAGATGACTTATAACGTCAAAATTGTCAAAATCGCACGACAGACACCCATACTAAATATGCTAAACGAAACATGCTTCCTACGAACACATCTAAAATCTATCATAATATACTATTTAACAATATATTTTGAATTAAAATACACTTCCCATAAACATTTGCGTTTTAAGAGGATAAATTGAAAAATTCTTATTGCTTTAGAAATGAAAGATTCTCAACCAACCCCATGGATCTCTTAAAATCCACATGAAATTCAATTTTTGCCCCCAACTTCTGTAGATGCACATTTGGAAGCACCCTATATTTTGAAAAAATTTGATTCCTTCCGTAGATACATCTACGAAAGCGTAATAAACTAGGGTATATGGGGAAAAATACACAAAAAATCAGTTCAGGGACGTTTTCGTAGGTGCATATACGACATAGCTTAGCGCCACATTGTTTCATAGATGCATCTACGAAAGTGTCTGATATAGTTTGAACCAACATGATCACTCCCCCCATTGTTTCATTTCTTCAAACTCTTCATATCCCACACCCTAAAAATCCTACATCATCAATACCCTATTTCACTCCAAGACTTAAACTTTTTGGTGCAACAAATTAAAAGAAGCAAGAAGAGTCTTAATTTTAGGTAAATAATCACTTTCAACCACTATATTATTCACATTATCAATGATTTTTTCCGTAAAAAGGTTACATAGCTTCCGTAGATCCATCTACGAAACATGTTGAGGAAGAACACTTCCGTAGGTGCATCTACGGAATAATTCCTGCAGTTTTTTTTCAGCATTTTGTAATTCTGTGTGATTTTGGAAAAATAGGCATGGTGCACCCCGATAATATTTCAAGAGAATTAGCTACTTTAGTCGATGTTTGTACGAGTATCGATAGGGTAGTCGCAAATATGGTAGATGTCGGAGGTGACTTTAGTAGCAAGCAATACTTTGATGATCGTGAAAGCATGCTAACATGGATTCGTAGGAATGCAACTAACCATGGTTTTGGTGTGGTGATAGGAAGATCGGATTATGTTACGCCAAGAAGAAACCCGTTTGTAACAATATTGTGCGAAAGAAGAGGGAAATGCCATCCTCCTCTTGAGAATTTTAAAAGAGACGACACAGAAACTAGAAAATGTGAGTGTCCATTTAAAATCCGTTGTTACATGTTGGCTAGCAAGAAATGGAGATTATATGTTATTAGTGGTTTGCATAACCATGATTTGTGCTCAAAATTACAAGGTCATCAATGGCATGTCGGCTAAATCTCGTTGAGAAGGCATCTATTAAAGACATGTCCTTGAATTTTGTCCAACCGAAAAATATACTTGCCACATTGAAAAGGAAGGAACCCGACAACATATCAAATATAAGACAAGTTTATAATCAACAATACTGTAATAATAAGATGAGTATGGGAGATAGGAGCGAGATGCAGCAATTGTTGAAAATGTTGGATGATAACAAATATGTGTCGCGATACACAAAACTTGCGATGACGAGCTTACAGTCTGAGATATTTTTTGGACTCATCCGGATTTGATAAAGTTATTCAACACTTTCTCGACAGTGCTCCTTCTCGATTCTACCTACAAGATCAACAAGTATTGACTCCCATTATTTGAGATGGTCGGTGTTACATCTACCGAGAAGACATTTGCCGTTGGTTTTGCCTTTTTGGAGTGTGAAAAAGAAGATAATTTTAGGTGGGCATTGGAGATGTGTCGCTCACTTTTGAAGAAATAAATTGGAATGCCTAAGGTGATTGTTACGGACCGCGATACCGCTTTGATGAATGCGGTTGCAACAATATTTCTTTCTTCCGAAGCATTACTTTGTCGATACCACATATCGTGTAATGTGAGAAGTAAGGTTAAACCCGTCGTGGGAACGAAACAAGTAGGGACCGAAGGTGGAAAATCGGTGAAGCCCAGAGTGGTTGTTGACCAAATAATGGATGCATGGGCCCGTATTGCAAGTTCGTCGACAAAAGAATTATACGCCGATACCGTATTGCAATTTCGGAAAATATGTGAAAAATATCCCGATTTATTGAAGTAAGTTGAAAGCACCATTATTGACAAGGTGAAGGAGAAATTTATTTGTGCGTGGACGGATAAGGTCCGATACCTTGGGAATACAACCACCAATAGAGTTGAGTCGGCACATGCTACTTTGAAAAATTGGCTGTGAGCAAGGGTGATTTGTGTAAAGCATGGGACACAATAAATCACATGATTTCAAACCAACACAACGAAATACAAACCTCGTTCGGTCGGAGCATTACGATTTTGGAGCATCGATTTAAGGACAACATCATTTACTCTCAATTGATTGGCAATATGTCTCGGGCAGGATTGAATTATATCTTTCACGAGGCGAAATGAGGTGAAACTTTGGTGGCAATAGCGCAAAGTGTGGTTGCACTATTACTAGCACGTATGGTCTCCCGTGTGCTTGTGTTATTGCTAAAAAGGTGAGATTAGGCGAGCCAATAAGAATGGATGAAGTCATTCCTCATTGGAAGAGACTTAGTTTTGATGATGATGATTGTATCGAAGAAGATTCGAATAACTCTATTATTTTTGAATTGGAGGAGATATAAGAGAGGTTTTCGAAGGCTGATGACAACATGAGATTAAACATCAAAGAACAATTGAGGAGGATTGGATTCCCGAAACAACCGACATAAAACCGCTGTCTCAACCCGTTAAGACAAAGGGTGCTCAGAAGAAAGTGAAGTCTATGCCAAATGACAACTCGACAACACGGTCTCCTTCATATTGTGAGCACGATGACAAACGCTTTCCCGACTCACCTACTCCAAAATTGCAAAAATCTCAAAAGAGTTCAAACAAGGGAGCTCGCTTAAGCAAACCGCCTCCAACACCTATTCCACTGCAAGTTTCACAAGTTTCCACTCTGATTCCGACACCTATTGATCCAAAAGTTCCGATTCCAACACCTATTGCTCCATCAGTCGAAGATGTACAAATTGCTCCAAAAATTCCATTCATTGACGAGATGTCGGTTTTATGCAAAAATACATCAACCGGATCGTAAATGTGGCGGGGGATGGTAATTGCGGATTCTGGGCCGTATCGACTTTGCTTGGTAAGGGAGAGGATGCCTATGAGCTTGTCCGACATTATCTTATCGAAGAATTGGTGAACCATAAAGACTCGTATACGTGGGTATTTAGAGACGAAACCAAATTTGAATCGGTCAACGGAGCTCTTGTTCCTTGAGGCGGCGCCTACGCACCGGTTTCGCATTGGATGAGATTCCCGGAAATGAGACATCTCATTGCATGCGCATATGACATGGTATGCATTGACTTGACGCGTTATGGTTTTTCGGAAACCTTTTTTCCGCTCCGCACCTCCTACAAATCCAATTGATCGTATTATATATGTTAGATGGCTCGCCAAATCGCGTATTGTACAAGTTTACTTGAAACCGGGATGCCCCATACCACCTACGTCACCAGAATGGAATCTTCATCATACCGAACTTGTCGAAACGTGACCGGATGTTTTTGTTGATAGGATGCATGAATTCGAAAGATTGAAAAATATTGAAAAAATCTCGAATGCAGAAAAGTCAAAATTGGAACCACCAATAGATTTAACTGGCGACAATTCTTTTGATGTATTTTCTGTTTTCAAAATGTAATTTATGCACTGTATACCATTGCAATATAATCCTTTTTTATAGTTTATGTGTTTATGTGTTTATGTGTTTTATACTATTACATGCCACTGCTGCTATTGCTTTGAATTCTGCAAAAAAATAGCAGGGAAATTTTCGTAGATGCATCTACAGAAGGGTGTTACATAGAAAATTATGGGTGTTTACCGTATATGCATCTACGGAAGGGAGAAATCTATGACCCTTCCGTGGATATATCTACGGAATATTCTGTGACAGAGATTGTGTGGTCCATAGTCTCCAAAGGCTTCTATAAATTTGAGGTTTCTAAATTTGCATTGCACACAAACACAAACACAAACACAAACGCAAATCCTAAATACAAACACAAAAATGTCTCGCATAAGGCCCTGTTCATGGCAGCGAACATCATATAGGCGTCCCGATCCGGAACCGAAATATCGTAGAAGGAATGAGCATGTTATTTTCTCTCCGGTCAAACCCCATATACCGATTATGTTTTGGAATATCCATACCTTCGACCAACTCAAGAGGACTCTGATGACTCAGTTAGAGAGGGAGTACAAACCCGGCGAAGTCATTCGAAAGATCCAGAGGCTTAGAACAAGGACCGATTTTGAAACCGGAGAAAAGCAACGTTGGTGGGATGAAGTTGAAGACGACGTCGATTTCGGTCTAATGATGCATGGATCAGATGACATTGTTTTAACTGTTGTAATACCTTAGATCTCTTAATTTTCTGTTTGAAATTTCGTTGTAATACCGATCAATCAATGAATCAATGCTTGAGTCTTTTATGGTTAAAAATGTTGCGGTTTTGGTTTTTTGGGTCTGGGCTGATTCCGTAGATGCATCTACGAAAGTCTTCCGTAAGTGCATCTACGGAACAATACAACATTAAACAAAAAAAATGTGCTTTCGGAAATGCATCTACGGAAGCACGAGGACAATTTCGTCAATTCGGTGGTGTGCTTCATAACAATGGGGTGAGTTAAGAAATCTTCTAAATTGCTTTTTATTTTTTGTTTTATTTTAAACAAAATATTTACTTTTTAACCAAATTATAATGTGATTTCTTTTTCGTATTTTTTTATTAATTTATTTTGATTTTGTAACCTAAAAAGTTATTAATTACCTATCTAATTGAGAATATTTATTTTATAGATAAATTAATAAAAACAACTTTTATTTGAAATCAGTTTTGTAAATTTAGATTTTAACTTATTAAAAAAATTGTACTAGTATCAAACAGAATAAAGTTTCTTAAAATCATATCAAAAAGTGATTTATTTTTCAAAAAGTTTTGACAAATAATATTAAATTCATTTCTAGTCATTGCAAATCAAATATACGAAAAATAAATAAATAAATTTAATTAATTAACTCGAATAAGGTTAATGGGGGGTCCATCTAGACACACCGGACCCGAGTTAGATTAACTAGCTTCGTTTCGGATCCTCCTTTCTTCTCTTCTGCTATCGGTGACGTTAATCCTTTTCTCTGCGATTCAGATCAGATCTGCACTACCGAATCTCAGATCCTGCATCGGTAAGATCTCTCTCTGCTACTTATCAATTCAATCACTGCATTACATTACCTTACCTTAGGATTTAGAGTATACTTTAAATTTTAATTTAGGAATTTCAATTGTGTAAAGGTGTGAGAAAAGTGATCAGAGTTGGTGCAATACTTGAATTGTTTCGATTAATGGTGTTTATGCAGTTCTGGTGTATATGTGATTATGTAAAATGCGTGTTGTATTCAATTGACGAGGTGTGTGATTTGGTGAAGTCGTTTATGTTGATTATTCTTAATATATATAGGCTTGTTTGAATATTATTTGGTGAAATTTTTAATAAAATTGTTGTAGTGAGAGTGATTGGTATTAGCTATGTATTTTGCATGCATGTCATGAATTCCTACGGGAAAATAGCCCTTTTATCGGAGTGGTGATAATAGCCCTTATGAGGGAGTAGTGATAATTTTCCTTCTAAGGAAGCTGTGATCAATGCCCTTGCAAGAGAGCGACTATAATTGTCCTTACGAGGGAGTGGTGATAATTGCCCTTACGAGGGAGTGGTGATAATTGCCCTTACGAGGGAGTGGTGATGTTCATTTTCATGTCGACCAAACATTAATGTTATGTTGTCTGTGATAATATGTGGAGTTTGTGTAGTGTTTATTAATATCACATGTAGTTTGGGTCTTCTTGTTAATTGTCCATATTATTTTCTTGAACGCTGTGTTCATATATATGCTTTATTGTTATTATGTTTGTTTACGGATGGTGACCCTTGCTCTTATAATTTGGGTTGATTACCACCACAACTGTTGAAGGCATTATAGTTTCGCATGCATCATCCTAATTAGCCGGTCTAGTACTAGTCTGTAGGTAATATGCAATGTCAGTCTTGTTCGGCGGGTTGTTGCGGATCAACTTAGATGTCACTTTTGTTTTCTTTATTTTGGATGCTATGTCTTTTTGGATAGTATATTAATTTTTTTTTGTGAAGATTTGGGTTTGCTTACAAACTTGTGTTTAAAATCTTGTAAGATGTTTTTTTAGCGTAATACCCTGTTTCAAATTAATCTGTACATTTATTTTATATGTGATTACTCTGATTGGCGGTTTTGAAAAGAATAAAAAAATTGGTATTTTGTAAACATACCCTTTTGGTTTTATTAATGTTCCAAAAAATTTAGGATGTTACAACCTTGCTTCGTGATCCCATAGCTCCTAACTAACAATGTGATTGTTTTTTTTTTTTTTGCAGATTCAATTCAACACTAGAAGAAACGTTTTCCTCATTTCAATTATCAATCGAACAAAATGGTAACTCACCGCTAGTATAATATTTGAGAACTTGCTCATGTTTTGCATTGCTTAGGAAACCAGTTTACTTTTATTAGTTTTTTTCTCTCTTGATTTCAGTATTTATTTTTTATTTGTGTGTTGTATACTTGTATTCACGTTGATGGAATAATTTTGATACTGGAGTGGCCTGGGTGGCCTGTAGCTACTCCAATTTTGTTATATGTATACAGTTTTAACTCATGATCTGTAAATAAAGACCATGGGAGTTTTAGTTCTTTCATATGAATTCTCTTCTGTAGTAAGTTTTTAGCATGGTTTTTCTTCTACATTACGGGTAACTTTGGATCTTCCGGTGCAAGCTTATGCTGCTAAGTAGTGTTTGATTTTCTTTTACCTTGAATATAGTTATGTAACTTTTGATATTTGATTTCATCCAGAAATGTGCTGAGCTTGATTGTATGAGCAAGTTGTTTGCTAGTTTGGTATAGGCTCAATTTGTGAGGGCGAGGCAGGGTTTATACAAAGGCCATACAATCACATTTCCTTTAGGTTTTGTTTGCAAATTGGGTTTTGAAGGAGAGTGGACTGGAGGACTTACTTTTATTTTTTAAATCAAGGACTCTATAATATGTTTTTAAAATTAAATTAAGTGTGTTTGAAGCATAATATTATCATTTATCGAGTTGCTCTTTCATTTTTTTAAAATTATCAAATATCAAAATATAGACTACGCCTTCCAAAATTCCCCTCCAAAACCCCACTCTCTAACGCAGCCTTAGTAAACTGGAGAAACAAACATCTATCGGCTTCAGAAAAATAAGAGATATTCCTATCTGTTCCTGATTTTCTCTTTTGTATCGTGAGTTTTTTTTGTCTCTTCAAATGTTTTTTTTATTTGTTTTACAGGTCGTTCTTGCTGCATCCATTGTCGGCAAGTCTGGCAAAGGTGAGTTGCTTTCAGCTCCCATTCACCAGTGGTCTTTTATCCTTTAGTTTAAGAGTAATTAGCACTGATAGTTTGTGTCTAGCTCACTTTTCATTTGCAGTCATTGTATTATACTTAAGTAAACATAAATTTCACTACAGGGAAAAGAAACATATTAAATATATTATATATTGCTCTTGAGATGCCACTTTTTATCATAGTTAACTGTAGGCTAGACATGTGCTCATCTTTGTTTATAATATTTGATTTTTGAAGCTATAACACACCCTTCATGATTAAAACAAATGAGGTATTTAGATTCTCTCTACATTGCTGCAATTGTACATTGCTGCAATTGTTACGGATTCCCCCTTATTCACTATTATGAAACACATGCTACTGGGTTTTGAGAAATATATAAGAAATTAGTTCCAGTCGGGGTAGTTCCTTTCCAGGAGTAGATACATTCGTTGGAGTTGGACATGTGGAAAATCTTCTAATGAAGTAATTTCTTTTGATTTGGTTGAAAACATGGTCACTGATGTTAAGATAACTAATATATGTTACAAGTCTTAATCAGAAAATATAATAGGTATCTTTTGATATATGACTGCTTTGATATGTATAATTTATCTGCTCTTCACTTTATGTATCACATAGACCAATGAGTTATGAAATCCATTTACTGTTTCAATTATTCCATCTTTTTTGTGTGTCTAATTCTTAATATTGCAGCTTATTATTGGGAGGTTAATTTTTTCGCTTTGACATTCAGAATAATTTTTTAGTTTATAAACAGCAGCGGAGTCCTGTAATGATGTTTTATTTGACGGTGCCTAAATAATTATGGATTTAACACCCATATCCTTATGCCACTAAACCTCTTGCTTTTTGTTTACAGTGCTGGTTTCTAGACAGTTTGTGGATATGTCTCGTATAAGAATTGAGGGACTTCTAGCAGCATTTCCCAAGCTGATAGGTACTGGGAAACAGCACACATATATTGAGACTGAGAACGTGCGCTATGTTTACCAGCCAATTGAAGCTCTATACCTGCTACTTGTAACAAACAAACAGAGCAACATACTGGAAGATTTGGATACTCTGAGACTTCTCTCCAAACTTGTATTCTTTCTTTGATGCTTCAAATTTGACTTCTTGTTTTCTCAAATCCATTTATTTTCAATTGATTGGTCTTTTCATCTTGTTAGGAGCATTATTAGTTTTGTCGTTAATTTGGTATGACATGCTAGCCTGAATCTAGAATGTTTGTGCCGTTTTAATTTTTTGTCATGTTGGTGTTTTCAAGGGGTTTTAATGGTACACTTATGAGATGCATAAGCTCCACTTCTTCATTTAAACATGGCGTTTAGTACATTGAAACTTATAGGCGTTTATTACAATGAAATTTATAGGCGTTTATTACATTGATTTCAATAGGAAGGTTTAGGATTGATGAAATGATTTTTAGTGGGAGGGAGGTATTTCACCTTTTCAAATCTTTAAAGCCCTTGGATTAAACTTTTGTCAAAATGCTTTCACAAATTCAGTTCATTTCTTAATATTTTCAGGTCCCTGAATATTCTTATTCCCTTGACGAAGAGGGTATCTGCAGACATGCCTTTGAGCTGATTTTTGCGTTTGATGAAGTCATCTCTCTTGGGCATAAGGAAAATGTGACTGTTGCACAAGTTAAGCAATACTGCGAGATGGAAAGTCACGAAGAGAAGCTGCACAAGCTGGTTATGCAGAGTAAGATCAATGAAACTAAGGATGTGATGAAGCGGAAAGCCAATGAGATTGATAAAAGCAAGGTATGATCGGGGGACTACAATTTAAAATTTTTTTAAGTTGAGTCTGGGATTGCTCATAATTTAATTGAACTTAATACATTTACTGCGCAGATTGAAAAGAATAAAGGTGATAAAGGAGGGTTTGGATCAATAGGTTCTGGAAGAATTGAAAATAGCTTCAGTGATTCTAGCATACCTAGCACTGGAACTGGTTTTGGATTTAGTACTGATATTGACTCCTTTCCTACCAAACCTAAAGGTTGGTTTTCATAGATTCTCACAAATTCATCTAGAATGTTTGTAAATGTAACTACTTAGAATGGCAATAGATCCTGCAATCTCCAAGGCTGTGCTTTATTCTATGCCCAAATTATCTTGTTTCAGAATTAAGAGTTATTTTTTCATTAATGTACTCTCCTATTCTCTTCCTTAGGTCGTCCAACTTCATCTGCTGCTGCTCCGCCAAAGGGTCTTGGTATGAAGCTTGGTAAATCTCAAAAGACAAATCAGTTTTTGGAATCATTGAAAGCAGAAGGTGAGGTAATTCTTGAAGATGTTCAGCCAAGACTTAGCCAGTCTCGGACAGCTGCCCCACCACTTACCGATCCTGTCACTTTAACTGTTGAGGAGAAATTAAATGTGACTCTGAAACGAGATGGCGGAGTTGGTAGTTTTGATGTTCAAGGCACACTGTCTCTGCAAATTCTTAACCAAGAAGATGGACATATTCAAGTTCAGGTATTGTATACTTACTATCTTTCTCAAGCTTTCTGTCCTGTGGCTGCTGATTTGCATAACCAGGAATTTATTTATTTATAAGAAAAAATGAGTTATTGACATACAAAAGTTATAGTTGTTTCATTTAATCTCATCATCATTTGATAAAACAGTTCATGTGAAACACAGTTCATGTATATATCACTTTAGAAGACAACTAAAGTATTGGTACTTGCATATGGTGCCATGTTTTTGCAGGTCCAAACTGGTGATAATCAGGCCATCTCTTTCAAGACACACCCTAACATGAATAAAGAGCTATTTGCCCATGACTATATACTAGGTCTAAAGGATCCCAATAGGCCTTTCCCCACTAGTCAAGGCAGTGATGCTGCAGGTGTTGGTCTTTTAAGGTGGAGAATGCAAAGCACCGATGAGTCAATGGTGCCCCTGACAAGTGAGTTAATATCTATCATTAATGTGGTCAACAACTTTATTTTCATGCAATAAGAACTGACAGTGTTGTATATATTTCTAATGCAGTCAACTGTTGGCCATCTTCTTCTGGAAATGAAACTTATGTCAGCATTGAATATGAGGCTTCATCAATGTTTGATCTGCGGAATGTTGTGGTTTCAGTACCTCTTCCAGCTCTTCGAGAGGCACCATCTGTTAGTCAGATTGATGGAGAATGGAAGTGAGTAATTTGTTGTTTTTCTTCCCTGAACAATTGTTAGGGACAACAGTGATTTGTGTTTTTGGTCTGTGGTTAGTAGGATCTGTTACACATGGTAAATATTAGGGAGCTTTACACCACTGCTCAGACTGTTTGATGGAACTAATTTTGCTTTCCCACATCACCCCTCCCCTCCCAAAATCACCAATTGACGTCTTTCATATTTACTTACATTTATAATTCTAAATCATTTTATTTTACTCCTTACATTTTTGTGCACTCGATAATTACCTAATAAAATTGGCTTTGCAGGTATGACTCTAGGAATTCCATTTTGGAGTGGTCTGTCCTTTTGATTGATAATTCAAATCGCAGGTATGCTATGTTTGGAGTGACTTTTTAAGATTTAATTTTAAGCTTTCAATTTATTTTGTCTGATCTTAAAAATTTGGCAGTGGGTCAATGGAGTTTGTTGTTCCACAAGCCGATTCATCAGCATTCTTTCCCATTTCAGTTCGTTTTGCAGCAACTGAGACATTTAGTGACCTGAAGGTTTGTGTTTTTCTTTATGGTATTCAATTTTATTAGGGGCAGTGGATGGAGTGTAATTTGGAACAATTTATCAAAATTTGAAACTGACACATTTATCAACCCAAAGATGTTTGTATGGCTGGGAAGTTTTTCATCTCTAAATAGAAGTTCTTTTCTTTCAACTCCTTTGCCGCCTGTCATCAGCTGCTATGGATAAGATATGATATTATTAGCTTGAATGTTGTTGTAATGAGATCTTAACCTTTTTTTGCTTCTCTTTGCAGGTTACAAATATCATACCACTCAAGGGTGGTAATCCTCCCAAATTTGCTCAGCGAACTCAGTTGATCACAGAAAACTACCAAGTTGTGTGATTGATTTCCTCTTGACTTTTTAGTTTCTATGACAGTTTTGCTTTTACCATTTACGTCAATAGGCTTTACTTATAGTTGCAGTATTTGTTATACTATTCATGAGTTTATACTTTTGGTTCTACTTTTCAAGACATGGAGCAATGTATGATACTTCTATTTACTATCATGTCAAGTATCTTATGTGGAAGGGGATGCATACCCCATCTCCCCTCCTTTTATCTGTGAAAAAGTTTATATAAATTAGAAGACATGCAAGTCATGCTAATTAAGTATCAACTATCTAGTTGTGTATGTAATGTGGTGTATTTGCTAAAATGATGTTTTATGTGTATTTTACATCTCTTCAAAATACATTTTCAACAAAACACAATTGAAATTTAGGGTATGTTTGGATGGATAGTTTGGGGGTCTCAGTCCATATATGAGATTTTAAGATGGATAGAATAGCATTCCTTAGTAACTCAAATCCCTTAATATCTGATCACCCTATAAACGAACATATAACTTAATATCTCATAAGGGATTTTGCATAATTTATATTGAGATTCATTATCCAAGTCTTTGGAATCAAAAGTATTTCTATTTTTCTTAGGCTATGTTTGGGAGTTTGGAGGAAAAGAGAAGGGAGAACTTTGAAAAAATAGAAGGATTGAGTCGAAATAATTGAATGATTTTGGTTGGGAGGGTTTAAAAATGTCATAATATGGAGAATTTAAAATTTGTATTGAAGGAGAGCTTTGAAGGATTTTGGAAGGTTTACATAAATTTTCATAATATCTTTTATATTGTTATAGTATTTAAAAAATAAAAAAATATAGTAATGATAAATACTCTATTATTATTTTATACAAAATTATTTTTAAAAAAATATTAAATATTTCTTATAAAAATTCATTTTCGAAAGTCCTCTTCTCCTTTTCAAACTCGTAAACATAGCTTAGCATATCTAGGTGATAAATCAAGATCAAAGAACTAAGTCATGTTTAGTTTAAAAATAAAATAGAATTTAGACCTGAACAAAACTAACAGCGGCGAGCTTATAGAGGTGAAAATAAAGTTGTGTTGGATGTAGCTCGATGTTTACGGTAATAAGCAAATCAAATGTGCTAAGGAATTAGTCCGACCTTTCCATATTTGCATTTGATACCCCTTGTATTTTAAAAATGTCAATTTTGACACTCTTATAACCTCTCTAATTTTGAAAAAAAATATTCTCCATAAAACAAGAAAAATGGACAAATGCCATAGTTTAATGGAAAATCCATGTGTTTAAATCAGATATGTCAAGTGGGAAATTGAATAAAACACTACCTTGTATGTTCTTCTTCCTCATGATCAAATGGAGTTTCACTGTCAAAACCCTTGAAAAAATTTATTCCATTCTCAATCAATTTTTCAACACTAAAACATCATTATTGTATTTTATCACATTAAAGGGAGGAAAAAAAAACTGAAATTTATGGTAAAGTTCATTCATTTCATCCCTATCCTTTGCATTAATGTGGTTTTTAAGCTGAAAAAATGAACGTTGAGTCCGAATATTCATCTCCAGACTCAGTTTCAGTTGTTCAAGAGATCCATCTTCGGATGTGCTTGATATTTTGAATTTTTAATCTGTTTTTCTGTTATGATTTTTGTATTAAATATGGTGCACCTGAATATGTTTTCCAAAGTTACTGCGAGAATAATGTTAAATCAAATGACGTGAAAGGTGATGTTGAACCAGATGAAGTGAAGGATGTTGTTAAATAGGGTGCTAAACCGATTATTGTCGGGGTAGATGTTTGTAAATAATTTACAATTAAGCAATAGCTTATTGTCTTATGCTATAATGGGCCCGCATGGAGGTTGGGAAATTGGGGTTTGGCGCTGCAATCAAAAGGTCCGACAATAGTTCTAATATAAGACACGAATTTATTACAATGAGATGTGAAAGAAGTGACACATACCAACCACTGATTAGGAAGTTGAAACATGATGACACCGGATCGAGAAAATGGAGTGTTCTTTTAAATTGTGCAGATACCGTAAGTCAAATGATTGAAAAACATTTAATGTGGTTTCTGATATACATAATCATGCCTTGAGTGATAAACTATCCAGTCATTCCATTGTATGCCACCTTATTCCGGAGGAAAAGAAACTTGTTTTGAACATGACATTAAACATGGTGGTGTCGGAAAACATACTTGCAACTTTGAAACATAAAAGACCTCAAAATGTTTCAAATATAAAGCAAGTATACAATGTGTGTGCCAGAAACAACAAGGCAGTAAGAGGTCTAAGATCAGAAAGGTAACAACTATTGAAGCTTTTAGAGGATGACCAATATGTTTCTAGGTACAAAGTTTGTGAGGATAAAGTCACTGTTCGAGATATATTTTGGACTCATCCCGATTCCATCAAGTTATTCAACACATTTCTCAATGTGCTCATAATTGATTCAACATACAAAACAAACAAGTATAGACTCCCACTCTTGGAAATTGTTGGTGTTACTTCTATAGAGATTACTTTTTCAGTCTGTTTTGCATTTTTGGAATCCGAAAAAGAGGACAATGTTACATGAGATTTGAAAATGTGCAAGACTATGTTGAACGACCAAGAAAACATGTCAAATGTAATTGTCACCAATCGTGTCACCTTACTGATGAATTTGGTTGCTATAATGTTTCCTACATCGTATGTATTACTTTGTAAGTATCACATAACTATTATGTTCCAATGGGAAGTAGTCAAAGAAAGATTTTCAAAAGCTGATGACATCATAAAATTGCATATCAAAGAGCAGTTGAGGAAGATTGCCTATCCAGAAACAACAAATTTGAGACCACCGTCGTAACTAGTTAAAACAAAGGGTTGCCCTTAAAAAGGTCAAACCAACACTTAATGACAACTCTACGAGACAATCTTCTTCATACTTTCAACATGTTGACTCACATTTTCTAAATTCTCCAACTGAAAAAATCTCAAAAAGTGTTTTAAAGGGTGCTAGCAATAGCAAACCATCTCCTACACCGTTGTTACCAAAAATCATCCATATTAAAGAGATGCCTCTTTTTATGCATATATACATTGAGCGGATTGTAGATGTTAAAGATGACAACAACTTTGGATTTCAAGCTGTTTCAGGTTTGCTCAGTAAAGGAGAGGAGGACTATCAATTTTTCCGCTATCAGCATATACAAAAGTTGACGATACATAAGGAATCATACACATCACTATATAGGACAAAAAGAAAATTACGATGTCATTATCAATGCTCTTGTTCCTTGTATTAGTGGTTCGGTACCAAATGAAAAATGGTTGTACTTCCCAGAAATGTGACATCTTATGGCAAGTGCTTATGATAGAGTGTGTATTGATCTGACAAGATACGATTTCTCGAAAACATTTTTTCACTTCGCAGTAAGCCACCTCAAAATCCATCCTAACGCATCATGTGTACTGGGTGGCTTTCAAAAACACAACATTTTGTTCAAGTTTATTTGAAATCAGGATATCCTATACCAAACACATCATCAAAGTGGACAACGCATGTAACACCCCGATTTTATTTTAATTAGTTCTCGTAATTTAATTATGTGATAATTGGTAATTGTGTGGTATTGTTTGGTGTTTTGGTGTATTTGAGCTACCTTTGTGTGAGGTAGTGATCTTAAAAGTAGAACTAAGGTAGTGGGGTGTGAGAAAAAGTGTAGAAGTTGGTGGTGTAGGGAGTATGACTAATTGAATGATATTAGTTAGTAATCATTTAATTATTTAATATTAGGTGGATATTAATTTAATTAGATAATTGGTGGAAATTATTATTGTTATTTTAATTAGTTAGTCTAATAACATAATAGAAAAAGAGAAGTGGAGGGGAGAAGTTGTCAGTACGTGAAAAGAGAAAGGGAGAAGAGGAAAAGCTAAGGCTCAAGGGAGAACACCATAGTAGAGGTTGAAGAATTCATCGCTAGGAATACCAAGGTAAGGGTGGGGTTCTTCTTATATATGGGTTTCACATGACAATAAGGTAGATTATGATTATGTCTAATTGTATTGCTTTTTTCTCCATGTTTGGTTTTATTGGAATTGCTTGTTGTTTGGAGAAATCAAATCGATTGATGAACCATAATTGATGTGGTGTTTGTGTAATTGTTGTGTTGTATCTGTGTGTTGTGATTTGAGTGTATTATGATACTTTCGAATTGTGGTTTTGGACGTATGTTCGTCATGGTATGTAATCGTTGTGGTTGATGATTGAATGGTGAATTATATATTGTTACTGTTGAAATTATGCATTTTATGGAATTGTTGATAATGAATGTTGTGTGTGGTTGCAAGTCAGCATTGGAACTAAGTTATGAGTATTTTCGCTGAACAATATTTGGGGTTTGAAACTTTTAAAAAGTGATTATTTCGTGTTAAAACATAAGCTAAATTATTTGTAAGAAAAATTGAATTTTGGGATGGCTTAAAGTGATTTTCGTTTTGAAAAAGTTACAGAAAAGGGCTTATGTCAGTGATGTAACCGGTTACATGGTTAAGGTAACCGATTACATTAAAAATGTGTTTTTTTGGGCATTTTGGGTGATGTAACCGGTTACATAGATGAGGTAACCGGTTACATCGAAGAAAAATTGGGTATTTCTGCTTCTAGGTCTGATGTAATCGGTTACATGGTTGATGTAACCCCTTAAATCGTTGTGTTGAAAATTTTATTAAAACTTCAAAAATTCATAACTTGAGTTCTGGGTGTCCGTTTCGAGTGTCGTTCAAAGTGTTGATAAGCTAATGCAGTGTACTTTGCTATACAAATATTTTTGGGTGCAGAAAATAAATATTTTGTCACATGATGGTGCTGTTTGGTTTGTAGTTGCGTATTGTATTATGATAACTATGTATAACTTGCTTGTGATGCATAATATGTTATGTTGCATTGTGGGATATATGCAAATCTATTATTACTGTTTGCTACATTGTTGTGGTGCTGTTGCAACATGTTTTGGCAGGTGTTAATACATAGTGGCCAGTGGTATTGAAGTGCACCGACTATGGTAAAGGTTAATGCACATATTGTTGTTGCTTGCTATATCATTATATTGTTGTTGCTTGCTATATCATTATATTATTGATGCTTACTGTTTATATCACGTGTTTGTTGCATGGTGGCCAGTATTGGCGAAATTCATTGACTATGGTGAAGGTCAATGAGCATATTATTGCTGTTGCATGTATTCATGGTATTTGGCGGAAGCCGTATTTGGTGAGCCTCAATCCCATTGTGTGGATTGAGTGCGAGTAACTATTTCCTATGGTGATAGATTAGTGAAGCGTTACTATGTAATGATTTTAGACGGAGGCCCGTTTGGAGAGCCTCGATCCTAGGTGGGGATCGGGCAGTGAACCTGAGAGTTCATAAATTGGTACCACATGTATTGAGTCAAGTTGTTCAGTCTCATTTCATTGTATTGGTGTTGTATTATTGTGTTGATGGTGTGAATACATCAATGTTGTGTTTTATGTTGGTGGTATGGATATGTGCGTTGTTAGAATGTGTGATATAATTATAATAATTTGTTACTCCCTTATTATGCTGCATTCCTTTATATAATTATGATATGTCATCCATTCTGTTTGAATGTTGCCTCTACGTGTGTAACGTGCAGATATTCAGGAGTAGTCAGCGTGGATGTGAGTGGAAGGATGAAGTCTTCCTTTTTATTTTCTAGTGTTGGTGTTTGCTCTGATGTATAACACCAGGGAGTGACGTTTTTATGTTGTGGAGATTAATTGAATATCTCTTGAGTTGATGTTGCTATATTTTACTTTATAAACATGATTATATTTTGAATTATTATTAGATGATGATATTTCCGCTGCTTGAATACAAGTTTAATTTTCAGACATGTTTTTATTATTATAATCTTTCTTATAATTTTTAAAAATAGTGTGTGTTACATATCACGGTGTATGAGCAGGTTTTGTTGAACTGTAGCATCCTAAATACTTTTGTGTTGACTTTACTCTGATAATATATTTAAATTATGTAGGGGTTATTTAGGGTGTTACAACACATTGCATAAAAGATGCTGGAACTTACTTTTCTGAAAAAGATGGAAAAGTTCACCAAGTGGAGTGACATTAAAAAAGAATCAAATAAGGAAATGTCTAAGAAGGAACCACCAATAAATATAGATTTGGATAGTGACACATGCTTTGATACATTTTAGTTTTTATCTAACAATGTAATTCGTTTTTGTATGTAATATTGTCAATGATATAATCTCGATACAATTTAAGACATACTTAATGTCTATTCTACTTTAATGTCATAGAATTTGGACGTAATTTTTATACACTCTTTTGTTTCAAAATTTTGCCTTGTATATTATACTTATTTGTATGAATAATGCTCTAAGTGAGTCTGGATATGCATCTTCGGACACACCCCATTTTAATTGTAAAAAAAACAAAATAGAGGATTTTACGAATGTGAATCTCCGTAAAAACCCTTATTTTGTAAAAAAATAGGGCGTGTCCGAAAATGCTTACCCAATATATGCCCCAATGAAAGAATATCGTTTCTAAGGTCCAAATTAATCTAAAACATCTATAAATAGGGGTCTCTCATTCCATGTTCTTTACAAAACACAACAAACCAGAATGAATACATATATCCATCTTGATTTTTTGTATTTCAATTGAGAAAAGCCCGCCCACTTCCATTTAGGGTCTCCGAGGACATACCTCTAGTTGATCTGAAATCGAAACTGAATACTCTCTTGTGATATCCAGAAAATCGAAGAGTTCTCAAACTCACGTACCGTTCACCCTCGATTGATGACAAAGGGAAGATACAGTTCACCAAGCTTGAACTGAAGACAAATGAGGATTTAAAGGTTATATAAAGTACATTTAACAGTTACTCAATAAAAGGTCCGATTGAAGTGGATACAACAATTTCAAGATCATTTGAAGATATTCTAAGGAGGTTGCAACATTATGAACCACCAATTTATAATAAAATATAATGTTAAATTTATATTAATGATTATCTATTTAATGTTAAGTATTTTGATGTTAATTTATGCTTTTTTTCAACATTCTGTCATTGTTTCTAGTTTGACCTAACATAGCATATTTTGATGTTAATTTATCCTTTTTATTTATGTTGTTTAAATGGATGTTGAGATTACATTGACACTTTTATATGGTTGATAATAGTTTGAAACTTATATAAATATTCTTCTAGTGACCTCAGAAAATCATACTAAAAAATGAATCAAAATTTTTATTTTGCATTTTGTTTACTTTAATGGTATGAATCCTCCGTATGAGTTTAAGGTTACTGAAAAACCCACTTTAGTGGATATGAAATTCAAGATCGAGAATCTCTTACACCACAATGAGGACCACAAAAAGTGTTTAAGGTTGTTTACCATTCATCCACTATTGATTTTGACGACAAGACAAGGTTTAGTAAGTTTGAACTCAAGACCAAGGATGATGTGAGAGTTATGTGGAAATGATAAAACACCCTAATGCATTTGTTGATAATGATATGTTTTTTCATACTTATTATAAGTTTATGTTATGTCTAGATGTTGCTAAGTTTATGTTTAGTCTATTTGTTATTATGTTTAGATGCTGGTAATGTCATGTTATTTTATGTGAAAATGGTGTTAAGTTTATGTTGAGTTTATGCAACGATAAGTCACAAACAAGTAAGTAGATGATAACGCCCAAGTAATAATACAATGATAAGTCATGATCAAGTATATATACAACACCAAAAAGTCATGAAACAACAATTAATGAAACAACAAATAGTCATACAATAACAAAAAGTAATACATCTATAGCGACTCCCCTATGCTCAATGTGTGTAATCCGTACTGCTAAAGCATACACCTCACCATCTGGGTTTATCAACCCCACGAGGTTGTCATAAATATGCGCCATCGTTTGTAATCTATGTTGCCCAGTCATACTGGATGGTCGAGGCAGTGGCAAAATGTTATCAAAAGGTCCTACAACATTTGAAGGTCCATTAACATCGTAAGGGTTAACTGAACCATGAGGAATAATAAGAGGATGTGATATTCTATAATACCACTCTAAGTATCCATCCAGACATGGGCCAAGAAAATTCACAGCCATTGCATTTTGTCTAATTGTATCAACACTACTCATCATGTTAGCACGAAACCATCCATCAATGCTAGATAACACAACAAGAACTGGTCATGGTATATGCCCTACACTTAGCCAAAATGGAGAATACACCTATAAGGAAGGTAAGTAGTCATCAAACTCACCAAACCTATAAATAATACATTGTCATCAAACTCTCGATGTACCCTATGGTCAATGTATGGTGTCTAGATGTGCCTCTGTATCAACATGATCAGGATCAAAAGCTCATCATGTGCATTTGTATCAACATGATGGGGATCAATCACCTCGACATGTATGTCGTCTTCATCACCTCTAGAGCGTCCACTTCTACATCCTCAGCGTCAGATAGTTTGTGGTCCACGTATCTTTTCGGTCCTCGTACAATGAGAATTAGTGGAGTTATCCTACTTGTCCTATTATGCAGAAAGCCATTATCAAGATCATTTACATCATTGATAGATCTATCAGTAGCACCTTTAGTTGGTTTCTCACTCAACTTGGGGATGATACAAGTGTCTCATCC
The DNA here is from genome assembly GCF_029867415.1 of Vicia villosa. Classification (NCBI taxonomy): domain Eukaryota; kingdom Viridiplantae; phylum Streptophyta; class Magnoliopsida; order Fabales; family Fabaceae; genus Vicia; species Vicia villosa. Next base: position 135,127,017 of record NC_081185.1, read on the forward strand.
TTGTCTCACTAGTAAAAATATATATCAAATTAGTATTAATTAAAAAAAACTAATCGATTTTATACAAATCACGTGTCACTCCCACCTATACCAACTTTTTAGAAAATCTGATATACTTTTTTGCATTTAAACTGTATTTTACAAACAATTTGGTAGAAACCCATGCATTTCTAATGATTTTGCTGAAAACTCGGTGTAACCCCAATATAAGATACAAGATTTTACCAAACATCCGATAAAAAATTTAACATAATATATATGTTTTATTATATATCTGGTATAATTGCAAATATTTATTGCTTTAAAATCGAATTTTTTATTTTTTTAAATATCTGCTTCAAATGGAAGAAAAAAACAAACTTACTTGTGAACATTGTTCAAGTACAAAGAAGTTCGAAAGTGGTTTTTATTAAAAATGTTTATTTTTTCATTTTATTAATATATTTTAAAACTTATAAAATATTATAATAATATAGATTGAATTTTCATAATTTACTAAAACTCTTTAAATTCTTGTTTAATATATTTTGAGTTCTCTAGTTTAAAATGAATTTTGGATCTGTTTATTTAATACATTAAAAAAATGAGGTTAAAATTAATCTTAATTTGAAATAATATATAAAAAATTGATTTTTAATAAATTATATAATTAATTTTAAATTTAATAACATAAATTTATATTATTAAAATCACATAATTATATAAACAAATATATTTCAAAAATAAATTTTTAGCAAACCTAAGAATAGTACCACCGTCAAATGTTTGAGTGTGTTGAATAAAACTACCAAAAAATTAAATTATAATTATCTTAACCAATCCATTTTTGGAAATTGATATATAATTTTATATAAGATAATCAAAATTATATAGAAATAGCATGCAAACATGAAATAAGCTAAGCTGCACCATTATCCCTTCATGATAAAGTAACATTTTAAATCAACAAGACTTACTATAATAGTATTTCAATATTAACTTTTGCCGATTTGTTTTTGAAATCCTTGGTTCAAAAGAACAAAGAGGATGAGAGATTGTTTAAATATAATTAACTATCAAAAAAATAAAAATAAGGAAAAGCGAGAATACTTTTAAAGGATTAGTAAAAGAGAGACTTTTTAATGGGCGAGTTCTTCAGCTTAGTGTGAGTTCCTCAATTAGAGATGACATTTTTAATGGGAGATGAAAGAATATGGAGCGAATCATTAGTGGGAGGTGAGTCACTACTTCTTACCAGATGCTTTTGGGTAAACAGACATTAGTGGAAAATGTCGAGTTCTCCTTGATTGACTATAGACGTCAAAATGTTAGTCAATTATGAAAAATTGAGGGCTTAATGAAGGAAACATGTGCATCATTTAATGCAGATACTGATGGTTTTTCTAAGAAATCCATATTACTTCCATTACCTTACATCATTACATGTGTCCTGTAGGTGTATGAAATTTCCCATTTCTCACGGTAGTTATTCTCCTAACGGTAGTTATTCTCCTAAGTGGATGCATTACTTACGTGTTTGGACTTCTACAAAAAGAGTTGGTTTATTGTTTGAGAAGACCCTTTTTTCTCTTTCCTCCAAATTCTTCCTTCATACTTCTCCAAGAAAAACACATTGGTCAAGAACAAAGCTCTAAAGGAAGAAAAAAGAGGGGAAAAAAGGTGACATTCACTCATTTCCCTTGGCAATAAACGCTGCCATTCTTGTCCCTTTTACCCCTTCTTCTTGTTCAGAGTTAATGGCCAAAAGAAATACAAAACACATTCATGTTCAAGACATATGGTCTATGTATGTCCAGTCTTGACATGATAAGCAGGTTTCATGGGGGCATTGGATTTTCCAGTACAAGGCATGAAGAGGACGTGGTCCTTGAACCCTATTCAGGAACAGGGAGAGCCAACATAAACACCGCTGGCGAAGCCTTTGTCCCATACTCATCACATCTAACGATAATGACCATGGGGTCATCATTGGGAGGATGGATGCTAGCTGCATCCTTCTCAGAGAAGGAGATTGCAGCTTCCGATATCTTCGTTTCGCCTTCAACATTATGAAGGTCTTCTATATTTAGAATTTGGCAAACTTATCTTCTACGAGAAGAGTTAGTGCCTCGCCACCTTCGAATCCTCCTACAACAGTATTGAGTCTGTGGCAAACGAGTTTGTTACACTCACCTTGGGATGCCTCATTTGTCTTGCTGGACCCGAGGCCTCTTATGTCATCTCACCCATGGGAGTTGGATTCGTCTGGTCCACGAGAGGAATCTCCCTTAACATATTTCTTGAGGTGCCCCTCTTGGATCAACCTCTCGATCTCTTTCTTGAGTTGGTAATAGTCTTCAGTATGGTGACCCTTAACTTTATGGAACTTGCATCATCTACCTAGTTCAAGAATCATTGCGCTCGCCTTCGAAGATGGCAGCATAGGGATATTGTGCAGGCGAAGAACCTCGCGCCATATCTGTTCATAGCGAGTATTAAGAGGCATGAAGCTCTCCGTTGTTCTGCCTACTCTCTTAAACACAGTCTTGTCCTTAATGGGGGAGGTATAATTACTCTTCCTTTGGCGGTGTGAACCTTTTAAATTGGGAACACGTTTCTTGACGTCTCACGCCTTCTTCTCAATGTTGCTCTCCTCGCCTTTCATGTAACATTCTGCCCTGATAACCACCTGCATCAAAGAAAACACTGACTTTTGGACGAGAGACTCGTCGAAGTGTTCCGTCTTGAGTCCATTTTGGAACTACCCTACAAACATTTATTAGTTTGAGGGAACTGCCTTGATTGTGGCTTCATTGAATCAGACGAGATAGCCCCTCAGCGGCTCAGATGGACCCTATCGTATATTGAACAAACTGGTGGTGGATATCTTCTTGTGACGGCTAGCGATGAACTGATGCACAAGTTTCTTTACCAGCTCCTGATAGCTGGTGATGGAAGCTTGGGGTAAACCCTTATACCATCGCAAGGCGGCGTCCCTGAAGGTGTCAGACAATAGTTTGCACTTCGGAGAGTCAGACGCTTCGATGATGGTCTTTTGGGTGTTGATGGAGGTGACATGTTTATAAGGGTCATCGCGCCCATCAAACTTGGCCAAATAGGAAAGCTTGAATCCTTCAGGGACAAACGTCTCCCATATTTCTTCTGAGATTGACTGAGCATCCAGTATTTCCATTCTCTCTAGGGTATTGGACTCTTGCTGGTGTTGTCAGATATTATGTGCGTTGTCTTCCGGTGTTCGATTCTAACGGTGTAGTTCGTCCATAGTGACATGCATCTCCGATAGAGCGTTGGCGTCACAGTTATCACCGATATCCTCTGACTTAGAGAGTAGAGCTCTCTTGTTAACCATGACTGAAGATGGCTAAGTGTAAGAGTAAGTATGAGGATTACAATAAAAAAAGGTGTAAGATTAAATTGTAACCTAAAAGAAGGAGAGGTGAATTAGGTTTCTAGATTTTTTCCGATTATTTTAGAAATATTATTTCTTTTTAGTTGTTGTAATTTGTTTCTGTGATTATTTTTTGCGAGCTTTTTTAGTTGGTGTACCTTTTCCCTGTGGTTACTGGTTATATCATGTTTTCCTTTATCTATTTTCTAAACACTTGTGTTTGTTGTATTCCACTCTTTTGTGTTTGTTTATCAGATTGCAAATTTGACCAAGGCTCCAGACTCCAGCAGATACGTGCCCTCTCGTTATGACTACATATATTCTATGCATTGTGTACGTGTTGTGTTTTCTCCTATTGTGTTTTCTCCTATTGTTCACACCTTGCCGTCACGATGTGAAGTAATTAACTAGTCTAACATTGTTAGTTCAAGCCCAAAATTCCAAAAACTATTCATTCATTTTATCAAATGACATCAACAAACGATTTAATTCTTGTGAAATTATAAAGATTGAATTAGTAAAAAGAGTACTCATTCAATTATGCAGAAGATCGTGCTTAGTTTCGCTGGAAGTTAGTCACTTATTTGTCGTTTTGCATAACATGGGACCCATAAACACTTGAGTGCCCTCCAGGTGGATTTTATGGATTCGCTGGCATTGCTGTTTTTGGAGTAAACGACAACAAGACCCTTCTTGATTCTTTCTCTTATTAAACCCAAACAAATAAAACGACATCGTTGCTTCTTCTTCTCCCCTCTTCCTCACAATCACTGTCATAAACTGTAACAGAAAATTAGGGTTTGTTAATTGAATCTTCAATTTTGTGATTTGTGATGTTATGTCTTCTTCTTCGTCAGCACCTCATTACAGTTCCCTCCCTTCATCTTCAAACTCCAAACCTCCAAACTTCATCTCACGCGCCACCGCAACAACAAACCCCGTATTCGTCACGCGCAGACCATGGGAGGAAGTTTTCGCGCTCTACTCATTCACGCGCCCTTACTCAATCAGCGAATCCACTTCGCGCGTGAAGCGTAACCTCAACCACTTCCGCGTTAACTACATCATGATCATCCTCTTCGTCTTGTTCCTCAGTCTCCTATGGCATCCTATCTCGATCATCGTTTTCTTGGTCTCGCTCGTGGCTTGGTTTCTCCTCTACTTCTTCCGTGAAGAACCGATTGTTCTGTTTGGGCGTTCAATTGATGATAGGGTTTCTGCGGAGGTGCTGGCGGTGGTGACTATGGTGGCGTTAGGGTTTACCGGTGTTTGGTTGAACGTGTTGATTTCAGTTGTGGTTGGGGTTTTGGTTGTTGTGTTGCACGCTGCGTTTAGGAGTACGGAAGATTTGTATGTGGATGAACATGAGAGGTATGATGGAGGGTTACTTTCCTTTGCTGCGGGTACCCCTACAAAACGTACTACAGGTCGAAGTTTTAATTAACTCCGACCTCGGCATCTTCCGATACCGTTTTGTCGCGCATTTTGGAACGGTTTTTAAAATGTTGCTACAGGGTATATATTAACATAGGTTCTTCATTTGTGTCCCTGATTAGTTTACATTCATTTATAAAAATACATTTAATTTGTTCAAGGGGAATTGGATTGTTCTTGTTCTTGTATTGTTGATTCTGAATAGGACTGGTTTATACTTGTACATCTTTTTTTCTTCTTCTTCTTCAAACTTGTTTGTTAGAATGAGGTTGATTTTTTGTATTTTGAGTTTCGATATTACTGTCTTGATAGTTGAAATTTTGATATGTTTTTTAATTTTCATTGCTATTTATCTATTCATCAATGTTGGGAGCCTCTACTGAAAATTTTGAATTAGGATTATGTGGTGTTTCAAATAAGGATTTTAAAAGATCGAAATTTATGGGGTCTTTTAAATTAGGATTTTAGAAGATCCAAGTTTATGGGGTGTTTTAAATTTGGACTTTAAAATATTTTTATGTAATTAAAAAATTGATAATTGATCATCGATCAAAATTTTATATTTAATTTATGTAATAAAAAATAAGGTTAGTGATAAGATTGTTTATAATTAAAACAGATTTATATAACTTTGATGGTTTTTTTAAAAAGGGTTGATTTTTTTTCTTCTTTCAACAGGTTTTAGCAGTTTTAATGGTGTTTTTTTAATTGAGTTTTAGCAAAATACAAGTCTGAAAATATCACTATGCTTTTATTATTCAAAGGTTTTTGATACATGCTATATATATATATAGGTTAGGAAAAACTTAAAAACAACTACTAATTATTATAACAAATTTATCTAAACTAAGAGATTTACAAGAAAATAACAAACTTAGGTGTTATATGGAATAATATTCTCTAATACTCCCGCTCAAGTTAGAGGGTGATGGTTATGATCACTCAACTTGGACATTAGATCATGAAATGTTGTAGTCCTCAATGATTTTGTGAAAATGTCAATTTGTTGTTGATGAGTTGGTAAATGAGTTGTAGTGATAGTTTTTGATTTTATATGATCTCTGATAAAATGACAATCAACTTCAATGTGTTTGATTCTTTTATGGAAAATTGGATTGGTAGTTAAGTGAATTGATGCTTGATTGTCAGAATATAACATGGTGTATTTTGTACAAGGAACTTGAAGACTTGATAGCAAACTTCTTAACTAAATCATTTCATTAGTAGCACGTGTCATTGCGTAATATTCTGCTTCACTGGAGGACCGATATATAATTACTTGCTTATTTTTTTTTCATGAAATTCGAGCATTACCAAGTTTCATTAAGTATATGAATACGGGTTTTCGTATTATTGAACATGATGCCCAATACGAGTCACAAAAAGCAACTAGTTTGAGGTTATTATCTTTTGGTAAAATTGTACCTTGATTTTACTTAGCACCCTCATTGTTGCATCCCAATGATCTTGAAGAGATATTTGCATGAATTGATTCAATATATGTACAAAATAACTGAGTTATGGCATTGTTATTGTAAGATAAATCAGACGACCAACTAATCTTATGTACTTTGATGGATCTAAATATGGAGGTCCTTTGACTTAAGCAAGTTTGTGGTTTTGTTTCATTAGGAATGAGGAAGGTTTGGAACCAAGCATACCACATTAATTTAAGATGTCCAATGTGTATTTTCTTTGACAAATGAACAATCCCTGTTTTCCTTGTGCTAGCTCGAGACCAAGGAAATATTTTCAAGATCCAAGATCTTTCATATGAAAACATTGATTAAGATATTGCTTGAATTTTTCACATACTTCGTCATTATTCCCAATAATGATTAAGTCATCGACATATATCAAGACTACTAGAAAAATAGATTGATGAGAGTATGTGAAGAGACTATGATCAACTTAACTTTCTTGGAGTCCATAGCTTACTAATGAGTGAGAGAGTTTGGAGTACCAATTTCTAGATTCTTGGCGTAAACTATATAATGATTTTTTTAATTTGCATACCATGTTTTTATTGGCAGAGTTGTAACCTTGTGGAAGTTTCATGTAGACTTCTTCTATTAAATTTTCATGTGAGAATGCATTACTAACATCCATTTGGTGTAATTTTCATCCTTTAGCTACTGCAATAGTAAGTGAGCATCTAGCAATTGTCATTTTAGCAACAGGCGCAAAAGTTTCATTAAAATATTCACCCTTTACTTGAGTTAATCCCTTTTCTACTAGACGAGCTTTGTATTTTTCAATTTCTCCTATAGCTTTACGTTTGATCATGTAGACCCATTTGCATCCTATCACTTTTCTTCCTTCGGATAAGATGGTTATTTCCCAAGTCTCATTAACTTCTAAAGCCTTAATTTCTTGAGCCATAGCTTCTTTCCATATTTCATGTTTTGCTGCTTGACTATATGACTTAGGTCCGTCATCTGAAGTGATGGTTACAAGATATGCTTTATGTTGTCTTGAAATTTTCTCATAGTGTAAGGATTGTGAAATCATATATTAGATACTATTAGGAGATGATATTTTAGAGTTAGTGTTGACTTTGTAACAATGGTAATCTTTAAGATACGCTGGAGATTGTCTTTCCCTTGGTGTTATGTCAACTCCCTCACTGCCAGTGACTTCGTTGTTGATATTATCAATATCTTCTTGATGCTCTCCCTCACTAGTAACTTGGACAATATCACTGTAATTTCGCCTTCACTTGCATTATTCTCTTAAGAGATATTGATGGTATCATTGTCATTATTTGTTGTATTTATGTCTTCTAAATCTGAATTGGCATGCTTGTTCTTTGCTGAATTATCATCGACAAGTTCTGCAGTATCTGCGATGTGTATAAATGCTTCCTCGTGGATGACATTGTCTGTAATTGTATTTGTTTCTACATCATCAGTTCAAGTTGATTCCTTGTTATTAGTAGAATTTAACTCTTGAACATCAAAATATTGCTTTATTGCATCAATAATACTCACATTGGCATTGTCTCTTTCTTAATTATAGAGATAAATGTCTTTATAGAATACCATGTCTTTGAATGTGTAAAAGAAATGATTTTGAATATTATATACTTTTCATCCTTTTTGTCCTTATGGATAACCTATGAAGATGCATTTTTCAGCTCTTAAATCAAATTTGTCTAGTGGTTAAGACATATTTTTGGTGTAGCATAAAAAACCAAAGCTCTTCAAGTGTTGATAGTTTGTTTCCTTTTTGAAAAGTAACTCATATGGGGTGATCCCTTTTTAGCTATTATGGGTATTCTATTTTTAAATTTAGAATTCATAAATTTTGTACCACTGTCTCTCTGTATTCTTTTGATGTGTTTATTGAATTGTCTTTTGATCAAATAGCAAAAATTCATCAATTTTTGCAGCGTTTCAATTTTGTTGTTCATTAAATACACATGAATACCTCAAGAATAATCATTTACAATTGTTAAGATATAATGTGAATCCTTATGCGAGACAGTATGATAGTTCTCCCAAAGATCACAATAAATTAAATCAAATGGCGCATCATCTTTATTACTACTCAATGGAAAAGCATTTCTCCATTGTTTTGATTTGTGGAAAATGTCACAACAACTATCTTTATTTGAATCAAAAGTAAAATTGAGATAATGAGAAATATATTGAATAACTTGCGTCGAAGGGTTTCCCAATCACTTGTGCCACAAGGTTTCCATATCTTTCTTAGTTGTACCTAAGAATCCAACATGATGCTGTCTTGAAAGCTCATATATACCTTTATGTAAATCACTAAAGCCAATCTTCTTCATCGAAGGTTGGTCCTGAATTATGCACAATTTTTTTCATATGTAACACTACAATTTAGATCACAAGTCAATTTATGAATTGAAATTATATTGCAATTGAATTATGGAACCAAAATAACCTTATGCAACATGAAATTGTTTGATAAGTGCACATCTCCCATATTTTTAACCGATATTAAAGTTTCAGTTGGTGTTATCATATGAAAAGATTTTTTTAATTTTTGCATCCTTTGCAAAATTAAAGGTAAATGAGTCATATGGTGTGAAGCACCTCTATCAAGTATCCAAGTGATGATGTTTAGTGATTTACTAGTCATTTCCATAATAATCACATTTCAACTTGGATTTTCCTTTCCACTTTGATATCTCTGCTTTTCCACAATAAGTGCTCTCTTTTGTTAGTTTTCATGTGTTTGTTGCTTGTGTAGAGTTAGCTTCTGATGAAGCCTGACACCATAGTTCGGATCAATAATTGTTACCCAACTGAAAGTGGAAAGTTGGAGGAGCTGAGACTAAAGAGAAACATTAATCACATTTCTAGCGAGAACGTGGCAGCAATCTACAGAATAACGGATAGTCAAATGGATTATGCAATGGGATAAGACCAAGGCGCTAGAAGACAAAATTATGAAACTTAGTTCATCCACTACAACACCTCGTTGCTGCAAAGAACAACCCAATCTAATTACCTATGCCACCAGCTTGTCACATTACACTGAGTTCCCCACGTGTTGTATGTACCCGATTTTGCATTGGTGCGAATTGGAAGAAATTGAGGGAATATTGTTGATTTCCTTTGGCCACAATTTGAAAATATCCACAAGCCCATGATCCAAGACAACGCACAGACCCTAATTGGAAGTGACAATAAAAGGATCTCTTGAAGAAAATGAAACAATTCATCTTTTTTAGAGATAGAAAACACTTAGAGAAAACCAGCGAAGGAAGTGAGCTGAACAAAATGGAGAGTCTTTATCTCATCTCCTTAAATGTATGTTACCAGTATCTGACGTGACAGAAGTCGTCTCTTGGTGACTAACCATTGCAAGAAGACAAATAAGTTACTTTTAGGTTGTTATTTCTTTTTCACCACGTGTTCAAGAATGCTTAGCTTTGAAACTAGTATTGTTGTATGTACTAAGCTCACCATGAACTAAAACCTTTTATGTTGAGCAATGTAAAGCTAATATAAAGTAGTCTTTTATGTTAAACGATGTGTTGTTAATGTTTTGTTTTTATTGTAACACCCCATTTTTACCCGGTAGTTATAACGACAATCAGAGTATAAAAATTCCAAACATCATATGGGATATCACATTTTCCGACTTAAATCACAATGGCGTAAACTCCTTCAGCATAGATACATAACACTTTTAAACACAAACGAACTCTTAACAATTAGTTTAGTCTTTAAAACAATAATCAATGTTTAATTATCACGCAACAGATTCACATTTTTAAAACTCCAAAATAAAATCAAGGCATCTTGCCTCACCACAAAACAACTTCAAAAATTCGTAAGTTTAAACGAAAATAACATCAAATTTCAGCAATTAAAATAATTCAGAAAACAAGCGTTCGTCCCCCCGAGTGCTACGTATCAGAGCGACAAACTGACTCGAACTCACACCAACTAAGTCTTCACTCACTGCTGCCACCTGCACGTTACCAGTATAAAGGCAACGACCAACAAAAAAAGGGTGAGATATCTAACTATATAAATAAATTTATGATAAACAATATATTAGAGTTAGAATCGTATAAGTTACCACACCGCGGTATAATCGTTACAATTCACTTCACATCATTTATTCAACCAAAACGGTTCCATTCACAATGCAAGTCACACAAATTCATAGTCATGCAAAATGGAATGAGACTCTAATATACGCAAATGCATGTGGTATCCAGAAACGCAATACTTCATCATTTTATTTCCTGCACTTCACAACATTCACAAAAATTCATCGCATCACAACATTGCAATACATCACAAAGAAAATAACGGTTAGCGAATTTACCCCGAAACGGTCCTACCTAAATTATTTTAAATGCTATTATTCTTTTCTGCTACTATTATAACTTAGGAAATTTTTTGCTACTTGTTATGTCTCTGTCAAGCAAATTTGCACCTACACTGATATGCACTAAAACCTACTACTGTCATATAATTTACCTCGTTGCTATATTCAACACTCTACTAAATTAATCCCAACTCTTTCCATTAAGGTCATTGCTAATTACTAATCTCATTAATTATAGTATCATACTAAATCAATTCAAATGTAAAGTACTAGAATTATATTGCATGGCACCTAATTAAATAGAAAATGCTAAGATTCAATTTGTGGCCCCCGTCCCTTATACATACAGGGTGCTCGCCCCTCACCTATGGCACCCGTCCCTTAGCACATTTCTGTAGGACCCCGTTCTTGGTATATGGGGCGCCCGCCCCTTAAGGTATGGCCCCCACCACCTAAAATTCTCTCTCCTTCCTCCTTTGTTATTCCATACTTCCTTCGTTCCCAATTCAATTTATTCCCAGAATCGATCATAATCTTCCCAGCGATTCAATATCACAGAAATCATTCATCACAGATTCATCGATTTAATTAACCAGAAACAATTTCATGCACAAAATCACAAACCAATACAGTTAATCAACATTCAACACAACAACAAATCATCATGCAATTTTTTTTGTTCCAGAAAAATCACATAACAGCAAAACACCAAAATTATACAAACACAGAGATAAAATTTATAACCCCAAACCCCACATACGATTTATCATATCCCTGTTTATAGAGCCAGAACCCCACCCCTTACCTTGGATCGAAGGTTGCTCTAAATCGGTTTCCGATAGAAATCACCCAATTGCTCTACGTGACTTTTCTGCTTCTCTCCCAAAAACCCTCTTCTGCTATGCCTCTATTTTCTATTTTCTTTTTTTCCAAAACCTAAGTGCTATACCACTACTTCCACTTAAGTTTCATAATTTTGAAATTGGCAAATATTACATTCGTACAACACACATCCTCTTAGCCCATAAACAATCATACATACCCCCTAACATTATTCTATGCTTAAATTAACTAATTCATTTAATTTAGCAGTATATCTCCTAAACACTAATAATTATATTATTAATATTTTTAATACTAAAATGATAAATAATACTATTAGAACTCGACCGACTACTCAGTTAAAATACCCGCCTCGACAACTCAAAACACAATAATTTACGACAAATATTCGAAATTAACTAAAATAAATAATTAGTCGCATTACGGGTGATACGCTGAACTCAACCCCAACTTAGAACCTAACGCCTCTTGCAAACTGTTCCAAAAATCAGAAGTGAATCTCGGATCTCTATCCGACATAATACACAAAGGAATACCATGCAGCTTAACAATTACACTTGTATAAATCTCCGCCAACTTCGATATTGTATAAGTGATATTAATAGGAATAAAATGAGCCGACTTCGTAAGCCTATCAACAATCACCCAAATAGAATCATGTCCTCTCGAAGTATTAGGTAATCCCGTCACAAAGTCCATTGAAATGTTATCCCACAGAATCATGTCCTCTCGAAGTATTAGGTAATCCCGTCACAAAGTCCATTGAAATGTTATCCCACTTCCATTCCGGAACTTTTACGCATTAAAGTTACAAGCGAGGCGAGGCTTAGAGATTTGTCCCATTGCTTTAATGTATATATATGTTCATGATGTTGTAAAGATACACCATAAAAACAGACCTTCAATGGAACCATATAACCCATCATGTACATATAAATAACAAGTTATATTAATGGATCATTGCCCAACATGTTCTCTATTATTGAACTCATTTTTTTTAAAATTATTTTTTGATATTGTTATTACTAAACTAAACCTATGACAACCATAAACTATTTATCTTGCTTATACTCATTTACAAAAAATAATCTTTACAAAATTAATCTAAGTTATTTTCCACTTCCTATGAATTCGTCATACTTACTATTCTATCACTTGCTACTTAAAACCTACATGTATACTTGCATGTACTTGCCACATAAAACCTACATGTATGCAAGCTATTCTATCACTTGCTACTTAAAACCTACATGTATACTTGCATGTACTTGCTACTTAAAACCTACATGTATACTTGCATGTGACATCACAAATATTCACCCAAAAGTTTTCATTAATGTTAAATTTGTATTATTGTAAATTTGTTTTCTATTATTACTTTTCTTCAATATTTTATAAAATAGTTTTTAAAAACTAAAAAGCTAAAATTTATTCAAACAAGCGTATAGTCTATTACACTAAACATATAATCTTTTTAAAATTAACTAGTAAAGGACCCGTGCGCCCGCACGGGTCACGTAAAGTCGATATAAATATTAAATAAATATAATATGGTTATGGTTAAAAAATTATATTAAAATATATATTAATTAAGCGAAATAATTTCTTCAATGATGATTATCATATCAATATTAATTTAATTTATCAATTTGTAGTTGTTTTCAATGATGATATTTATGTTGGATAAAAATTAAAATAATATTAGAGATAATTAATTATTATTGTTGATCACAATTTTAAGTCTGAAAAAATATAGTTCTTGATAAAAGTAAAAAAATAAATAAATATTGAGATAATGTAGTTATTATGTACTATCATTATCAACAATTTTTATGGGCTCTCACCCCTAGTATGTCTACCCGTCTTTTTTTCTCGCAGACGCACATTATCAACGATTTTTATGGGCTCTCACCCCTAGTATGTCTACCCACCTTTTTATGAGCATGATTCAAATTGCAAATTTAAATTATCAAAATAAAAAATTGCCAAAAAAATTATAACATCTATATAAGTCAAGAAACAAAAATACTAATGTAATGGAATAAAAACAGCAAAAATATTTAATTCAAATTGCATATCCAATAACAAAAATAAATAAGTTATTAAATAAAAAATAACTTATAATTTTATTTATAATCTTGACAGAAAAAGATTTATATACCAACCTTTTCTTTATATTTGATATATTTTATGAAATGAATATAAATTAGAATTAATGTCAAATATTTTTTATTATAGATATTAAAGAAATGAATATAAATTAGAATTAATGTCAACTATTTTTAATGGGAAAGATACAATAATGCGTATTGAAAGGTGTTATATGCGTTTAATTTTTAATTTTATACAAAATCTTTTTTGTATGTTTATTTACAATTATTTTATACTGATTCCTATATTTGAATTTGAATTATGTGAATGTACTATATATTTGTTGATATTGTAGGGAGGGTAGAGAGTTATATGAATTTCACTTTTTTATGATTAATTAACCGTAATGATTACTTTTAGATATTGGAATTGATTTGAAAACTTGTAGCATGCAATGATTACTTTTAGATATTGGAATTGATTTGAAAACTTGTAGCATGCAAAAGAAATAATGATTGTTTTTAGATATTGTCAAATATTAAAGACATAAGGCATGATAATATGAGTTGATGATGCTAATATGAGTTGATACAATATTGCGTGCAATATTGACATCGATTTTCTTATTATGAAAGTATATATATTTAATGCATTTTATAATTATTTGTGTGTAGTTAATTTTTTATTTAGATTGAAATAAATAAATTGAAAAATCATATTTAATTTATGAATTAAATCAAATCCTAATCCTTTTTTAACTCTCCATTGAACTTTAGTGAATCATATATTTAATTTATTGGTATTTAAGATGGTCCTCCGAACCATGAAGACACTTTATTTTTGGTGTAATTTTTATAGGAGAGAATCGTAGTCAAACTCTCCCGTGAAATCTCATCCTTCCTTTTGAAATTTTACGTGAGAAAATTGCAATCCCAATTTTAAACTCTCCCGTGAAATTCATGTACCAATTTTTTTCCAATTAAATATATTAAAAGTTTTTTTTGTAAAGAATTAAATATGAGGATGTACACTACTTATATATAATATTTTTATAAATAGTAAATAAATATATAATAGTTGATATCTTGGCCTTTTGTTTTAAATATAAAAAAGAAATAAATTTGTGTCTTTCATAAAAAAATTGTTTATTCATCAATCATAATTTTCTCATGTTTTTTAATAAAAACAAATATATGTGTCAACTTTTAGAATAAATATTAACATCTTATCATAAATAAATGCTAACATTTTTTCATGTCAATTTTATTTGTATTTGTATCATGTAATAATAATATATATCATTTTTTATCAGGTATATGATATTTTGATTTAAAAAAATTTATAAAATAAATCATACTTAATTGATTGAAATAATTTTTTATAGAAGAAAATTATTGTTGCCTATAAAATTATAATGTAATGGAATAAAAACAACAAAAATATTTAATTCAAATTGCAAATCCAATAGCAAAAATAGAATATTTATCAAATAAAAAATAAGTTATAATTTTCTTCATAATCTTGTATTATTAGAAGATAAATTATTATTTTTAGACCAACACTTTCCATTTTTAAAGGTTGAAATATATATTGAGAATAATTTACAATAAAATAGATACTAAATAGGCGAATATTTATTGTATTGGTAATGATTGTGTTTTGGAACCTATTAATTAGGAATTATTATTATATATTAAATATAAATTTAAATTTTAGATGATCCACTCACTATAGAATCTCCATTTTAAATTTCTTCCCTTTGATTTTGATTTTTTAAAAATATATTTCATTAATAATAATAATAATATTAATTGAATGCTTCCCTTTGATTTTGATTTTTTTTAAATATATTTCATTAATAATAATAATAATAATAATAATAATATTAATTGAATGATGGACATACGATATTCACATTCTCATACATGAACATACAATTAAAAATAGTTAATAAATCTACTATAAAATATACAAAGAATAACAATTTTGTGTTTCATAGAAAAATGGTCAATACCAACTCTTTTTTTTGTATTTGATATATTTAATGGAATGAATATAAATTAGAATTAATTTAATCAATTTTTTATGGATATTAAAGGAATGAATATAAATTAGAATTAATCTCAACTATTTTCAAGGTGGAAGATACAATAATGCGTATTGAAAGATTTTATATGCATTTAATTTCTGATTCCTCCCTTTAAATTTGAATTATGTCAAGGTACTGTATATTTGCAAATGTTAAAAAAGACAACTAATTATTACTCACCTAAAACTACATATTCTCAATGACATTTTCTTTAAACTCTCTAAATAAAAATGATGTTTAATTATTACTACCTACAACTAAAACCTACCTCTACTGGGTCCTTTAGTTTTTCACCATGAATATTTATACAACAATCTATATATGTTAACTTATCTAACGGGCTTAACTAATATATTAGGATAAATTTAAAATTCAATGTATTTTGACTCTTATTTCACTTTATTAAAATCATACGTGTATAATACAAACCGTAAAATATAATATTAAAATATTTTGGTAAAATACAATTTTAATAATATTAATTATATTTTAATAGTGTTTGTAATGGAAGTTAACATATTATTTTTTTAAAAGAATATCACAAATAAAAGAATAATTATTTTACAGGGACTCATTTCCCATTATCCCATATCCACCCATTATATATTTTTATTATAATTTCCCATTATCCCATATCCACCCATTATATATTTGTATAGAAATAATGAGTCTTTAATATTAAGGTTAGAAAAATATTACTACAATCCTTTCATTAAATCTACGTTTAGAAATTGTAATTACGATTAAGGGTAATGAAAAAATTCCTTAAAACAATAGAATAATTATACTCAATTATGTAATAAAAAAAACATCAAAATGGTAGGGTATAGTATCAATTATTTACTTATTTATAAGTCTCATAATCTATATATAAACAACATATTGCAATACAATTAAACATATTTAAACCTCATTATTTATTTTCAATTATATATTCCATCTCATTTATATCAGGTTAGTTAAAATATTAAATATCATTTAATTGATTTAATAATTATTTTATTAGAGTAATTGGAATTTTTATTAAAAGATGTTGGTGTTTAACTTGTAGTAATGAAATATTAATAATCATATTCATAATCACATCATAGAAATCAAAAATAGCCTTCAACTTGCAAAAGATTTAAAAAGTCATCTGCATTAATTCGTATAGGCTCCACCACTATTAACAGACCATTGAAAATCGGCATAATAATGTGAATCTGCTTTGGCTATGCATAGAATCATATATCTGTATTAATTCCTATAGGATGGAATAATGATGGATAACTTGTAATAAGAACATTCACCATCAGGATCATGCTTTCCTTGCAAAGCAGATTGGCATGCACTGTAGCAATAACAATGATTCAATACTTTTATCAGAAATGACATAAAACATCTGTAACATAAAACTAACAGTTGTGCCATTTTTTTTTTTTGCCATTTATGAGCATATTAGTGTGACTGTATTATTCAAAATTATATATTACTGGATCCAAACTCAGTTCACAAAGACTTGAGTAAAATTTATGAAGATTTTTTGACCGGATATGAACATTTAGTATTACCATTAATTAAAATTTAAAAAAATAAATGAAAGAAACCAAACCAACACGTTAATTTTTTTCCATCATTTCAATCACCTCTCAAATTGTTTAACCATGGAAAAGAAAAACTCATGCCCTTTTTATGACCAAACTCCATGAAAACAAACTAACAGTTTCCATCCAAACACAATTGAAACATACCAAAAACAAATTCCCTCAAACTCAAACCCCAATCTGAATCTCATCCCAGAATTTATGGACAACAAACCATACGCACAAATCGATTCAAGAAAACAAACCCTAAAATCCTAAAACCGCTCGGAATAAACATCAAGAAACAACAATTAAAAGGGAAAAACGTTTTACAACATCAACATCATTGAAAATGGAGCAAAAAAAGGTTACCTACGAAGATGATAATTTCTCTGGTAACAAAATCGAAGCTTGACGGATACTATATTTTGATTCCTTATTTACTTTTGTTCATTGATTCTCTCTTCTACTGCTGGAAAACTCTTCTTATAGTTATGTTGTGTTGTTGCTTATTGAGGATTTTTATGTGGTTGGTGAGTTTTGGAAAAGGATATCAAATACCATGATTGATGAAAAACAAAAAAGTGTAAGATGAAGGAAGAAGCATACCGTATTGAGATAATTTTTTCAAACAAAAAAAAAAGAAGAGTGGAAGATGAAGTGAAGATGAAAGATTTGTCTTTCAATGATGAAGGAAAAAGCAAGGAGGACGAAAGAAGTGCAAGGGTTTCAATTTTTCTACGTTTAAAAAGTTGATGGGAAAAAATGGGTTTCGAAGAGGGAGTGAAGCGAATCTAAAGGTGGAAGCCGTTTATTTTAGGGTTTGACGGCCAAGGAGAGAGGATGGAGATAAAATGGAAGAGAGAAGGAAAATATTGTTATTGTCGTGTGAATCTCAATAGTTTATTTGATATTGTTTGGAATATATAGAGGGAGAATAATGATACCCAAAAATTTAGTTTATTTGATATTCCAATGAAATAATTAATTTGGCTGCTGCAATATTCTAATAAAAAAATTAAATTAATTAGATGAGTGGCATAGAACGTAGTGCATATTTTCCATATTCCAATAAAAAAGATTTGCATTAAATTAGTTGTTGGAATGTAATGATTATTAGTTGTGCAGGTTTTTACATATTCCAATACTGAACTTTTGCATTAAATAAACTGTTGGAATGTAATCATGATTAAATGTAAAATTACGCTCAGGGTATGCAAAACCATCTTTAATTGTTTGTCATTAGGGTAATTAAGGGAAATTGGTGGTAATTCATTTTTATATATTAAAATAGATTGAGGTGAATCATTCATCCTGTAATATAATCTTTTCTATTTAATTAAGATAAATCATTCAACTAAATGTCGGATTGGATAGTTAAATCCCAAATTTTTGTTTGAAGAAACATTTCTTTTTTAAAACAAATTCTCTCATGCTTACCAACCAATAACGTAAGTGCCAAACAATAGGATAAAGCAAAAAAGAGAACCATGGAAAGCCAACATTTCATATGAACTTTTGACCAGACAGCACGATCTTGCATTTACTTTTATAGCTTTTCAGTACAAAAGGCTGATATCAGTGATATGGCTGGCATTGAGTTCAGTGATATCAGTGATATGGCTGCATAAGTTCTTCACCCATTTGGCTCAACTTGTTGGCCTGCATAAATCATTCATATCATATTTTGGGGAAAAAAACAAAAATACTCTTCATTCAAATGTCAAAATTCGCAACAAATCATATCTTCTGATGAGTATTGTTGCCTGTAGCTACCTAATCCGCATGGGCACTCCAATTTATTGGAATAACAAGACAATTTAATAAGAAGAAAGTCTTCAAAAAATCAGGATGTAAATGTAATGATCATTACAACGATCAACCGGATCAGGATACTCTAAACTTATGGCAGAAAAGGGGTTTGTTTTAATGGAGAAGGATGAATTTCTATATAAATAAATTATGAGATTTTAAAATGTGATGATACAGCGACGAAAAGTTCCAAGGTGTGTAACCGTGATCAAGGGTGTGGAGTCTTCCGAGCATAGGCTAGAACCATGACAAAATCCTTTGCTGAGGACCCAATAATCGCTGGAATTCGGTCTGATGCGGATGCTGTAGAATCCAGCCACAATTCAACCAAACTATGTAGTTTCAGTGTAGGGAGCACTGGTTGTCCCATACATTTAATTTCAATCTGCACAATAAATTAACCAAAGAGTGAGGCAACATGTGTTGAGAACGGGTAGTGAGTGAGAACACTTGATTATCGTGAGAAGCGATAATATTGAATTAGAATCATTAAATTAATATTGACGGTTTAGATTACATGGTTAGTTACAAATCTCATGCGATCTTCTCTCGTAATTAATAAAAGTTATATGTGAGATTTCTCATAAATAATATAATCTAAATTGTTTAATGTAGATCAAATAATTGTAATTAATGTTCTTATTTTATAAGATGAGGCATCCACTTAACATTCTTATTAGGTGAAATTCACACAATAAAAATGTTAACAAGAGGGTTGCTGATATTTTTTTCATTCGATAACCAAGAGTTCTTACCTAATACGTATTTTACATATGTAAAAACTAAAATATTCAAGATCATGTTATTCCCTAATACACCAATGTCTTTAAGCTACATATGAATTGGAGTTACCTCAGTTTCACTCGTCAGATCTAGTTTCTTCATTAGGTATTTTTGGATGAACGAGACAGGTACGCTTCCATCCCTGTGGCAAATACAAGAGATATTATGTTAGACATGATTTATGTTTCTGTCATTCAATAGCGAGCAAAAACCATTTAATTATGAACACATAACCCTTCAGCATGGTATAGCTGAATGAATTACAATAAAATATTAATCCAGAGAGCAATCATATTCTAACTGCAATATTTATTGATGTGAAAAAAATCATTGAGATGCAATTCTGGTTTCTTGAAAGCATATGTGTAACTTCAAATTCACATATTCATACCGCTTTATTGAGATAGGTCTTTGATATTGATCTTCTGTTTTACCATTTTATTTTCCCTATGCTAAGGTACCTTATGTATTTCCTCAGCGTACAATTGTCACACATACAAAAGTAGTCTACATTGCGCATTGGAGTGAAAAAACAAACGAAAATTGAAAGACTAATAAAGAGATATCTCTAAATTTACAATAGATAAATATCGATAAGACATAGATACTATGTGTTGATTATTGCATATAGGTATATAAGATGTCAAAAATTGTATTCTCTTAGATAAATTACGGAATGCTAAGAGATTGTGATATTCAGATGCACAACCAATGCAAGGTCAAAGTAAGTGATTCCTTCTTCAGTCATTCAATATATTGCTTAAAATTTACTATATATAGATAGTTTTCGCTTATAGATATAATCCATTAAATTCACATATATATTATTCAAAAAAATATGGCGTTATGTGTCGCTCCATGTATAAAATTTCAATTTTTAAGCATGAAAAAATTGACACTTATCTAATTAACAGAATCAATACTCAACGTTCAAAAATTCTGAAGGAACCTACTTTATTCTCAGATAGCTTGCAGGAATTTGTGGCAAGGGTGCATCTCCTTCCCTGAAACATTAATCTAAAATTAGTACACAATCTTTCAATGTCCTAAAAGTGGACTTATAGAACATAATATGCACACGATTGCATGATATAAGATTATAAGTTATCAATTTAAGTTTCAAAGATGATATCTTACTGGTTTTCAGAAGCTACTAAGGAGAACCAAATTGGACCGCTCATAAAGAGTTTATTGCTGGTAGAATCCACCACAGCTTGGGGTGATATGCCAGATTCTCCAAAAGTTTCCTTTTTCCTGCGTACTCTGCGCAATTTATTGGGTTTTGCTGTGTCTGAAGAAACTGGAAAAGGGCTAATTTTTTCACCCTCAGCTTTTGCCTTGCGTTTATTTTCCTTATTTTTGATTTTTTGCACTTGAGACTCACTTTCATTTACTTGAATGGGTTCAAGTTTAGCAGTGGAACCTTGTGTATTAGACTTGAAAGATTTAGTCCTGCTTGCGACCTCCACTAAACAATTCAGCGGTTTCCAAAGATCCAACTTTGCATCATATGTTTCAGCACCATTCTCTGTTTCTTTATTTGGCGTGGATTGACTACCCTCACTCTGCATCAAGTAAAAGTTCAAGCATAAGAATATAGGTAAACTAGTGCTAGTATCTGCAAAATCAAATGAATAAATATGAAACATTGAGACCGGCAATAATTTGAGAACGCAAAATATTTGATCAAATGTAACAGCATATGTTAGTGTCTGACACACATGTCGGACATTGGCCACGCCTTCAATCGGAAGTATCTGCGCTACACAATAAAACAAGGAGACACGATAACATATAGTGAGCACACAGTGAAGAGCTAGACCGTGTCTTCTGTTACCTGTCCATTGCTCTGGCGCAACTTATTTGAAGTTTCAGGTGAGCTTGAACTCCCGAGACGGTCGTCCAATAATGCTTCCTCTTTCTTAATCGGCTTTTCAAATGAAAAACTAGAGGACTGCAGACTGCTAGCCTTTCTTGTAGGTTTCGTTCTTCTTCCTGTCATGGTTGATTGTGCCGATACCCTTGGTGTGTTGACCACCAAAGATGAAAGAGATCTCTCTTTTCTCTTAGCTGGCAATGGTACTGAAGCCGCGACAACTTCAGGTTCTTTCACTTTTCTTCCCTTTAACGGGAAAATTTTGGCCCTTACATCTTGCTTAGTATGGTCCGGCCTGATAATCCGAAATCAATGTTGTAACTTAGCATGCAGCAATTCAAACATTAATTTCTGTTACAGTTATTCATTACATTAATTTCTGATTTTGCATGTCTTAAAACAATCTACATTAAATATGCTATATACTATTAAACATGTGAAATATTTGTCATGAAAAGCATTGAAAGTAAACCAGCATTATTGTATATATACATTATCATGCAAATCATTATAACTCCCCATCCACATGCATGCATTATTATGATATAAGGCAACAAAATGATATAATCTTGATAGCACCAACATAGCATAAAGCCGAAAGTCATTTTATCATCCTTACAAAACCACTCATGTCACAACATGCATATATAGTTAAATCCATACATTTCAGAGAATAAGAACGAGATGAAAATCGGTCAAAGACGGAGAATGCAGACCTTAGTTTCTCAAGTGGAACACAGCCCAAATCAATGTTGCATTCTGGACAGCATTCCAAATCTTCATCAGTAATTTTGTCATAAATGCACTTCCTGCAAACTGAATACAAATAATATAACTTTTAGCTCAAAAAAGTAGACAGAAAATTCTAGTCAACAAATAGCTATATCATCATAAATAGCTTATCAAAACATCAATTAAACTTTAAATGACAAATAAACAAACCGAAATGTATAAGAAAAAACACATGATATAATAATAATGCTGTTACTTGTGTTATTGCATGCGGTGAAAAACTAGGTAGAAGCTATGAATTTTAGTAACTGAATAGTTGTTATTGTAGTAAAAAGTTCAAACAACTTTCCACCTAGGACATTAATGGAACAACACAACACAAGTGCAAAACACAGACAACAAAAACTACTGAATAATACTTAACCAATCCGAACAACAATGTTTCTGGATTCTGAATAACATCATGAATAATAATATAAAGAGAGAGAAATAAAAAAATAGTATTTTTTTACCGAATGAAATTATGAATCTGGATGAATAGTGAAAGAGGCAAAAACCCAAACAATGGATAATGCAAAAAGTTAGAAAATATGAAAAATCAGATGAATTAGAAACGGGATTGAAAGAGATCGAAAGGGCTTACACGTGTGAAGACATTCAGATATAGTTGTAGCTTGTTTGAATAGCTTGTTACAGAGTGGGCAAGTCATGCATGCTGCAATCGTCGCTCTCTTGACTCGCACAACTTGATTCGTCATACTTGAAGATTCTCACGATCTTGTTTACCTTCTTTCTCCTTCTCGCTCACACTCAACACGTAATTTCAGTTACTGCATGCTATATCTCTACAACACCGTCGAATTTTACGTTCATTTTGGACGGAATCGTGACCTGCATTAATTGAAGAGAAACAAAGTATGTGAGAGAAAGAAAGAAGAAAGTGGAATAAGATTGTGTGTAGAATGAGAGTAGAAGAATGGAAGAACCTGATCGGAGAAAATGATTGGGTTTTGGATTTAGGGGGTGTGAATAGAAAATGAGAGGGTGAGATTGGTAAAGATTTGACGTGGGTTATGATGGATTTGGGAAAAGAAAAGAGAGACTGCGGTTGAGTTGAGGATGATCTGAATCGAGAGGACCTGTTCGTGGAAAAGAGCATGAACCAAAAACAAACCCAACTCCTTTCTCTCTCTCTTCTTTCTTCTGTCTTCTTTTATTTTTTATTTTTTATTTTTTATTTTTTTTATTTAGCTTTTGGTTTTTTGTTTTTTGTTTTTAAATAAAATATTTGGGAACTTATGTTACATATTTCAACTAACGACAGCTAGGAAGTTGGGAATTTGATAACGTGCGCCGAGGTGGATATGCGCGGTGCTAGGCGGCGTGTGGTGTCACTCAATAGGGTCCAAACTTTTAAGTTTTAACAACTTTAATTAATTACTCTTTTTTACTACTTTGAAAATTGGTCTCAAAGTAACTACTAATTTCATTTGTCTTCCTCTCTTAAGATTGTGAGAATATGAGGATTTAGATTTAGTCCTCCTCCCTTAAGAGGGGATGCAGATATTTTGTTGGAATAGTGGTTACTTCAAGTGTGTTTCCTAGTACGTGATTTTTGATACCTCATTTTATGTTTAAGAGTTAGGATATATTGAGCTATAAATATTAGATTGGATTAGATGATATTACGTGACTGAGGCGTGTATATGTCTGGATCAAACAATATGTTTAGATCGGACGATTTTACATGATCTCGCTCTTTCACGCCAAATCTCCCCCTACATCATTTCTGGTTTAAATGTGTGATGAACTAACCTCTTTGAGGGCCATGTAAAGTTGTCACAGTTCATAATCCCTTAAGCATGATTTCTAAAAGGGCGATGTGGTTAAGTCAAGGTATAATAGTTGATAGTCCCTCAAGTATGAGGACTAAAATGGCGAGTCCTGGATGGGTAGGGTTGTGCATAGACATGGCAACGGGTCGGGTCGGAGACGGTTTTTACCTCCCCCAAACCCAAACCCGAATTCCCAATCAATCCCTGTTACCCGCCCCAAACCCAAATGGGGATGGGGAATTAAAACCCAAATCCGTCCTTAACGGGTTCGGGTTGGGTTCGGGTATCCCCGCTACCATGTATTTTGTAAAAACAATTTTTTTAATAAAAATATTGACTTTTTCAAAAATCAAATTACATTATAAATAACAAAATAAAACAATCTCAAAAAATTTCATACATATATTTCAAATATTTAAAATAATAAATACAAATCAAATTATTAAAACATTAGCCACATATTTAATAATATAAATTATGAAATATAAATAATATGTACATATTGAAATAAACGGGGCGGGTTCGGGGACGGGTTCGGGGTGGGTACTAGTGTCCCCATTACCCGACCCATCCCCATGTTTTCTAATCGGAGAAAACCCAAACCTGAACCCAAACCCAGTCAAAACGGATTTTCCCCGTCAACTTCGGGGCGAATTCGGGTGGGTACCCGTGGGTCTGGGTTTTATTGCCATGTCTACTTGTGCATGGTAACCGAACCATATAAACCAAACCATATAAACCAAACCATTTTTTTGGTTAAGGTTTAAAAACCAATCCATTATTTCATATAAACGGTTTATGTAGTTTGGATTCGGTTGGTTTAAAATTGGTGTTGATTAAGACCCAAATTTCATTCAAACCACGTATTCCTTGGTTCCGTGAACACCTTCGTCATTGTTGTTTCCGTGAATGTCGCGATGAATTTCATCATGTTTGTGAGCATCACCATCATCTTCTGTTATGTGAGCACCGATGAATTCCTAGTTCCGTGAACACCACCACCATGATTTCTATGGTGGTTCCTGTGAGCGCCGATTGCCGGATCCGTGAACACCCCCACCATCGTTTCTAAGAGGCTGCCATTGAATTTCGTCGGTTTCATGAACACTACCGCCATCGTTTTTGTGAGCACCGTTGAATTTCATCGCTTTCATTTACGCCGCCGTTAAACTCAACAAATTTGAAGTGAGTAATGGATGAAAACTACCACACAGGCTTGCATGTTGTTTACTTCGTTGATGTATTGATGATGACTGAATCAAGAAAATAGAAAATTGGGTGTTGTTTGCGTCGTTAATTGTTTCATTGATAAAATGATCCAGTTTAAAAATGAATGGTACCCGGTTTATTGCTTTTGGATCCAATATGTTTTTTTTTCATAAATGGATTGGACTTTTTAAAATAGTTTGGTTCTGGGTCAATAATGGAAAACTAGTTTTTTTTAACACCCCTAAAGATGGGTGAGTCCATCATGTGTGGAGCTTTGAAGAATGATGACTTTTTTTAGCAAGTGGACTAATACGGTTGAAGTAATAAAAGTAAGTTCGTTACCATAGGGATTGTAAATTTAAACAAGGATGTAATCGTGCAATTTTAAGTAAATATGCAGGGTTTTAGATTGGTTTATGGAAAATTAATTACACAAATAGAACTCATAAAAGATACAATAATGCGAAGGCGATTGGATCTTATTTGAATCCCCTAATTTTCCCCTGTTGATGATTGTGCATTACATGAATAGAAATGACTCTAGATTTTTACGATGAATTGACAATACCATTGTACCCAATTCCTTAGTGTACGACTCACTAATTCCTTATGCGAATTCAAAGTAAAATTAAGTGGTCTACGTGCGTTAATTCTCAAGCCACAAAGAGCATTAAGAATAATAACAATTGAATAATGATTATAAATTCAAAATATTCAAATAATATCAAATAATCATATGAATCAATCGAGTACAATTATGTTCATCTTCAAAGAGCTAACCAAAGGAATCTAGCTACTCATAGTTAAACAATGAAATACTGTGAGTTGATATGAAGAGTACATGAAAATCAATGAAGAAATATGTCTTCAATGACTCCTAAGTACTCCAAATTCTTACTGGAAACATCCTTTCCATCACTTTCTCGCATAAATTTAGAACCCTAAAAAAGTTCCATTTCTTTTCTATTTAAATTAACAAAATGTGATAGGTTTCAGCTTAATCATGATCGCATTAACTTGTATCGTGATCGTGATACTTTATTATTGTGCTCATGATGAGAGCATCGCGGTCGCCAGAAATCTAAGGGCAAAACATTGGGTTTTCTTCCTTTTTCTTCGTATTTTTTCTAAGTCCCCAAATCCTTCACCTTTGGCAATTTTTCTTCTTTCTTCATCATTTTAGCTTGGTTCTTGATCATTACTCCACCAACTCTGTCGAAAATACTCGCAAGTATTACGTAATGATAAAGTGTCATCATAACCCCAAACTTACTATGTTGTTTGTCCTCAAGTAACTTTCTTGTAAACTAAAATTTTTATCAGAAAGAAAATGCTTACTCTTACCAATGAATATCACCTTTATCTTTGTTTTTTCTTTTATGATCAACACGTTTGTTCCCTACTTCAATCCAAATAATTCCAAAAAGTTCTTCCAACGTCACATGTACTCAACTTGTCTCTCATCTCACCTTTGTTTACTGGAATTGACAAGGTAATCACACAATCAACGTACAAAAGCATTTAATCATAAGTTTGCAAGATTTCTAACAAAAGTAATTAAAGTCATATTTAAACACACATTTTCAAAGTGTTTTCAAGGTTGTAATATAACTTATGTTAAGGTTGGATCATTTGGTATAATAGGCTTAAACCTTTGGAGTTAGGTACCTAGTTTTTCTTATGTCACTGAAATTTTGTTCATTAGGGGATATATGTCAACGCGATGTTGGAACAGCGGGTCCAACAAGTTACACCAGTATGACAACAACACTTGTACAATATGATGGAGCATAAAAGAAATAAATAAAAATATTATTGGTAACCTAGTTCGATGCAACATGTATCTACGTCTGGAGGGTGGCTTCTAACCTAAAAAAGGAAATTCACTATTTGTAGCTTAATATCATCACTCTTACAAGAAACAAGAAACCCTATATTGTCCTATGCTTTTCCTAACACTACTTAATGAATTTCTATTTAGGTATCCTCCTAAATATGAGAATCTCTCTCACTTTCTCACAAACACTAACCCAAGTGTTTGGACTTACAATCACTAAACCCTAGTGATTAACCTCAATCAAAACTATGAATGATGTTGGATCTTACAACTCAACTAGGTAAACATACTATGTCAAGTTACTGAAACATAATGGTGTACATAAAAATAACAAAGACTCTTTTGAATCCTAAACTCTATAGATCTTCAATGTATAATCTGTGTGTCTTTTAAGCTAGGAAAAAGCTCCTTATACAACATAATTCTTCTGAGATTTTTTCATGAAAATTTGATCTGATTTCTACAAGAATTGATGCAAAATCTGTTGGATATTATTTCACTATAAAAACTAACGTTCTTTTATGGCAAAGCGTTCACCTCAGCCAGAAAAAAAAACGAGGTATTATGCCAAGGTGCGCCATGTTTTATTTTTTTATAAAAATAAAAACAACATATTCTCTCTGTTTTTAATAAAACCGAGAGGAAAAATAAATCAGGGCACGTTTAGAATCCCAGCTATTGCAGTTAATATTTTTATTTGTTTATAAGTGAATACTAAATGATCTATCCCTTCGGTGTCCATAAAAACTGATGGATAACATAATAAGATTTTATTATAAAAGCACTTGTTAAATAAATTTTACCCTAATCCTAACTTATATGTTGCCACCCTAAACTAGTACACATCATTCTTTGATATGGGTTGCAAGACAGCAAAAATCTTCAATGTTCTTCTATCCTTGAATAAAATATTTTTCTGCCCTTGCAATCTATCTCACATGATGGTGGTGATGTTGTATTTTTGGAACAAATCTCTGTTAAAAAATGTTGGAAAATTTCCCTATGATAGATTGCAAATGCAGAAAATCATTCATGCTTCCATGTTAAACAAAGAAGGATGTTCAACCTTTGAAAAAATATATGTAACAAAATTTGGAATTATAGGGATGATGATGAATATGAACTTTTTAATATTATGTGTAAATAGTGTAATGTTTAAAAATATATATTATTCACCTTGGTTTTATCCTAAAATCGAGGGGCTTACTTAATTTATTTTATTTTTTATTTAAAATAGAAAATTTGTTTCCCCTCGTTTTTTTAATAACCGATGGAATATGTTACAGAGCTAAAACAATGAATCTCTACTCTACATTCTTAAAGAAACAAAGCTCAAGATATTGGCAAGATATCAATCAACAATAAACTATCTACATCCACCACTATATATCTTTCTTGTGAAAACATTAGCATTTGCCGAAGACAATAAAATTTTGGAATATAAAAAAGCTTGGAAAAATTCTCGATCAATGATGGATTGCAAGTGTAGAAAAAACATTTCCAATGTTTGGAACTAATATTTCCTTACTTGGAGTAGATAGCTCTTTAAAAGTTGATTGCATGTAGTCCATAGAACTTTAAAATAAAGAGCATAAAATGTATCCAACATGATCTAGATTAGAGCAAAGATGTGTTATTCTTCAAGAACAACAACTACTATGATAACATTACATTTGTTGTAATAATTTAATTTAATATTATATGTAAAAAATATAATATTAAAGAAAAAAAGTATACACCTTTTACCTCAGCTTTTGTCATAAACTGGGAGTATTATTTTGACGTGATAATTGATAATATTGATCATCGTCCTGAAACAAATGGGTGTCGTCTATTTCATGAGTATGAACGCTCAAGACACTTCCATTAGTGATCCACGTGAAACCTAATTGACATCCATTATAACATCATTCTGAATATCAATAATTGTTAATGAAACATATAATATGAAACCTTTGAAGCGTAAAAAACTCGGTAAAGTTCTCTACGATAGATTGTAAGAGTAGAAAATAAATTGTGTTTAAGGTTTGTGTTCTTCTATAGTCAATTTTTTTACGGTGTTCTTCAATAATCATATATTCATTCATTTAATTAACCACTTTATTGTTTTACATCGAAAACAAATAAATTCAAAAGGGATCTGGAATGTAGTGTATCCAACATTCCCTAACATTTCAATAAAACGACGATCCAACATCTGATATTCACCAACAGTGACGACGATGAATCAGATTCAAAATTTGTTTTATATATATATATATATATATATATATATATATATATATATATATATATATATATATATATATATATATATATATATATATATATATATATATATATATATATATTTACAGAAATATTCTGTGTAAACAATGTAATATTATGGGTAAACAATTAACTTATGAATTTCCTGTAGTTTGTAACAAATTTTAAAAAATTAATATCAATCTTACCCCTCAATATTATTAATATCTATCCTTCCTCGCCCTCCTACCACAGAGGGGGTAAGACTTCATCTACCACTGCCTAGTTAAGAGAGACTCACCCTTCCATATGAATAGAGGGAGGAGTAGTCTGAACAACTTGACTGGTGTTAGCTGGAGTTTTTGACACCATGATTATTAATGAAAGAAAGAAAATATCTTTTAAAGATATTATGAGTCTGATGAAACAACATGTTTGCTGAAGTCATGTTGAAGTCACTCCTTATAGAGGGAAGTGTTGCACATGGACTTAGAAATATTTTCTAAGTTTTGTAGTTGGTTAGACGAAAAGGAGCATTCGACATAGCGTTTGAGTTTGAACGGAGATGTAACTGCCTTTCGTCCTTATATGTTTCACCAAAAGACGCGTGGAGCTTCAGGGAGAAAGGAAGGCATGCCGAGCGAAACGTGGCATATTCTAAACAAAGGATTATTAGAAAAGGTTATCTCCAATTAATATATATATATATATATATATATATATGAGTCTTAGCATTTAGGATTGGTATGTTCATTTTGTGTACCAAATCTCACTAAAAAAACTCAAAGTATCTGCGTGTTGAGAAAAGAGTCTTATGAGAATGTACGTGTAAACATCATTTTATTTCTTTTTACAGTTTTATATAACTTATCATTCCCAGAATTTATATTCTTGCAATTGCCTTTACTTTACTTTCTTTACAAGTTTCACCATTACTTTAAAGAGTTAAGTAGATCGAAACAAACATTTTAATAAGAACATGAACATAGTTGAAGTGTTCTCCATTATCAAGAACAAATTTTGAAATATAAAACACATGTTTTAGAATCAATCTAGTCAATCATGTGAGTAACCAAAGATTCTTGTTTTTGGAAGACTAGCGTTTGTTTACCAATTTTCACGGTAAACAGCAAGAAACAAAACCAGAAGGAGTAACAACGAGTGTACTTGAGGTAGAAGCTCCCCTAGTATAGAGGGTACTCAAAGTGTCGGTTAAAAGAGAAGAAGCCTGAATCTCCTTCCTATTCCTCTACATTACATCTTCGCTCTTCATCACATCTACACGATCAACAGATGAGACATCAAAAGTAAGGTGGTTCAAGAAAATAAAATTGGGAGAATAAAGCACTTGTATCACTCACCAAAGATTTTCTTCCTTTCTTTCTCCTATTTGGCACCCATCAACTAATAAGCTTGGATTTATCTTTTCAATCGCGACGATGGGATGACACCACTAACGTAGACAAGCTCCTTATAGAAAGCCACCAACTGGTTCTTCAAGTACAACTTTTCCTAAGGTAGGCCCCCTTATCGTAAACATAAGATCAAACCCCCATTAAGAACTAACTCTGAGTCCAATACTTACGAAAGACGTTTGTGCACACCGGTGGAGGATCAAGTTCAAAATTTTAGATCTTTGCATGTGCTTCTTCATTAAGAGGAGTAACCAGGTAGAAGCTATCCTCGAATTTTTTCACACTGCCATAATAGGTCTTGAAGTACCTAATGTTTTGCCTCAAGGAAAGAAAACTGGAACTGTTCACATAGTTTGAGTTGTTATGGGTTTTAAAAAGATGAAAGAAAAACTTCACAATCGCCCAACCCCCGTGTATTAATACTAGTGCAAGAAAACTTTAAAACATGCCCATCTTACTAGATGTAACTGCAAAGGGGAAATCAACGAATGGTTCAATATGATGTCTTCAAATTCATTGAAAGGAAGATGATAGTCTATGAGGGAGAATAATAATTCATGAAAGGGGATATCACACCATCATATTGGCTACAAACCCTCTTATCTCCATCTGGGGAAAACACTCCCCAGTCATTTGAATGACCTATGGCAATTGAAGCTTCGTCAAAAACATATTCACAAACAAAAGAAAAAATAGTTCCTAGTATGTCTGAATCCACCCGGTCGACTGAAATATCTTTTCCAACCTTCTTGGTCGATGTTGACACAATCTCCATGTTTAAAATATGTTATAAAATAATGATGAATGAAGGTATAATGTGGCAAGCAAACAAGCTCAAACATTGTTGCCCTTAGAAGGAAAAACCAACAATTGAAAGAATTTCCCGAGAAAGAGGATAAGAACCAAATGCTCATTATTCTAGAAATCATAGAAAAATGTAATAAGAGAAAAAGTAGAATTTTGGACATGCTAGTCAAGTGTCAACAAACGAGTTTGTCTGAACTAGATCAAACACTAGAATAAGAGTGCTCTTAGAGAAAAATGATATAGAAGGAAGAAATGCTTTTTTTTACAGATTGATAGTAAGAGGAAAAGTAAAAAATATGCTTCAAAAGCCTTTTATACCCTATTCAAACATTAGGATCGTACGATCCACTACGCACCGCCACCGGCTGAGTTTTCCTAAAAAATTGTTTAAGAAACACTCAAATGCTCTAAAGAAGAAGAAACATCGTTATTGACTAGTGTAAGGCAATATCCCATCAAAGGATTCCACGTTCGCTGATTCTGTGGACGATTAAGAATATCCGTCACAAATTCTCGCCCTGCAAAGCAAAAACAAGGGCTAGGGGGCAACTGCTTTGGGTTGTTCACAAGGCCCGGAAGACAAAAACCCAATAACAGAGTAGTGGAACACATAATGCAGAATAAGTAGAATATTTTCTCCCAATGAACATATACTGCTTCACGCGAACACCCTACCAATCATCAAGATCAATCTGACAGTATGACGTATATTCCACGCTTTGCCAATCACGATGAATTACCAATGATTTCTCATATTAAAAGAGGGAAGCATAATGTTTCTCAAATATTCAAATACTCTCTCATTCAAACACCACTTTATACTCTCAAAAAATACTGACTAAAGTGTTGTAGAGTTAGCTTTATAGGTGAGTCTCCTTTCCACACATCGAAAACTCAAAACTGCCATAACAAACTCAACGGTCTCACTTTTGGATCAACTCTAGCTCTCCTAAGACTTGAAGAGAGATAATATTATTTATATAATATTTTCATCAAAATATTTAAAAAAATATTTTCAGCATAATAAGAGATAGAATTTTTTGTCTCTTAGTATAAAAGGATACTAATTGGCAACCTGTTTATCTCATCTTAACCATTAAAAAAATAAAATAATATATCTGATTTTAGGTGGGAAATTATATTTCCCATTTTAAATACCACCCCACTCGTAAGTTCTATGGGGAAATTCTATTAGTCTTTTTCCTTTAGTCAAGAAAACCGAAAATTTGAAATAAAATTTTACCACTAATTAATTACATTTATCTAGATTTCTTAACTAACACGCATACAACTTTATCAAACAAAATTCTTGCTAGCTATTAACACACAAATAAATGTCATTATAAATATTACACGATAGTACAACAAACAAGGAGTATTATTGTTGAACTTGAATTTCCACTTTCTATACACTTTCGACTTAAAATTCTGATGACTCTCAACAACAGCATCAATCTTTATTCATTTCAAGATCCAACAAGACCTTTGCGTCGAGCATAAGATACTATGGACAAAAAGAATGTTCCACAAGCCATTCCCGTAAGAATCACCACCTAAAGTTGAAATTTCAAACCAAAAAAAAAAAAAAAATCAAAATAGAAAAAACTATTTATTTTTGAAGGGTCATATTCGTAAGTAAACTATTCAAATTTCCCGAAAACTTAAGACGACTTTGCATACTTACGTACCCATTTAAATACATATCCATGACCTTCTCTCCATGTATATGGAATATTCATACCAAATATTGCAGCCACCAGTGAATATATTGATAAACAAACAGTCCCAGAACTTAGGAACAACTCTAGCTGCATAATGCACATGTCATTAAGAATAAGGATATAAAATATTATCATAGTTTTTTTTAATACATAAATTTTGGCTTAGTTATACCTGAATCAGTTGATTTCGGTGATTATCAAGCTGCATACATTATAATTACAAAGTGTTGTTAATACTTATTCTATAAAATTAATGGTGTGCAAATTTTTTGGACCATGAAACTTACTTGTATGTTGATGTAATCTTCTGTGTCGTCAATATATTCTCGTACCTAAAGTGTAAAACAGGAACAAAATTATAATCAAGTAAGAAAGATTAAGAGTAAACGCAGTTTAGTTGATGGTTGTTATTACCGTGGTTAATTTATTTAATGTACCATCAATTTGTATGAAATAGGCCTGCAAAGAACAACATTTTCGGGTTTAATGCACCATCACTATTAGAAAAAGTTGAATTTCGCACAAAAATTAGGAATGGAAAAAGTAAAACGAAGAATTTAATAACCTCTAGTAACATTTCAAGCTCTTCAACATCATTTTCTCCATGAAGTGTTGCCGCGCTTCCTCGGCTTGATCTGTGTATTTTTGAACCTTGATTTGGACTATGATGCCAATTAGGACCTTCAGAGCTACTTGACGGAGAGGATGAAACACATAACTTTCTTGATAAGTAAAGTTCGGCCATGTCGTCATCATCATCAAGTAGATTTTCTAATTCCTCTCTAATCTACAAAGCAGTTCTTATATAGGTAAGTGCAAGCAATAACATACTAAATTAATTCGCACAATTATATGTATAAAGAAACATACCTTATGAACACGATTTGTTAACCTAGTCATCGCACTTTTTAATTTCCGAACTTTATCCAAATTACGACTACTGATCTGTTACACAAATGTCAATCAACCAGAATGAAATTTTAAGGGTAGAATGGAAGAAAAGTAACATATACGAAGCACAGACACGGACACGTATAACAGACACGACACAGATACGGACACAATCCTTAATGCAAAGTAAAATTTGATCACCTTAGATGTAAGTTCATCCAGAGCCGGATAAACATTAGTCTCCAACTCTCTTGTCCTTGCATCAAGGAAACTACAAGTCGCCTCTAATACAACTTCCAACGCCCGAAACTCAAACGGAAATTCTACAACACAAATAAACACTCTTGAAGTTGAAACTATCCAATAGATAATTCTTGTGATCACACACAATAAAATAAAATAAAATAAAAATCTCCACCGCTAAGACAAACAAAAGAAAAGTTACCATTTTCTTCTCCACCGTCTTGAGCACACGACTCTTCTTCTCCTTGTCCTTGACCAGTAACATTTACTTTCACTGGTAACCTTCTTCGTAGCTCTTCAACAACAGGCACAACTTCCTCATCCATTGGGTCTCTAACCAATACTTCTTCAGCAGTGATAATAGCTTTTATATGCTGCAAAAAAACAAAACAAAACAAGTTATACACAACTTATGGTATGATTGAAAGATGAAACAGATGTGTTACTGTTACCTCTAGATTGAGAACAATGACTTTCTCTCTACCAAGAATGGTAGAAGGATAAGAAAGAAGAGGATCCATAATTCGAAGATCTCTTGCGTGAATTTCAACCAGACGCATAATAGCATACTTATCCACATCCAATACCATGTCTCTTCCATCACGATCAAGTAAAATCCAGCTTCTTGAAATTGCGGTTTTCTTGTTGTTTATAGCTTGAAGTTTAAGCTCTATTTCAGCCATTTGAGAGAAGAATAATTGTTGGGGGTGTGTGAATTAATTTGGAGAGAAAGAAGGTTTTGTTTTTTGTGATAAGAGAAGAGAAGACAGTGAAAGCAATAAATTTAAGATGTTTTGTTTGTTGATGAATTGAATTGGTGTTTGATAGGTTTGTGGGGTAAAACAAAGACAGAATGACAGTGTGTTAACATGGTGGGTTTGAACTTTGGAAGTAATATGACATGATGTATACGTTTGAGGAAATTCATGGTTGCAAAACTTTGCACACTTGTTTTTTTCTTCTTTAAAATCTTTATTGTGATTGCTATAATACAATAATTACAATATGGGTGGAAATTCATGGGTGTGCACTTCAACTTTTTTTTAGAAATAAAAGAACAATAATTTAATATTGGGTGTTAGTGGTGAATGTTTGAGCATTAGATGATGGGTCTTCTGGACTAAATTGTTAGAAAAATAAAGTTTCAAAACAAGATCTTCCACTAAAATGAATGTTAAAAAATATCAAAAGATTGAGTGAAAGATATTTGGTTAGAGATACACTAAAAATATATGATCAGACCAGAATCGATGAAGTTTTTAGAAACTTGAGTTTGTACTATGACAAGTTTGTAAAAATGTATTTTATATCTAAAATAAAATACAATTTCAACAACTTTAAAGTTGTGTTTGGTAAGACCTATTTTGAATATATAACGTATAAGGTTCATATGATAATAAAAAATCGGTTTGATAACAATCTTTTCATCATAAGTTTATAATTTATTTTATTCATTCATAGCTTATTTTTTAGATGCTACTTTAAATAGCGTCCTAGCTTGTAGCTTATCATTTTTCTTACATTATTATCTTTATAAATTTTAATAATTTTAAATATATGTTTAATTATTAATTAATATTTTTATATCATTTCACATTTATCAGTTAGTTAAACCGCTAATTTTACCAAACACTTTAATTAATTTATCAGCTAT
The DNA here is from genome assembly GCF_029867415.1 of Vicia villosa. Classification (NCBI taxonomy): domain Eukaryota; kingdom Viridiplantae; phylum Streptophyta; class Magnoliopsida; order Fabales; family Fabaceae; genus Vicia; species Vicia villosa. The sequence goes on from NC_081185.1 coordinate 135,163,303, forward strand.
CCGTCACCGGTCATCAGCTATCAGCCATCTACCATAAGCTATAAACTATCAACTAACTTATTACCTAATCGTTAATTTTACCCAACAGAATACATACGATTTTAAAAAAGTGTTTTTCTTCTCAAACTCGATCAAAAGAAGTTAATTTTAAATAAGAAAGGATGAGTATCTATCTTTGAATGGTTAACTATTGTGCTTAGATGTAATGACAATGGTTCACACAATGTGATCATGTGTTTGTAAATGTTAGCTTTTATTAAAAAAAAAGACAAGAAGAAAAAGGAAAGTGCATATTCAAGAGAATATATTTCGAAAAAGTCTTCAACAAGTTGTGTGTGACGATAAATCCTTTAAGTATGAGATATATTAGAACTTATGCCAAATTGGTCCATTGGATCTAAAGGAAAAGAAATGTAAAAAAAAATTGTTTGTCATTAGGAAACTTCTTTTTCCATCTTGTAATGGAGAACAAAATTTTGTTTTTCGGAGATGCATCTCCGAACGCAGCACGAAAGATGTATTTTTATAGGTGCATCTCTAAAGGTATCTTTAATGTGTCAAAAATATATTTCGGAGATACTTCTCTGAAATTACGCCTGACAGTGATTTTTTTTAAAAAATTCAACAAAGTTTGATACGAAATTAGATTTAAACGATAATAAAAACACAAATGGAAAATGTAAAGAAATAAAAAACGATAATAAACACAAAATGCATGTTATTTTGAAAATAGTAAAATATAATACATAAATTGTTCTGGAATAAAAAAAAACATAGCCTACAACGTATGCCTAATTCTCACCCATAACCCCTCATTTGCCTCCTGTATCCCACCGCAGTCGCTAACCACCATCTGCATGATGGCCACCACCTTAGGTCCGTCCTTCTCAATGACTCCTAAATCCAAATCCTCCTACCTAGTCGACTGTATCCGCTGACATATCGGCAAGACATATGTGACATGGTCATCCTCAGCCTGCTGGTTCTCCAAAATCTCCTCATGAGTTGGCCTAGGTGGACATTCAAGAGCATCCGATGTCATGATAGAGTGTGACACTGTATAGAACCATGTCACATATCTCTTTACACAATGTTAATAGGTGGATGCCTGCATCAACCGATAGTCCTATGGCACCATATGATGCTCCCAATCCTCAAAGATGTCATCGAGATCCCGTCAGACAATAGTGTCGGGAGCAGCCTGAGATGGAGATCTGGGTATGGTTTAGACATAACCAAACTGCCACATGCATCGCTTCAACAGATACTTGACCATAGTCCCACATGTCAGCCGCACGGAGTACAAAGAGATGGAGTCGAATGGGATAATCTCTCTGTGATCCTCGAACGATGTCCATAGGATGTCATCATGAACAATCCGATCAAGATACACCCGGAATGGAAGCACAACATGATTCCCTTTGTGGGGAGAGACATGACAGTCCTCGGAATCTCCTCTGTATAGTCAAGAAAAAGAGCATATCCATGATTGCGGTGGAAGTGAGAAATGATCCATTCCTGAAAAATGAATTAGAGACACGTAAGAAAAAATTATTAATAGTAAAATAAGTTTAATAATAAGATGAAAGGTATCGTCAACACTGTGCAAGAGCTTGTAAGCTGTCTCGTTCTCTAGTTAGAGGCTTCATTCAGCTTTTGGTATAAATATACCAAACCACTGGCTCCCTAGTTCTACTCTCTCACCGCATCCAAATCTATGAAGTACCGGAGGTATGTTACATCTACTTAGTTAGCCCTTTTGTCCACAAAAAAGGACATGTCAACCAAGAACATTAGGTAACACCTCAAAGCACACTGGCGGTGATATTTAATAAAGAAGTCATCGCCCTCATTCTCAGAATCAGCTGCCGCAATCAGATGGTCGTGATAAATGTCCTTCAAGAATGAGAACTTCACATGTGCCCCATTAGTCGAGGAACACTGCTTAACTGCCTTTTCTAGTTAAGCACTCAAATACTCAACCATCCACTTAATGGAAACATCATGAGTGATTCCGGAGTGGTTAAAGAGCCTCCCTCGGATAGGAAGGTGTAGTAGGCATGCAACGTCATCTAGAGTGATCGTTATCTCTCCAACCAAAAAGTGGAAAGATGATGTTTCCTTGTGCCATCTTTCTAAGAATGCCCCCTGCAGTTCGGGGCTAATGATGCTGTAGCCGAAACAACAAAGTCCAGAAAATCTGGACGCAATAATGACATCTTTAAACAATTCGCAATAGGATGCTGCAAAGTGGGTATTTTGTGAGCGTGGTTCACGGACTTTAGTACCGCCTGTTCCTGTAAAATAAAAATTAATATCAAGTTGGAGGTGTAAAAAAATGTGTAATAAAAAAAATTAAAAGTGTTATAAAACAGTGTAATAAAAAGTATACCTCTCTAGTGGAAACATGTCGGGCAACACGATCGGAGTAATATATTAAGAGGAAGGTGTTAGAGGGCCCTCCAGGATAAGCCAGGGTAACATGCACGGGTGTCAGAACACGAACCTTCTCGAGTGCAGCGAGATGTACCTCCTCCGGTGCCTCCTCATTATCCCTAGATGAGGACGCACGGGATAAACAACTAACAGGATAAACTGCTTCTGCTCAGCTTTCCCCCACTGAGCAGAAGCAGTTTGGGTTGTCCTGCCAAGTCTAACTCTGTTCGGGTTGTCAGCCATGTTCTAGAGATAAATAATCATTAGTCAAAGGGAAGGAATTAGAAGAGCATAGAAAAAACAAAAAAAAACAACTCAAGCATCATTTGAGAGGAGTTTTCGGTTATGCACTTCCGAAAACACCTGCGATGGCCATTTTTGAACTTCATCCTCAATCAACAAAAAACCTCATTTTTGACACCAAACGACCACATTATACCAGTTATACTTCAACCTATTAACTCTAAATGATTGGAAACAAATTATTATAAACATTCAAAGTAGAAAAAAAGTATTTTGATAAGCTTACTCAAATTTGGAGCTTCGTGAGTTGTTGAAATGAGTTGATATTAGGGGTTGAAATGAGTTGTCGCTTGTTGGAATGAGTATAAATCAGTTGAGAGTTTTGGAATTTGACATTTTGGGAGTATTAGGGTATTTGAGAGTGAAGATTTGAGAAAGATAGAAATGAAGGGGTTTCTGTCGTGAGTTTAATCTATATACCCTAATTCGGAGATGCATCTCCAAAAAACTTAAAAAATATGTTTTTTCGGAGATACCTATATACCCTAATTCAGATATGCATCTCCAAAACACTTTAGATTTTGAAAATAATGTGTTTCAGTGACACATCTTCGAAAAAACCCTAAAAAATGAATTATGGTGCGTTTCGATATGCATCTCCAAAAATAGGGATTAAAATGAGAGTTTTGCCGAAGACCCTTAAGAAGGTTAAGGGGTCTAGAAAGATATTCCATTCAAATAAACAAAACCATCGCTGAAAGCCCAAAAGAGGCCCAGCCTAGCAAACACATTAAAATGAAGAATTCAAATAGGGAATTTCTCTTTCGACCTGGTAGTGGTGAAAATCACCCCTAAAACCCCAAAATGCCTTTCGGAGATACATCTCCGAACGCACCTCATACCAAATTTTAAGGCGTTTTGGAGACGCATCTCCGAAAACACCTTGTTATCATCTGAACCTTAAATTTAAACATTCGGGTTTATTTTCGGAGATGTATCTCCGAGATAAATCAATAGGGTATTTTCGGAGATGTATTTTCGAAATAATTCAGTATATACCACCTTGCTTAAGAACTATTTCATGTCCCGTTTTCACTCCACAACCAAATACCATCCAACAACTTCACCAATCCTCATTCTTCTTCAAATCAAGTTTCAAGTGGTTTATCATGGCAAAGAGAGTATAAAAAGCTTCAATTTCAAGTAAGCTTTCACCATTTCATCCAATATTTCCTTGCATTGGTGTTGAATGTTGGATCAAAATACTGCATTGCTTCAGAAATGCATTTTCGAAACTCACCTAAATTATTTCAGAAGTGCATTTCTGAAACTAATCTCTGTTACAGAAACATAATAGATTTTCTGTTTTTCTCGTTTTGCCTGTTTTAGATATGGTTCACCCCGACATGTATCCCAAAGTTGTTTCGGCTAAGTTGAGGTGAATGACGATGCCAAACCGATGGTTGTCGAGATAGGTGTTGGGCAACAATTTTCAAATGATCAAGTTTTCAAGACTCGTCAACATATGCTTGACTAGATCCGAATAGAAGCTAACAAACTCGGATTTGGTGTTGTGATTTGAAGGTCCGACAATGACACTAGTAGAAAGCAAGCATTTGTAACGATGGTATGCGAGAGAGGTGGAAAATATGTTTCAAGATTTCGGTAGTTAAAACATGATGACACCGGATCAAGAAAATGTGAGTGCCCGTTTAAATTGCGCGGATCATGTATGGTGGATGTTACGTGGCGGTTTAGTGTCGTTTGTGGTAAATATAATCATGCGTTGGAAATTAATCTACAAGGTCATCCAATTGTAGATCGACGTAAGATGGATGAGAAACAAATAATTTCGGAATTATCAATAATAAAAATTATGTTGAGAAACATACTTACAAACTTGAAACGGAAGAGATAATAAAATTATTGTCAAATATCAAGCAGGTATACAATGAGCGGTTTAAAGGGAACATTGCGAGCAGAGGTCCGAGATCCGAAATGCAACAACTTTTGAAACTTTTGAACGATAACCACTATGTTTCAAGGTACAAAGTGTGTGATAATAAAGTGTACGTGATACCTTTTGGACTCATATAGAAAGTATCAAGTTGTTCAACACATTTTCAACTGTCCTTATAATTGATTCCATGTACAAGACCAACAAGTATAACCTTCCTCTTCTAGAAATTGTTGGTGTCACTTCTACGGAGAAGATATTTTCGATTGGATTTGTATTTCTCGAATGTGAGAAAGAAGACAACGTTACATGGGCGTTGGACATATGCAAGAGTTTGTTGAAGGATTCATAAAATATGCCTAGTGTTGTTGTAACCGACCGAGATAACGCCCTTATGAATGTGGTTGATAGTGTGTTTCCTATATCCTATGCATTACTATGTCGATATTAATATAAAAAAATGTGAGATCAAAACTCAAACTTGCGGTTGGCACAAACAAAATCAAGGATGAAGAAGGAAAGAAGGTCAAATCTAGTATCGTGTTGCAGAAGATAATGGATGCATGGACGAATATTATAAATTTTTCTACAGAAGAGTTGTATGTTGAGAATGTTGTACATTTCAGGAGCTTGTGTGTCAAGTATCCAAAATTTATGAAATACGTGGAATAAGGAAGGATTAGATAAAATTCATAATGCTCTTGTTCTATATGTTACTGGTTCCGCACCACTTGAAAAGTGGATGTGTTTCCCTGAAATGAGTCATCTTATAGCAAGTGCATATGATAGGGTGTGTACCGATTTGACGAGATATGGTTTTTTGGAGACATTTTTCCCACTTCGGAGTCGTCCACCTCAAGACCCATCTGACCACATCATTTGTATTCGATATCTTAGATCTCTCCATTTTGTTCAAGTTTATTTGAAATCAGGGTTTCATATTCCAGCTACGTTAGTGGAGTAAACGACGCATTCCACAAAAGAGGCAGAAAGTTGGTCAGATCACTTTTTGGAAAGAATGGAACAATTCACGAAGTTGACAGAGATTGAAAGAGAATCAAATAGGGAGAAGTCGAAGAAAGAACCAATTTTAGATTTAAGCGATAACAATTCGTTCGGTATATTTGAGAATGTAATCAAATCATTTTTTGTATGTATTGTCTTGCTCAATGTAAATTCTATACGATTCAATACATATATAATATATCTATTCAACATTTTACCGCTGATTGCTTTTACCGATTTAATTGATTTTACATTTCAATGTTGCTGATTCTGCCAAATTAGTTTATGTTTCTAGTTCTGCATGATTCGGATATGCATCTCTGAAAACACCTAAAAAAAATGAAATGTGATGCGTTTGAAAATACATCTCTGAATTCAAGAGTAAAAAAAGAATTGCGCTAGAGGCCGTTATCTTATCTTAATCTTAATCTTAATATATATAAATCCAAGGTTGTCATGATGGCAACGCTAGCCACATGTCACCTTGGTAGTATTTCTAAACAGAACTTAGCCACATGCCACCTTGGTAGTAACTCTAAACAAAAATTTTAATTTTGACAAATTAATTGTGAAAATCCCAAATTAATTTCTCAATTAATTGAGAAAATCTCAAATTAATTAAGTTCATGAAATCTTACATAGATGTATCTACGGAAGAGGTTGAAAAAAGAAGTTCATGAAATTCTCTGTAGATGTATCTTCGAAAGGGGTTGAAAAGAGAGTGTTATGTAGATGTATGTACGGAACATTATGATTTTCCCAATTAATTGAGAAAATCTCAAGTTTCACTTTGTTTTAACGCTTCCGTAAATGCCTCTACGGAAAAACTAATTTTTTTTTTAAAAAAAGGTGCTTCCGGAGATACATCTACGGAAATTGGGGGCATTTTTGAAATTTCGCGTGGTGTACGAGATATTCATGGGGTGAATTGAGAAATCGTCTAATTTTATATGTTAATAAAAAATTAAGAGTGAAAGTCCATTTTAGTCCCTCACAAAAATTGCAGAGGTTAGATTTGTCCCTAAGAAAAAAATCCCTATTAAATTCCTTACAAAATTTAACCGAGTCATTTTAGTCCCTCTACTAATATTTTTTTTCAAACCAGTTTTTTTATTACTTTTGAACCGTGACTGGACTGCTAGTAAAGACCCATTTTAGTATCTCACAAAAAAGGGAGAGTCCAAATCAGTCCCTAAGAAAAAAAAGGTCTCTATTTAATCGCTTACAAAATTTAATCAAGCCATGTTAGTCTCTCTTTTCGTATTTTTTCAAATTGATTTTTTCTTATTTTTAAACTGTGACTGGACTCCTATTTTACTACAGTTGATTTGATTTTTTTGTGTGAAAGGATTGTAGATAAATCATCGCGATACCACGACGTTATTTTCTTTGTTTGGTTTATTATCAGTCTTATCGGTGGGTGACAATGGTTTTTCTTGTTACGTATTCTTGTGTATTATGTGTTTTATTGTTTTTGTTGTTAATGATCTTTTAGGAAGGTTTAGTTCTGCTACTGAGGTGATTTAGAATAATTTCTTGCTTTTGTAAATAATAATTGTGGCCAAAATAATACACATGACTTGTTGGAATGAAATTGGTTTATACCATATTCCTTAGATTTTAATGATAACAAATTATTTAATGATAACAAATTATTTAATGAACAATTATGTATACTAACATATGTTCAAGTGTGCAGGATCATTAGTCAAAGAATTTACCAGACTCTGACTCTAATAGAAACATATGAAGAGAAGCTTGAGACTCAGATTATAAAATATCAGAATTCGATGACTAAAATTTTGAATAATAAGATTTTGATGTCTCACAACTAGGTAACTCAGCTTCTGGTGGAAACTCAGACTCTGAATACCATGTGAAAAGGAACTCAACCTCTAACATGTACTCAATTTCTAAAATTAGGTCTATCTTGTCAAGTCAAGTCATGGTTTGAAAATAGGAAAAAATCGTTTTAAAAAAATATTAAAAGAAGGACTAACATGACTGGGTTAAATTTTGTAAGGGATTAAATATTTTTTTCTCAAAAATTAATTAGGACTCTTTTTTTTGTAAGAGACTAAAATTGGTCTTCACTGGCAGTCCAATCACGGTTCAAAAGTAAGAAAAAAATCTATTTAAAAAAATATTAGTAGAAAGACTAATATGACTCGGTTAAATTTTGTAAAAAATTTAATAGAGATTTTTATTTTTTACAAAGACTAATCTAACTTCAGTAATTTTTGTAAAGGACTAAAAAAAATTATATTATAAAAAATGTGGTTTTATTTTTAGTATACCCGATGCGACCTAGTTGAGGTGAAAAGAGAAATTCCCTTTGAAAAAATAACCCTGATTCTAACATATAGAAATCCTACTTCTCCAGGTTTCCATCACAAAGCTACACTCACATTCAGCGTCTTCTCCATAATTTGGGTTTATTCTTCATAAAAATCATTATCTGAACACAAAGCATCTCACTTTAATCTTCCAGAATTTGTCTTCGCTAAGGTAGGCGTTTATTCTCGTATCTCAATTTTCTTTTGTAGCTTCTAATTGGAATATGAAATTTTACTTCCGGTTTAACAATAATGATTACTACACGCTGTTAATTGAAATTCTAAAGTTTATTCATTAGTGTTTTCATTGCAGCAACAATGAAGAGTGAGTCAACCGAGTTGCCAGATTCTGTTATATCACATATCTTTTCCAAGTTAAGTTTGAAGAATTTGGTGAAAACGAGTGCATTGTCTAAACAATGGTATCACGAATGGGGATTAAGGAAGGACCTCACGTTTGATCTCCATAACATGTTTGACTATAATACAATTCCAGAATTACCAAAAACCCTTTCACACTTTCAACAACTTCAATCTCAATTTGCCGCAAGTTTGGATAATTTCATGCAGAAATATCCTGGTGACATGGTCCGTTCAATCCGAGTAAATTTTCCGTTAGGTGTCGATCATACTTATGCCATTGATGGATTGATTCACAAAGGACTTTTTAAGGGTGCCAATCGAATTGAGCTTCTGTTCGCATATAAAACTGATTTTAAAATAGAACCATACAAATTTTTATTTCCTTTCTTGTCTGACACTAATTTTGTGACATATCTGCACCTACAGAACTGCCACATAGCAGAACCTATGGAATTTTCTCTATTGAAGAATTTGACAACTCTTGTGTTGCATCTAGTTCCTGTGAAGCAGAATATGCTTCAGGATTTGTGTGTTAACTGCATCTATCTTGAGAATCTCACTCTTAATGAATGTAAGTTCTTATCTGACTTAAGAATAACTAGTCCAACATTGCTTCATTTGTACATTAACTGCGGGCTTATCATATGGAAGAAGAGTAATATTGATATCACTGCATCAAATCTCTCATCCATTGAATATTCTTCGGGCTGTGTCTCTGTATTACATACCGTGAACATTAAGTCTCATATGTTATCCAAGTTTAGCTACAGATGTGCTAAAATTTCTAATCTTATTGATTTTTCTGGACTGAAAAATATGACAACATTTGTGTTGGATGGACTCCGCCAATGTCTCCAAAGTGATGTCATAGTTCATTTGTTTTCCAAATGTCTCCAACTTGAAGATGTCACCTTTAAGAAGTGCCGGTTCACTTGTGATTTGAAAATTATGAGTGCAAAGTTGCTTCATTTGAGCTTAATTGATTGTCTCTATAAGAATCATGGTTCTCATAAGATAGATATTGATGCTTTGAATCTCTCATCATTTGAATATAGAGGTCACACTGTCATGAGTCCCTTAATCTCTGTCGCGGCTCCAAAGTTATTGAAGGTTTTCTGGGATGCAGGTTTGAACAAGAGAAATGTATATAACTTTGCTACAATTGTAAGATTACATCAGATTGAGAATTTAACTATGAGTATGAGCCTTTCACAGGTGAGTCACTCAAAACCCACACATGCTTGATATTTATGTGTTTCTAACTCTTTGGTATCCTTTAATTAATTGCTTTTAATTCACTTTAGATGTTTCTTGTGTAAACAGATACGCAAGTTAACGAAGGGTTTGGTTCGATTTCAAAATCTTAAACAATTGAAATTATTTATTGCGGGAGCATATAATCCTAATATGGATTACTTTTGGATTTTAGATATTGCAATGGCTTCTCAACATCTCCAAAAACTTTCTCTAACAGTGAGTTATTCAACCCTAGTTGTCTATTTTCTTAATATGTTATAGTTTACCTTTTTTTATACCTAAGATTTTTCTAAATAGTCATAAGTAAATCAATTTATGAAATCAAATTTGACTTGAACTATAAGTTTCATTTACCTTTTTTGAATATTTACAATATGTTAGTCTACAGATATAAAAAATTTACAAAGTGAATTTTTTTTTAATTATTAGAAGATAAATATAAAATCACATGTAGATAATTTAGTATTGTTCATGCAAAGAACATCATTGTATCTCGCCGGTGTGAGAGATCGGTTGAGACTCAGTTTTTAACCCCATTGGCAAGGGCCAATGAGGACCTTCTATGGTGATTTTGGCATATGAATGGTCTGTCTATTTCTTTTTGCGAGGTTTACTTCTATAGTGGCTCTTTAGACTTAGGAATCAATATGTTGGGAACATCTCCTAATGATGATCAATAGACTAATTAACATACATTAAAAGTCCTTTAATAGGGTGTTGCCTAGTCCGGCATTTGACATTACCCGATCTAAGGCGTCTTGCCTGAAATGGTATGTTCGTGATATCATTCCAATTCCTTATTTGTGACAGACATCTCGGACTTCTAAGTCTCGGCATTTCTGGGATGTACTCAGCCCCCAAGTGTGATTTACAAGCACGCGTAATAGCTAATGGTCGTAACTTTTCTTAGCTGCCAAAATAAATTTTCAGAACTAATTATTATTTTTGTGTATTATAGATTAAAGAAGTAGGAATTTATAATTTAATTCAGTTTGAAAGTTCTGTGTTGTTAATTACAAGGGCATAAAATAGATTTGTACTCTCACTTTTAGAGTCATAAAGTGAATTTCATTAATATGTAACATAGGTGCAAAGATATTACAAAGTCCTCTATATGGATTAGTCGATCTGATTAGTTGGATACCACATATATTAAAAAAAAAAACTATTTTAATTTTATGTGTTTATACACTTTAAATTCTCTGAAATAAGCAAGTGTTTCATCTTATTTCAACTAAAATAATAAGTCCTGCATTTGTTTTATATATGCCTGATGGAATATTAAAATAAAATGTTTGTGTTGTAAATTATTCATTTTAATATTATGGCTATTATTCAATTTTCAGATTAGAAACGGAGATACAAAAAAATCACATATGGTTGGATCGCAGAGACAAAGAAGAGAATATGTCAGGTTTTTTCACAATGATTTAAGATATGTGGAGTTACATGGTTGTGTTTGCTCCTTAAATGTAATTGAGTTGGCAAGTCATCTACTGAGGAATGCAACTTTGCTCAAGCAAATTACTTTCAGTTCTCGTCGAAGTTTCTATATAGGTGCTGGAAGATGGAGTAAGGGTTTCGATAACTGTGGTTGGTTTGAACGAAATCTTATTCATGAGCATCTACAAGATGAAGTAAATGAACAATGTCAACTCATAATTTTGTAATGTTATGTTATTTGTTTATTGGTTTATAATGAATTATTCATGTTCCTGATATTAGTTAATTTTTTCTACCAATATTTTATGATTTACATTAGGGGTAATTTTACATTGATATGAATTGCAATATTATTGAAAGATTGGATTCAATCACACGTGTTGTTTTTTTCTCCCGGGTTGGAAGTTTACGAGAATGTGGGCAATGGAATGTGTACCTGATTGGTAAAGTTTTTATTTTTAAGAGAAAGGGTGTAGTGTTACTATGGAGTTTAGAAACATAAAAAATATATTAGAATAGCACTAAGCATAAGACATGATTGGTTTAATATGAATAAAATAGAGAATAAGTTCATAAAAACCAACAACTAAAAAGTACAATATCCCTCAATCTAAAAACAAAAGCACTTGAGTTGGGTCAATTGACTAATAGATCGGAAACTAAAATTCCTCATCATCAAATATCCAAATAAATAAAATATCTCGAGTTCTTCATGTTATGACTACAAACCTTCTTCCAACAAATTATTAATTTTATACAAGTGGTCCCTCAATCAGAGCTTTTATCATACCAAATTCACAAGCCAAATAAAAAATTTAAGAGGTTAAAATTATGAACTAAATAGAGATTTTAACATGTTAATCTCAAGAAGCAAATTGAGATTTTAATTGACTTATCTCAATAATCAAATATTAATTTTGACAGGCTAATCTCAAGAATCAAATAGAGATATCACTAAAAAAAAAATTACATTTTTGAAGAAGACCAAACAAAGCACGGCACAAATACAACCAAAATTGTAAATGTATTTTTCACTCATAGGACATTAAGGCAACTTTAGTGAAAGAATAGAAAAAGAGTATAAAGTGAAAAAGAAGAGGTTCAAAGTGAATTATGGTGTGTAAAGAAGTGAGGAGAACAACTCTATTTATAGGAGAAATTTTTTCTCAAAGGGAAAAGCAATCCATATATTTTTTAATGCTTCTAAATTCTAATCGATTAACCTTAGTTGCAAATCGATTAAGAGACTAGAAGAGGAAAGTTTTTGAATCTCTCGTCACTAATCGATTAAAGGTTGCTTTAATCTATTGGAAGACATTGCAATAGTGTTAATTGATTAACTCCATAGTGGTAACCAATTAAATCATGTAAAAAAACATTTCAAATTGATTAAACATGTCTTTTATCCATTAGATACACGTACAAACGTTTTCTGATGTTTAAACATTTGTGTGTAAGAAAAAGTTGTTTTAACATCTTGAGAGTTACTCTTATACCTTACACTAGAATTGATCACTGAGACACTCGTTAAGCACAAAACTATTCAAGCTTTCACACTTCCTCTATTTCACAACTATGAAGCTTTAAGTCTCTTTGCTAGATTCATCACTAACTTAACACTTCATCTAAAACTTAAAATCTTCTAACAGAGGCTTGAGATATCTTCATAATCGGACGTCAACATCATAGATTTATGGATATATGATACAAAGATATCACTGAACGCCGTTTATATAAGATGTTGTCTACATCAAAACCACCATAATCAATCGGCAACTGCAGATAATTGTACCTGAAAGCACATAGATCCATATTCTCCCCCTTTTGAAGATGACAATACATCTCTAAGGGAAGTGGTAAAAGAAAAAAGCGATAGATAAAATATTGGATTTGTTAAACTCCCTCTCACATAAAATAGAGTATATTCTACTCCCTTTTAAGAGTATAATTTTTCTCTTTTGACATTATCAAAAAGGTGGATATAAACTCTTAGCATAAAACACATAGATCACCTAAACCATTTTGTGAAAGGGAGGACGAATAAGGAGAAAAAACAATTAGAAAATTTAATTCATGCATGATTGATTCGGGATTCATAACTTAGTTCTTACGAAAAAGAAATTTTCTTTAGGAAGAAGTTTGTGAAGAAGATGTTCATCATCTATTTTAATTTAGTTTTGATGAAGACAAAAGTTTATCAAAGACGAAATATAAAAATAGAAATATCAAAGAAGAAAAAGCTTGGAATCAAGAATGCACAAGCTTATGAATATTTTGAAAGTAAAGGAAATTAATCTTAATACTAAGGTAATCAATTGCAATTTATTACATATACACTTTAGATGCTCTAAATATTTTATACATTTTCATCTCTAAAATTTCTAAATTATCATGCATAAAAATATTTAAAGCAAAGGCATAAAAAAAATTATTTTTTAA